>NC_052354.1:16925480-17027924 GCF_009727055.1 Benincasa hispida
ATATAATGTAATTATTATTAGAAAAATATAATAATAAAGTCTATAAACAAATTAATAAAAAAAAATTAAAGATGAGAGAGATTGTACCAAAAGGTTAATGTTGTTCCAAATTTAATAAAGAAATCTAGTTATTAAAGTTCCATTTGGTAACTATTTTGTTTTTTAAAATTAAGACACTACTTCCAACCAAGCAAAAAAAAATTGAGGACTAAAAAAAAAATAGCTTTTAAAAAGTTGATATTTGTTTTTGAAATTTAACTAAGAATTCAATCATTGTACTCAAGAAAGATGCAAATCATTGCAAGAAATGTGGATGAAATATGCTTAATTTTAAAAAACAAAAACAAAAAATTAAATGGCTACCGGAAAAAGCCTAAATTTACATAAAGTTTGGGAATTTTGTGAAATATTGCTGGTAAAATATGTCAAATCTCTAAATATTTCTTTTATCATTTCATATTTGATTTATACTTTCACATTTATTTCAAATTTTAATTGATTCAATCTTTTATAACAATTATTTTTCTAAAATAAAGTTTTCTCATCCAACAATTTAAATTTGATAATTATTTTAAATGGCGAAACTACTGAAAATATTTCAAATATAGCAAAATGTCACTGTCAATAAGTGATAAACAATGATAATGATACTCAAAGTATTTATTTACCAAACACCTTAACTTGTCTTACAAATATAGAAAAAATTTATTGTCTACCAATGGTATCAGTGGTATAATTATATCACTGATAGACAGTAACATTTTGCTATTTTTATAAATAGTTGACTTATTTTGTTATACTTGAAAACAACCAATTTAAATTAAACAAAATTAGGTACAATTCAAAACATATATGTTTTCAAATAATTATATTATGCTAGTACTCAAAAATATGTTTAAAATAATATATATGGTTAAAAATAATTTTATTTGATCTTTTCCTATTCCAAAAATACCCTCATCTCTTCAAACGTGTAAAACTACTCAAACTTCACGCGTTTTCTTTCTTCGACAATCTCCATCTTTCTTTGCTCCTTCAACATTCTTCTTCTTCGATATTCAACCCTAGAACATCAAGATCCTTCGAAAATCTCCAAGATTTGAAGTTCGAGATTTCTTTTGGACTATCCACAGACAAATCCAACGACGATTTGAAAGTTGTGAAAGTTGGGGAAAATGTATTTGTATTCTTTTATTTTAAATTTTAGCATATGCTTGATTTGTTGATAATCTTCTTCCTCTTTATTATATTTTCTCAAATTTCTCCCATCTTCCTTTGTTTTGCAGCGAAAGGTAATTGTTCCTTCAGTAAGTCCCTAACTTTAAGTTGTAGATATTTTTTAAGTTTCGAGTATGATTTTTTTTCTATGGCATAAAGTAAGCCAATCATGTATATTTTTCCTTGTGCGTGACTTTTTGTCATTGTTGTATTAAACACTTATTTCTATATTTTGAAAGTTGATGTTATCGCCCTTTATTCTATTTTGCAGGTTAACTTGCTTAAATATTGCTTGCCTGACCCTTAGTTATCGATCTTTAGACTTCAAAGCTCAATGTATAGATTAAATAATGTACTTTGTTGAGAGGGTACTTACTAAACAATTTGTCACTTTTGTGTTTGTTGAAAGTTGAGTTTTGTATACAAAAGGAATAGTTGAGATTTTATTTTGTGCATGTACATGTGAAAGAGAAATATTGTTGTGATTTGTGAGGAGTGTTCATATGAAAGGTCATAATTGAACATATGGAATTTTTAGTGAATATATTGAGTTGATAAATCTTAAATCTATAATGTTTATTTAATTGACATAATTGTATTGTTGGAATACAAGGCAGAAAATGAAAATATCAATTGGGGCATTTAAATTTTTTTTAAAAAAAGACATATACTTGACAAATAAAAAACGTCAAGAGTTATCATTATGATACGTAATCAATGTTAAGAATTAATAAACTTGATATACCACCAATGTGTGTATTATCTTTCTTGACATGAAAATTGTATAAAAAAAATATTTTTCTTGACTTTTTTTGGAGTCTGGTCAAGTCATGAAACTTTTGCATTTTGATCAACATGGCTGTACTGTAAGTGGACTGGATTTATGTGTTTAAACTGACTACGACCAAAGTAGTGGCTACTTCAACCAAAAAAAGGGCGACCCCTTTTCAAACCGAAAGAAGTACCTCACCTCACTTACGAAGAAGTAGTTGGAGCTGGGCTCCGAACTATGAGAGTTTGCTTTTCTTTCATTTTCTAAGAGCGGTCTGACCCCTTATTTGATCAGACCAAAGTTATCACATTATACTTGACAGTCAAATACTCGACGCTTTTATAAACGTCAGGTATACCCTTTACTTGACATTGGAAAAACGTCAAGTAGTCTAATTTTTGTAGTAACAAAATAATGGAGATTGAAAGTTAATATAAATACATGATATTTATGATAATTAATTAAATGTATACAAAATAAGATTTAATATATGATTATTTAATTAATGTGTCAATTAATTAAATAAAGACTATTTAATTAATTAACACTAAGGGTAGAAACTTCTTGGAGCATATAAATATATCCTTATAGTTGGTAAGGAGTTTTTTTACACAAGCTTACACCTTCTCTCTATCATTTCTCTAGAAATTCTCTACCATTTTCCTCCTCAAAAATTTTTGGAGGCCACTCTTCTAAATTCTTTGGAATCCTAGAGAATAGTAAGGTAACTTTGTTGGTGGTGTTCTTCTTCTTGGAAAAGTTCAAGATCGTTGATAACAGTAGAAGAGGAAAGCTAGAGGAATCAACAAAGGTGAGTTTTGATTTATTCTCTTATTCATCTTTTCTAGCATGCTTATGTTTTTGTTTGAATGTTGATCCTACAAATGCATGTTTTATTTTGCTGTTTTTGTTTCCATAAAGAACGAATGTCTAAATATAAAGTGTTCACACGCTTTCGCGGGAATTCGATTCCTTTACTTTGTTGTTGCCATTTTAATTTGTGTTTGATTTATCTTTTTGTTTTTTGTTTTATTGAGATTTGGAGAGATGGGGAACGTAGATTCATTTGATATGAGTTTTGTTAATTTATATTTTGGCTGGAGATTGAGTAGTATTTCTTGAGTAGTTATTTTACTTCTTCTTTGCTATCTGATTATCTTTTAATTATTATTTGATACTATATAGTTTGTGATTGTCATTTGATTGTCATCTAATTGCTATCCGATTACTATTTGATACTTAGTAGTTTGTGATCTCTATTTAATTGTTATTTGATTACTTAGGTTAAACCTATGGTGATTTTGAGTATCAAGTACTTGATGGAGGTAAAACATTTTTGGTAAAGTTGAATTGCAATAGTCGTAGTTGTCGTGTTTGGGATTTGAAAGAAACACCATGCAATCATGCTCTTGTTTGTTATTCGTGAGCTTGATTTAAATTCGTATTCTTTTGTTTCAATGTATTATTTTGCTAGCACATTAGCATCAACTTATAGTGGAGTAGTTCGTCCTGTTGGTAATCATAATGAATGAAGTATTGTAGAGGTGAACGACGCAACATTACTTTTGACTGTTAAACGTCAAGGAGGAAGACCTCTGAAGTAAAAGATCCCATCAATTGGTGAATTGGAAAATCGCACAAAGTGTAGCCATTGTAAGCGTGTTGGTCATAATAAAAGAAGATGTTGAAATAAACCAGTTTGAACAATCATATTGTGTACACTAAAGATATTTTTACTATTTATTTTCATTTTCGTACAACAGTGTATTGCTTTAATAGTTTGAGTATATTAGTGGATTTTGAGTATATTTTAGTATATAAATGGCATTACTCTTGAATATATTCCCATTAGAAGGTAATCAAATTGTAAACAAAAAGCAATCAAATAGCTATACAACTATTTAACAAGTAATATACGGTAATCATATGTCAATCAGATGATTTGGAAACAGAAGCATGAAGGAAAGAAGAGCAAGTTTCAGCTTCTATGAGTGAACATTAGTTGTGTTTTCAAGTATCTTTTCTCGATAAGAATGTCATTTTTTTTATATTGAATTTTTTGCATGAAAATTATTATTATTATTCAACTAGTTTGGATAAAAAATTAACTTCGAGAGACTAAATTTAAGATTTATTGAAATTAGAAGGACTAAAATTGAACAAAAGTCCATGAACTAAAATTAAATAAAACTTCAAAGTGTTGGATCAAAAAAAGTATTTTAACCATAATAACAATAACAACTTGGTTTAAAAATATTATTTTGGTTACTTTTAAATGTATCATTATACCGGTCGTAGCAAACATAGTTCAATTGAGATACGAACATTGTAACAACCAAAAGGTATGTGGTTTGTATTCTCTTACCCTTATTGTACTAAAAAAAATATGTCACTATACTCACAACCAAAAAAAATAATATTAAACTTAGTCCATGTGGTTAGTTTGTTGTTGATTTTTTTCTAAAACAGCTTAATTTATATTAGCATTTACTTTATAATTTATGAAAATATATTAAAAAAGTTTATTTTCTTACATAAATATTATTATTTAACAATTTTTTATATAAAAAAATTAACTTTGAATGATTAAATTTAAGATTCATTAAAAATACGAAGATTAAATTTAAATAACTGAAAAATACATAAACTAAAATAAAATAGAAATTAAAAGTATCTTGGACCGACCAAAATAGCTTTATTTATTTAATTAATTATAATAATAAAACTTGAATGGACGGTAACCTAAATAGTTTCTTTTGTATTAAAATAATAATATTCTAATAAACCAAACATCATCGATTTGGGCATTTGGTCTAGTGGTATGATTCTCGCTTAGGGTGCGAGAGGTCCCGAGTTCAATTCTCGGAATGCCCCTTTATTTTCCTTTATTTTTTAAAATTTATTTTATTGCGTCATCGGTATTTATTTATTATATATTATTTTTTGGAAAGGTGGAAAAATAGTTTTAATGGGAAAATGATTGGGAAATTAATAATCATTCGGGTTTTTAAAGTAAAATTTACCTCTACTAAAAACTAAAGAAATATAAGGTAAAATTTACTTATGCTTCCATCCATAAGTTTTATATTTTTGTCATTCACTTTTTGTTACTATTTTCTAAAATCAAAGTTAAGTTTTGGAGTTTTTTTAAAGAAAAAAAAATTTACTTTTTTTTTTTTAAAAAAAATTGTTTTTGTTTTTACAATTTGAAAAATATATAAGAGAAATGGTGAGAAAATAAGTATAAATTTCAAAAACCAAAAACTAAAAATGAAGATCTCATTTGCTAATCATTTACTTTTTATTTTTCGTTTCTTGAAAATTAAGCTTATAAACACATCTTGCATCTCTATATTTATTGCTTTGTTATATACTTTTTAATAATTTTGAAAACTAAAAAAATTGTTTTTACAAATTTGTTTTTGTTTTTAGAATTTAGCTAAGAATTTAACTTTTATATTTAAGAAAGATGCAAACCATGATAAAAAGAAAGAAAGAGAGAGAATAAGGTTACTTTTCAAAAATTGAAATGGTTAGAGCGAAATCATTATCAAAAGAAGTTTTTTTTTTTTTTTTTGGGGGATTTTCAACCATAAATATGTCTTGATTTTCATCTACATTTCATATATATATATATAATAGATTTATTTCAAATATCTACGATGTTATAATAGACTTAAGTTTGTTATATAATATATATCCTATATTATAATTTTGGTCTCATTTCTATTAAAATATATATCCCATTTACTTTATCACATCTATCCATGTATATTTGGTCATTTTGCAAATATATGTCCCATATTATATAATAATGTTATGACAGATTGTAAAATTCATCCTTGAAGTATGATAATTATTTCAATTTTCGCCGAGTTAAGATATTTGTTTGAAGAAGTTTCATGGTAGCTGAATAATTTTGGGAATATAACCCACCATAACATATCCCTCAAATTTAGAGATATATAACATGTATTTTTATTAAGGAATAAAACAAAAAATAGTTAAATAGATAATACTCATTAATGATGATATATTTAGTAACTAACTATTAATAAAAAAAAACTCTCTAAATAATTAATATTAAATTCATTTTGATCTCCTTTAGTATTTTAATTAATACTATAAAAATTAAATAAGAGAGAATGTACTACAAAGTAAATTTGGTCCAAAATATTTACAGAAATCTAATTATGAAATATGGATCAAGTTTAGACTACTTATGAAATATTATCGGATTGGTATTTAAATCTTTCTATTATTTAGTTCTAAGTTTTAATTTAAAATCTAAGTTTTAATTTAAAAGTCATGTCAACATTTAAATGACATATAAAATAATAAACTTCAATTACTTAGGGACCTTTTAAATTATCCAGTGATTAACCTCCTATCACTTATGAAATCTACAAGTGGCAATGTATTAGTAATAAATTCATAGACTTCTATATCAACACTAGATTTATCGGTGATAGACATCAATTGGATTTGTTGAACATTTTTATGGATCGGACGTAATTTGTGCTTTTTTTTTTTTTTTACATTGTGCTATAGCTCTTTATCACTTTGAGTATAGTTGCTATATTTATAGTTGTACTAGAAACCATTTGATGAATAGGTCTAGGCGAAATGTTACTTTAAATTGATTGTGTTTTTCATAGAACAATGACAGAAAACAGGAAAAAAAAAACACTTGTGGAAGACATCATTTTTGCTCAGTCTAAAATTCCCTCGATCCATGTGGCAGAGGACGATGTAACTCGAGCACAGGTGGTGAGAGAATATCATTTGGTAATTATTTTATTTTATTTTTTAAAGTTAAACTTATAATACTATTTCTTAGATTAAGTGATAAAATAGGATGATTTTGAAAAAAAAATGTAAAAAAACTGGTTGTGTGGAAACTCTTTGTAAAAATAGAGGTAATTTATTTATCTTATTAGGTTCAGTATAGGAAGTACAAATACTTTTAATTGTGCAGAGAATCGACATTTGATACGTATTAGATACAAATATATATAGATACGTGACAGATACATGTTTGATATTACGGGGACGTCCAGATACGTAGCAAATATGTGATTTGAAGTATCTGATTTTTTAATTTTCAGATACGAGTATATGCTTTCAGATACGTGAAAGGGATACGTTGAGTTTTTTTTTTTTTTTTTTTTCAAATTTATGTCCAATTACTTAAAAAATCCAACCGACAACCCATTTTATTTAAGTGCAAGTTTCGGAATGATTTTTAAATCATCAAAAATCACTTTTTTCATTTTTAAAATCACTAAAAAAAACACGCTTTTAATTACTCAAAATTAATTTAGTTTTCAATTTCACTTGTAATTGCAATTTTCATGTCATCAAAATTAGTTTTGAAGGATTAAACATATTTTACGTTGATTTTGAAATTGACAAAAGTGATTTTAACCATTTTAAAATCACTCTCAAACATAAAAATCCACTTAAATTGAGCAATCCAAAACAAAATAAATAACAAAAAATGATAAAAACATAAAAAGTTAAAAGAAAAAACCGGAAACGGAATAAATTCTTCATTCTTCTATTATCTCTCATTATTAAATCATGATTCACACCTCCTTTCATCCTCGACTTCATTCTTCAATCTTCATCATCTACTGTTTTAATCTAACTTGAAATAAGTATTATAACAATCAATAGGGCATTATCGTGTATATATATACCCACATAATAATGTATCTTCAACGTATCCGTATCTTAGTATTTTAGAAATTAACATATCGTCATATCATATTGTATCCTGTATCCGTATTTGTACTTCTTAGGGTTCAGTCTTTACAAGAAAGTGAAATCTAAATATTTTGGCCTCGTTTGGTAATCATTTGGTTTTTTTAGTTTTAGTTTTGAAAATTAAGCCTATATATCTTACTTTCACCTTCAAATTTATTTCTTAGTTATCTACTTTTTTACCAATGGTTTAAAAAATCAAAAATTGAAACTAAAAGAAATAAAAAAGGGAAAAAATAGGTTTATTTATTTTTATTTAAAAAACAAAAAACAAAATGCTTACTGACCAATGTTTATTATTATTTTTTAAAAAACTTCTTTGCATCCCGTCTTTATAGGGGATGGAAATTGGGAAAATTAAGAGAATATTGTCCTTTTAGAAACTATTTAGGAAAATATTGTTGTTTTCAAACTATTTGTAAAAATATTGTTGTTGTTTTTTTTTAAATAAGTCGAGGGTTGAAATTTTGACCTAGATAGGATTATTATTGAATCTGTTTAATTATCATTATGGAGACCTTCCTCTATCAAAAGATCGTATTTCTAAATTTTCATAAGGTCCCCCTAGAATTCCTTCCAAAGCTTGTTGAATAATTTTTACGGATTCTGTCATCTCAGTAAGTCTGACTAAATAACGAGCTAATGAATCTCCTTCTTTTTGCCACTGAACTTCCCAATCAAATTCGAAAGCGAGATTATGAGAGAGAGCGAGATTGTGAGAGAGAGCAAGATTTTGAGAGCGAGAGCGAGATTTTGAGTGTGAGCGAGAGTGAGAATACCGTACAAATTTTCTTTTTTTCTTTTTTAATTATTACACATTCCACCTTCTTCTTTCTTTCTTTCTTTTTTTTTTTTTTTATTTTCCATTTTATAAAAACAATTTCTAAAAATATTTTATTATTTTATTTAAACTCTAAAAAGAATAAATTAAAAAATAATAACTCAAAAAATTAAAAAAATGTAAATTAAATATCTCATTTATATAAAAAATATACAAAAATCAATGTGTCCCACAAGGCGGACGTCGTTCATTTTCGAGCTGGTTGTCGTTGTCGATTCGAACTTGAGGTTGATCGGGTTCTTCTTGATGTTGCTCTGGTACCTCTACAGGCGCTTCATAATATAATAAATATTCATTTATGCTCTCCCACGACCCCAACATGTCCATGCAACGTATAAAGATGAAGGACCAGCTCTGAGTCATAATGTCCTGAAACCAAATGTTGGCATCATCATCATCGAACTAACATAATCAGTTTGACTTTGCGTCTGCATCATAGGGGGAAACTCTTTCCATATTATGTGCAACCTCATTCAAACTCATCCTTTTCCCGAACAGGTCCTCTAACGTCTAACGAGCTGGTGGAGGAACAATAGGTATATCATATATATAATGAATTTCCTCCATATAGCTTTGGTTTGTCACTACATATAGTAAGATCCTGGTTCGGATCATTCGCAACTTCACGGAGTCTTCTGTTGTTCGATCTCTGTGAAATTATAAAACAATTAGACAATATTTAAAATAAATTTAAATTAAAAATAATTAGATAATATTCAATTCAATCTACCAATGACCCAAGCAGCTGCTCCGGATGAGTGACGAGCGTCTTGTGATATTATTTTATACCAATGAACTATATTCTGGAGTGACATCTGTATCAAACTGTTCAAGAGAAACCCCCACTGCAATATAACCTTGCACGATAGTGCCATCGCACTAGCAAATGTGCAACTTTTTCGGACCCAATCTCTATCCTTAGGTTAATATCATGCAGTAACGGTTCCAATATTACATAGGCCGATGGATATCCTGCGAAAACGCGAATTGTCTTCATCACCCTGTTTAGGAAGATGCCACTCACGAATGTGAACCACATATGAAAGGGACTCATCGTACACGTTATATATTTTACATTCCGACAAAAATCAGGCAAAGTATGCATAATAATTTGGTACGGCTCCCAAATAACTGAAACACAAAATATTATATTAGAGAAGTATTAAAGACAAATAAATAAAAATGTGAATAAAATATCAATTAGGTTTTAAGTGGTAATGTACCTGTCAGGTTGAAGTAAGATAAACATGTATCTATACTGGTTGAACTACATGTAAATGCGCGGTCCCTAGTCACGGTACACAAATTTGTCCTTGAAAACCTAACGAGAACCATAGGGCTCGTCAATCTAACCTGAGCATCAAATTAACATGATGTAGCTTGAGGCCAATTTGTTGGAAATCACTCCTAACCTATAGTTGCAAAATATGAGAGGCCCAGCCTATCTCTTGAACCTCAGATCTTGTTGCTTTGCATAGTTGTCTATCAACCTATGCCAAACATGCTCCACCCCACAAAATACCTGACCCGCATCATGGAGGTTTAAGCTATACAGTGGCAGGAACATCAGTGAACAAAATGACTTGAATTTATCTGAAAACAGACATTCCCCATCAAATTTGTAGTATATATGCTCGCGCATATCTTAAGACGGTTTCCTCGTCTGCATCATTGTGAGTCTCACAAAAATTGTGTTCTACACCATATTAAACTTAACCTCGATCCTTTAACTTGTCGACAGGTGCGGTCGCACCGAGGTATGTTGTACAAACTTCTAACCAGTCACGTACAATCACTCCGATGACCGAATCACCGTCAACAGTAACTCCAACAACACTTCTATGTCTTGTAGAGTGATAGTGCACTCTATGGAAAATGTATGCGTCTCAAGGTCTCGCATCTCTCCGACCAAGGCTGTGATCAGAATGCCAGTCCAATTGAAGATAAATCCTATATCTGGAAAACCCCATAGAATCCAAAATGTGCGCAGTATGTGGTAGTATTCGAGGGTGAGCGGAGATAATCTGTTAGAGAACTCTCTCTGAACGTCTCGCAATGAAATATTTCTCCAGCATACGATCTCGTCATACAACATAAAATGGATGAAATGAAATGGACTGTCGTACAAAAACTATCACAAGGTCTTGGGGTTTAAAGCACGATCTGAAAAAAAAAATATTAAAATTGACTATAATATGAATAGTAGAGAAAGGTATGAGGGTAAAGAATAATGTAAAAAACTCACGCATTGAAGAATGTTATCTCTTTTCTCGAAAAAACTCACGCTCCAATGCAATCCCTTATTTCTTCTCTTCTTTTCTCCGAAAATAGTTCACAGCATTTGAAGAATGTGTTATTTGAGCAAGAGCATTTATAGGCAACATTCGAGCTCCTTTGAGGACTCCATTTATGCACTCTATAAAATTTGGTCGTCATCCCACCCATATTCTGAATCCTCTCCATCATATGCTTGAGTCCATTGCTCTAAACTAATGTTGTCAAAAAACTCAGACAGCTCCGATTTATTCCTTTGATATCTTCAATTGCTTTGTTGAACTTTCGAATTTGAAAATTGACACCGTGGCATGATAAACATAATTTTTCAATGAATTAAATTTATACTTTTTATTGAAGTTGTTGACGATATATCGAAGCAAAAATGATGGTAACATTTTGATCCCGTCCAACCATTTGCTGGTTTTCACTGCTGCAATTATATACCAGCATGTCAATCTGAAATTAACACAACCTCTTCGTGTGTTACACAATTTCTCTCAGGTGTTTCATACTTAGTGATCTCGAACAAGCCATCATACCGAGCGGTATATATTTCATGTAACAAGTGCAAGCATTCGGCATTCCATGCTCGGATTTTAATGGTCGTTTGCTCCATTTAACAATGAACTACGAAAGATTTTATTGAGATAACTACAAATTGTCAATGTATGCTGAATGTTACCGCATGAAAGATTACTGGATCACGCACCCTAATAATCCTGTCTTACATCCTGATCCATCGTTGTTGAGAAGACCTGGTAGACCAAAAAGTTCACGTTATCACAACGAGATGGATTGGATAGAACCAGCCACTCGACAACGATGTGAATTTTGTAACCCGTTAGGACATAATCGAAGGAAGTGTCATTCGTTACTAAGACGAACTCCAGAATAATTAGGGATTGAATAATAAATAATTTTTTTATTATAATTCATTTTATGTGTATAATTCAATTTTTTTAATAATAATCTACTGTATATTCAATTTTTTTTTTTTTTATAATCAATAAAGTTTTACATTATAATAATCTAATATATTCGATTTATAGTATAATAATCTAATATATTCAATTTATTATCTAATGATTATTCAATTATAGTATAATAATCTAATATATTCAATTTGTTGTCTAATGATATTTCAATTATAGTATAATAATCTAATATATTCAATTTGTTGTCTAATGATTATTCAATTATTAATAATAATCTAATATATTCAATTTTTGTCTAATGATTATTCAATTATAGTATAATAATCCAATATATTCAATTATAATCTAATGATTATTCAATTATAGTATGATTATTAGCTCTTTTTCTCTTTTTTTATATAATATTTCTATGGAAAGTTCAAATAAGAGTGAAAAGACTCTCGCTCTCTCCTAAGATCTTGCTCTCTCAATCTCGCTCTCTCATAAGATCTTGCTCTCTCACTCTCGCTCTCCCTAAGATCTCGCTCTCTCTCAATATCTCGCTCTCATCTGTAATTGTTGTTATTTTTTCATTAATGATTACTAGCTTTCATTTCTTTCTGGAACAATCACAAACACTTTTTTTGATTATGGATCTACTACCAGAAACTCAATGCATAATCTTAGCATTCAATGTGTATTCCTGAATAATCTCATTTTTCAATTATTTAACCATTTCATTTTACCAAGTTCAATGTTAGTCAGATTAGTCAATATAAACTAAATCTCGCTCTCTCCAACATTCTCGCTTTGAATCTTGCTCTCTGATTAGTCAATATAAACTAAATCTCGCTCTCTCCAACATTCTCGCTTTGAATCTTGCTCTCTCCTAAAATCTCGCTTTGAATCTCGCTCTCTTTTAAAATCTCGTTCAACATCTCGCTCTCCCCTACTATCTCGCTTTGAATCTCGCTTTGAATCTCGCTCTCTCCTTAACCTGCTTCAGCCCACTTATCCCCTTAATTGCTTTGAAGTTTCGACATGTGTGTAACCTTCGACAACCTAATATACAAAATTTTTGTTCGTAGATAAAGCTAATTTGAAATTGTCTTTCATTCCCAGGCATAACTTGTATTCATGCGCTTCGCTCCCATAAATATAGCCATCCCCCATCGATACATATAGTATACCATCTCATTACTTTATTTCCTCTATGAGGGAAAAAGAAAAGTAATAAACCTGCAATCTCAAGGGTGGATGTGTGTCTAAACTTCAACCTTCGAGATTCGCGAGATTTCTCTTGTCGAGGGTTGAAGTTTCGGCCTATGTATTGTTTTCAAGTTTTTCTTTGTTCGTCAAGTTCTCAGCGTTCGACCTCCACATTAGTCGAGTTCTCAACGTTCGACCTCTAGCCTCGAACTCCCAAAACAACAATATTTCTCTAATACGTTTCAAAACAACAATATTTCTCTAATAAGTTTTGAAAACAACAATATTAATATTAAAGGTCCGACGGAAATTCCCTTTTTTTCTTTTTTTCTTTAATTTTATTTTTACACTTATATTCATTCTTTATGCAGCCTATACATACATACATATATATATATATATATATCAAAAAAGATTTTCTTTTCTTTTATTTATTTTCCTATCTTTTTTCTCATTTATTTTCAACCTTCTTTTCTTTAGTCTATTTTTCTTTAGAAATTACTTTTTTCTAAACTTTTTTTAAAAAAAAAAAAAAAAAAAATTTAGGACACTGAAACTTTTTTAAAACTTAAATTAACAATAAGATGTTAATTGTCTAATTCTATGTTAAAAAATAATAATAATAATTTTTTTTTACAAAACTTCTGAATTCAATAACATTATAAATTTAAGCCATTCGAATCGGTCCTTATATTCATTGAGTGGAATTAATAAGTCTATAATTAATATGTTGTAGTTAGTAAGTTTGTGTTTATGACAGAAGATTAAGATAAAATTTCTCGATAAATGTCAAAAGTAAAAGAAGAAAGATAAAGTTATTCGATGAAAGTGAAAAGTAAAAATAGAGGAGAAACGGAATTCCTCCACAAAATATGAAAAGTAACGAAAGAGAGAAAAATTAAGTTAATAAATATGCAAACTTCAATAGGATTGTTTACACCATGTCACAAACTTCTTCAATGACCTATAAAGTTTCAATTATAAAATATAAACAAGAACTAAATATCTTCCCAAATAGATGTTATTATTGTTATTGATTGAAGAAAAAAATTACATCAACGATAAATTTATATTTCTAGAGAAAATAGTCTAAGTGCCCTAAGGAATTGAGCACTGGTATAGTGCCAAACCACATGCACTCAAGTCAGACATTCATACTTTGAAATACAAATTTACAATTGATCTCTCTTTTTATTTTTTTTGGCATCAACAACATTTTTTTTAAAAGACATTTGGTTCATATTTATATTTTATAATTCAAACTACAAGTTTACAAATTTATATTTGAGTGATTCAAATGATTGAAATTTATAAAATTGTTAAATTATAAAGTTTTGCAAAAAATAAATATTTTTTGTTATAGAATTAGATAATATATGTAACATCTTATAATTAATTTAAATCTTAAAAAAGCTTCAATGTACTAAATTAAAAAAAAAAAAATAGAAAAGACTATTTAATTCTAAAGAAAATAGACTAAAAAGAGAAAAAGAAAAAAAAAAGTTCAAAGTAAATGAAAATAAAAGAAAAGAAAAGAAAACCTTTTTGATATATATTTAAATAAAAACATAGTGGGTTGCATGATAGATGTAAAAAAATGGGAGTTTCTCCTGTAAAGACGGAATTCAAAGGAA
The DNA here is from genome assembly GCF_009727055.1 of Benincasa hispida. NCBI lineage: Eukaryota > Viridiplantae > Streptophyta > Magnoliopsida > Cucurbitales > Cucurbitaceae > Benincasa > Benincasa hispida. The sequence goes on from NC_052354.1 coordinate 16,940,112, forward strand.
AATTAAAAAGTTAAAAAATATTTACATTTCAGTTTCTTGCAAAGACCGAATCAAATAAGACAAAAATTACCTCTATTAAATAGTTTCCACACAACCTCATTTTTTACAAATATTTTTCAAAATCACTCTATTTTATCACTTAATCCCTACTGTTATTTTGTTATTCACTTTCCTAGTAAACTTGTTTTGTTATAAAAATTACTATAGATCAATACTTAAATGATGTGATATTAAGGTGGGACGATAAAAAAAAAAAAAGTTTAAAAACTATTTTGATTTTTTTTTTGTTTATCTTAGTCTAATATTTTTAAAATGTCTATTTTAATTATTAGACTCTCAACTTTGGTTAATTTTAGTTCCTGGTTTATACTTTAAAAATGTTTATTTTGATCCTAATGTGAAGAACTTTGATCCATTTTGATCCATTGGATGAAAGAAAAAAAACAATATTCATCCAACAATTCTAGTGCATACCGCTACGGATGAAATTTTCTCAGTGAAACTTAACAAACATTCTTGAGATTTAAAATCATTGAAAAAAAAAAAGTTCATGTTAAACATCCTAATGAAACAGAGTAGCCAGTATAAAGAAAAGTTTTGGAAAAGAAATTCCAAATTGCGGATTCTATGCACTCAACTTGCAGACAAATTTGAAGGAACTCAAGGCCGTAGGAAGAAATTCAATCAAATACGTGTAACTAAGTGAAATCAATCAAAGAGCCATGAAAAATAATGAAAATACGTTACGATTTCATAGTGAAAGGTTGCTTACATCGATTGTTGCCGGGAGAAAATTCTCATAGGAGAAAAAGGAAAACCTAACATACAGATCAAAAACAGTATACATCTAACAGTAGTGCATTTTACCAATCAATCTAGGCATCTGAATCAACGAGATCTCAGTTGCCTTCATATTTCGGATCAGCCGTAACGTAATGATAGGCAATCACTAAGGCAAAGATAAAAATGCCGAGAAAATTGGCAAGAAAACCTAGTTCCTGATCGTCAATCATCTGCGCTGCGCAACAATACAACGGAAATTAAAATCTTCAATCGCCTACAATGATTTCAAATTTCAGAAAACTGAACATTTCAAATTCTTCAAAAAACTAGACATCGTAACCTAATAACACAGTTTGGAAGATCGATTCACAAGTCTAGAGATTAAGAATCGAAATTCGGTAAGAAAAGGAGATTCTACTACTGAAGTAAGAAAGATCGATAAAATATTAGAATCAAAATTTGAGAGGAAAAGAGGAAGACGACTTTACCTTCCGATCTGATCGATTGAGAGAGAAACACGAAGACAAAAAGAAGATCCGACGACGAAATTCTTCGAGATGCTATGGGAAATAACCTCGTTTCTAATCTATGCAGCTTTCACAAACGGATGTTTGGGCTCCGGCCCATTAATTTTAGTTTCATTTATTGGGCCTCCGTACTTCACTCAGCCTAACAAGATCCTTTTATGAAATCGTCTTTTTTTTTTTTTTTTTTTTTTTTTTTTTTTTTTTNCGTTTCTAATCTATGCAGCTTTCACAAACGGATGTTTGGGCTCCGGCCCATTAATTTTAGTTTCATTTATTGGGCCTCCGTACTTCACTCAGCCTTTGACTATTGTAATGCTGAATTGTCTTTTTTTTTTTTTTTTTTTTTTTTTTTTTTTTTTTTTCCTCAGTTTTAAAGGGATAATAGATAGTAATTAAATGTTTAACAACATTTTTTTAAGAATTGCAATTATGGTAAAATTTATCAGAGATCAAGTTAAAAAATATGGTTGATTCAAATTATTGACAAAAATGGAATACATAGGAAAGTATTATTAAAAAAAGGTAGGAATGAAAAGTATTGACAAAAATAGGGTAGTTTTGGTATGAAGGGAAATTGTATACCATGTCGACTCAGTTGGTTGACCGGTCGAAGAGATACTCGTGGACGGGGTTCACGATTTTTTTCTTTTTTTAAAAATAGATTGACTAATTTTTGTTTTTTTTAATCGAAGATGTACAACAATATTAAGACTTTAAGATCGAGTCCACAAATTCCTTCATCATTAAACTTAATTATATATTTAATCTACAATAAAAACATAATTATTCTGCACTTATATTAAAAAAAAAATGTCATGATACTAAAGAAGATTTACAATTAGTTCTTTAATTTAAAAGTAGAAGTTTACATGAAATTTAAAGACGACCCCTGGCCCTTACCCCACATGGAGTTTGTCTTCGTGTGCCTCTAAATTAGTGTTGTTGTCGTCTATGACGAATACGTCTTTGATCAGTATCAGCAACATTGAGTCATTGTTAGTTGAATAATACTTTCTATATGGACCAATGTTTGGTGACACATTGAACCCAATTTTGGTAAATTGTGCTGTACTGAATATTGTTGTACATCTCCAATAAAATTATTTTGTTCGATGAAAAAAATAAATATTAAACAATATTCATATCATATATTTGAAAATTTTTTTATTTTAAATATTTTACCATACAGTAACAGTAAGCGCCGTCAGGTGTGATAAATCGTCTCGTGATTGAATCGTACTAGGAAAAGTAGTCATCTGATACAGCTGACCCATTTGTTATTTCTCCCTGTGATCAGGTGCTAGTAGGATATATATTTCGCGTGAATTTGACGCCAGTCTTGGTCGTGCTTACCTCTCAAATCAATCTGGTATAGTGCTGAGAGTGTATAGCACAACGAAGGTATCGTTTGTCGCAGACCGAACTGTTTCAACACACGATCTGGATGATGTCACTCTACTGTATGGAAACATATAAGATGGCTAACAGTCAACCAGGCGTATTCACCATCATGACAGTAATTAGGTAGTGATGACCAAATATCTTGTGTGTATGGTGTCCAATTAATCTGGAAAAAAAAAAAAAGAAAGATAATTATACATCCAAAATGTTTTAAATATTCATTTATATATACATTTGTTACCTGATTGTGCATTAGTCTATCAAATATTTTTCGGTATACTAGCAACATATTTGTTGACTGTTCAGATGCAACTAATACACCACTTCATCTAAAATTAAAAAAAATACAATTAATTTATATTTTTACATAAAATGACAATGAAATAAATATATAAATGAGATTAATAGTTGCCACTAAGTGGACGGATGACCTGTGGCATGTAACTGGACTTGTGGTGCTATAATTGGATATCTATCATAAGCCCATACCTGTACTAGTATCAGCGACCTCGCTATTTTCAATGTTTGTGCATTAGTAGCCCGACAAAGTTCTCTATAAAACCATGCAAGATAGACACCACCCCATGATTACGTACCAACATGCTCGAAATCAGACAGTAGCGGGAGACACATGAGATGTACTAGAGTGTTTGACTTGTCAGCGAACAAAAATCCTCCAATAAGCTGTATAATATATGCTCGTGCATACCTACGTACGCTGATGTCGTCGACATCGACAGGTAATTCTGGAAACTAGGACGCCAACCATGGGATACTCAATCTTGAGCCTTTTAGATCATCTGGTAGAACGCCTATGAGCTCATCACAAACATTCTTCCAATCATATTGTAATGAATCTGTCAATGGTTCTCCGTCCACTCGTAATCCAAACTGAATGGCAACATCCTGCAATGTAATTGTACATTCCCCACAAGGCAGATGAAATGTGTGGGTTTCTAGTCTCCAACGCTCAACTAAAGCAGTAATGAGGTGTCAATCAAGTTGGATAAATCTCATATGTGCAATCCTAAGAAAACTTGCCCGTTCAATATAGGGAATAATACGTTGATCAAATGAGATAGTATGTTGTGTAGATGCCTCCCTTCTCTGAAAACTCAAAACTACGGTAGAAGAACTATCCCATATCGATTGTGAACGATGCGTATTTTGTTGATATAATTGTACAGTATTAGAAGGACGGGGCTCTATTACCTAAGAAGTTCAAATTACATTACATAACAAAATCCATCACATAACAAAATCCAATTTCTAAGTTTAATAAGATCTAAATATTATACATTTAAATCAACCCAAATCTAAGATCCGTAAACTATACATTTAAATCAGCCCAAATAAAAACAAAATAGTATATCTATGATTTAATTCAGCCCAAATGCAAATGCAAATGATATATATGAAGCCATCTTCATTTTTATAAACAAATACATATATTTTCTTAAATCAACTACCAACAAAATCATCTAAAAAAAATAGCCCAACAAAATCGGTCTAACAAAATCCAATTTCTAAATTCAACATATATCAAAAGATTATACATTTAAATCATGGATCCATAAACTATACATTTAATTCAGCCCAAATGCAAACAAAATGATATATATGTGAAGCAATCTTCATTTTCGAACTTGATCCTCATTTTTATAAACAAATACATATATTGGAAAAAAAATTAAAGAAAAAACTTTACCTACAAAGATTGGAGACAACGAGTGGTAGATCGGCTCACGGCGGTAGCAACAAGAAAAAGCTCATGATCGGATGGAGGAAGAAAAGAGGCTACGACGACAGCAATAAGGGGCTACGGCAGTAATGGGGAGGAAGCAAAAAGAAAACACTCTCGGATGGAGGAAGAAGAAGGGGCTGTAGCGTTTAAGGGACCACTAAGTTGTGTACCCGATACATGACTTAGGATAATTGTGTACCTTGGTCAACGCTGCATGACTGCCACATTGGCAGTCTACGCGTGCTAGAACATAGGGACTCGTGTACTGGCTAATCGTGTACCCGGTACATGATTTAAATGTAATCGTGTACCGATTAAAAAACCTATATTTGTCCATATTATCCACCCAACCCTATTATTGTTAATAACTATTAAAATAACATTATTTAAAAAAAAATCATTTATCAACTATAAATCATATTGTTGAATAGACTTCTATTAGTAATACGATAGAGTGATAGACTATGATAGAGTGATAATTGAATTTAAATTTTGTTATATTCACAAATTCTTTTGCATTGTATTATATTTGTTAATATTTTGAATATGATTGCTATATTTGTCATTGTGTGTGTTTTTTTTTTTTTTTTTTTAGAATAAAAGAGAAATAAACAAAACTGAAAAAACAATCGAAAAGATTCCACAATAAAAACGGTCATTCAAATTAACGTCTAATTTCTTCCAGCACAGAAAACAAATGCGTGCCACGTAATTATAGATTTATAGTTGCATTGAACCTATAAAAAAAAAAAAAAAAAACTCTTTAATCGCATTACTATAATATAATGTTGTAGAGATTCGTTTTTTAAAATCCACGAAATTCTTGAATCAAGTTAGAATTTAGAGATTTGGTTTTTAAAATTCACAAAATTCCTTTTTTTAGTTCAACATATTATGTTTGGGGAGGGTCGTCCCGTCTCGGCTCCCTTTTTGGGATTAGAATGTTGTAAAAATTGCAAAAATAAGGTTTAGCAACCGTTTTCCATCTATTTTATTCTTTTTTTAATTTTGATTATATAAAATATGTTATTGAAAAATGTATTTAAATGTTATTAATGATAAGAAATTCCTATTTACAGTTTATATATAAACACACAAAGTAAAAATATCTTTTCAACAAAAGAAAAAAAATCGCACAAAGTAAAAGTTTGGACAAATATTAATTTGTAACGGTTAAACTTTGAGTGTCCTATCAATTAAAATTTTAAAATAATAATTATATCAATTTAAATTCTAAACTATCCATTTGAACTCTCATTTAGATTTTGTTAGACCAATATTGTGTGAAACTTATATTTGAGTCAATTAAATTCCTTATCTAACACACTCAATCTAGACCATTCATTATGATTGCATGATTGAAAATCATCCCTGCATTAATTTTCATAAATGTGTAGGCTTCTTCAAATGTTAGTTTTACAGAAGAGGCGATTAGAGTAAATGCACGATAATTTTCAATGAAAATTTTGATCAAGAATCTAAATTGATTAGTTTAAGGGTTTAACTAATACAATTATCTCCCTATCCCCTAACCCATCTAAATGGAGATGGAGCGAGTCAAGGTGTAGCAAAAAAAACTTCTCCATTCAACATGTTGTGATGGAGATTCGAACTTCTGAAAATATATGCTTTGTCTAGTTTTTTTAAGTACTAGAATAAAAAAGAGGATGAAGAACTAAGAAATGGTAAATCAATGATGGTAGCACCAGTAATTAAAAAAAAATCATCAACCCAAACTTCATTCTAACAATATAGTTGCATTTCAAAATTGTTGTGGGTGAAATTGGATTGACGAAATATGTCAAAAGTTAGGATAAAAGATTGGATTAGGATCAAATAAGTCTAAAGCCAACTAGTCATTGATTCAATCAGATCTAATCATAATTTGTGGGATAAGGAAAAATACATCTCATCCTAATTCTGACAATATATATATATATATATATATAAACTACAAATTATTCTCCTTATAAATACATTATTATAATTTCATATGAGTAATTTTGTATGGTCTGTCCTGACTTTGGCATTGGAGTCATTTTTTGTTTGTTTTGTAGGAGAAGTGATCTAGATCATGCCTGTTTCCAATTGGTCCAAATTCCTTAATGAGATCATCCTTAAAAACTTTATGCTAACCTGTATTTACTAAATCACATGCATGATAAACAAATTTAGATAATAAAACATAAACCATTAACTTTATTTTATATAGAAAATAAATTAAGGTAAAAGAACATCCTCAATAACAAACTCCCGCTAAACCATGGAATCAAAAAAGTGACTAACACGCATGTGAGTAACATGCTCATGAAAAACTTTAGGTGATAAACCTTTAGTCAATGGATCTACCACTATAGAATTTGTTCCTAAGTGTTCTATCAAAATTTGACCATTCTAAACTCTTTCTTTAACAACCAAAAACTTCACGTCTACGTGCTTTGACTTCACATTGCTTCTGTTGTTGTTGGAATACATCACTTTCGACTTATTGTCACAAAATAATTTTAGTAATCTTTCTATGCCAACCATTATCTGCATCCTAGTGATAAAAATTCGCAAACATATTCCTGATTGAATGCCTCATAACATTGCTATAAACTCGGCAGCCATGGTAGAAGAAGTCATCGGCGTTTGTTTGACACTTTTCTAGGATGCAACTCCTCTAGCCAACATAAAGATATAGCCAGAAGTGGATCACAAAGTGTCTTGACATCCAACATAATTGAAATAAGAATACCCAATGATCTCCAGAACTTCTAATCTCCGATAAGTGAGCATATAATCTTTTGTTCTCTGTAATTACCTCATAACCCATTTGGTTGCTTTCCAATGATCCATCATCGGGTTGCTCAAATATCTACCTAACACTCCAACTATGAACGCAATAGCTAGACGAGTACATACTTGAGCATACATTATACTTTCAACAATCGATACATAGGGAATCTTTTGTATCTCCTTAGTATTGAGTACAGTCTTGGGGCATTGACCTAAATGAAATTTATCACCTTTAGCGACAAAGGTATTTCCTGGTGTACAATCTTTCATGTCAAATCTACTCAAAATCTTTTTAATGTAGTTCTTTTGTGACTATCTCAAAATACCTTGAGAACGATCTCACAGTATTTCAATTCCTAATACAAAAAGAAGCATCACTAAGATCCTTCATCTCAAATTTTTTTTTTGAGAAGCCTCTTAATGTCATGCAATAAACTTGCTATGAGCGTTTCATCTACATTAACACTAGAAAGATTGATTTTCTCCCACTGAACTTGTGATATACATAATATTCCACGATATTTACCTTAAAACCAAAGGAGGTTATTACATCATGAAATTTATGATAATATTGACGAAAGACTTGCTTGAGGCCATAGATAGATTTCTTCAGTTTGCACACCATAGTCTTTGAATTACAAGATACAAAGTTTTCTAATTTTACCATATAAATCATCTCATCAATGTTCCCATTGAGAAATGTAGTTTTTACATCCATCTAGTGTAACTCTAAATCAAAGTGAGCTATTAGTGCCATGATTACCCTGAAAGAGTCTTTCGATGAAACTGGAGAGAAAGTCTCAATGCCTTCCTTTTGAGTAAAACCTTTTGTAACAAGATGAGCCTTATATCTTTCGATATTTCCTTGCGAATCCCTTTTGGTTTATATATCCATTTACAATGTATGGGTTTCATTCTTGATGGCAATTCGACAAGTTCCCAATGAATCATTATCGTTCATGGATTTTATTTTCTCTTCCATAACATTTATCCACTTTTGAGAGTTAGAACTTTGTAGAGCTTGTTAGAACTTTGTAGAGCTTGTTGGAAGTTGATTGGATCATCTTCCATTATGCCTACATCATCTTGATGTTCTTGAAGAAATACAATATAATCATCTGAAATTGTACTTCTTCTTTCCCTAGTGAATCTCCTTAGTGGCACTTCTTGAAGTTGTTGAGTTTAAACTTCAAAGTCAACAATGGGGACTTCGATGTTGTCTTTTCTATAATTGGTTCGATAGTGAAATCATGAATTGGAGCCTGAACATCATTTATAACCATATTTGGAAAAGAAATCAATTCCTTTTCAAAGACAACTTTCCTTATGTTATCTTCCTCTTTAATCTCAACATCCTCAAGGAGTCTAGCATTTCACATCTCAAACAATGATCTAGAAGTAGGATCATAAAACTTAAAACCCTGAGAGCACTCAGAATACCCAATAAAATAGCAGTTAATAGTTCTTAATTCTAATTTTTTTTCATTAGGCCTGTAAGGTCTAGCCTTATTTGGACAACCCCAGATGTGAAGATACCTAATCTAGACTTTTTTCCTGTCCACCGCTCATAAGACGTTTTAGCTACTATTTTACTAGATACCCTATTTAGGATATATGTTGTAGTCTCTAGTGCCTCACTGCAGAGGGTTTCTAGTAGAGAAGAATGATTAATCATACTTCTTACTATATCCTTAAATGTTCTATTTCGCCTTTCTGCCATACCATTCATGTTGGGTTTTCCCGACATAGTGTATTACAGAACGATTCCACATTCCTCTAGGTATTTGGCAAAGGGTCCTGGACATTGTTCACTTGATCCATCATATATGCCGTAGTATTCACCACCACGATTGGAAATTGACAGCCTTAATTTTCTTTCCAAGTTGAAGTTCAACTTCAGCTTTGAAAGACTTGAAAACATCTAAAGATTGAGACTTCTCATGAATTAAATATAGGTACCCATATCTTGATAATTGTCTATGAACGTAACAAAATATCATTCCAAGAAACCGAAGGGAATACACCACAAATGTTTGTATGTATTAGTTCTAAGATGTTTGAGCATCTGTTGGCACCTAATTTTCTTATGTTTGTTTGTTTTCCCTTAATACATTTCACACAAATGTCAAAGTTACTTAAATCAAGGGAATCAAGAATTCCATCTGACACAAGTATCTGAATTCTCTATTTGGAGATGTGGCCTAAGCGCTTGTGCCATAACATAGTGGAATTCTCATTTAATTTATGCTTTATACCATATGAATTAGATAACAAGATCTTGTTAAATGAAGCAAAAGAAATCAACAATATATAGATTATCAATTAAAGAACCGATACTAATAAGCTTAGAATCTTGAAAATGATTAACTTTATTATTTCCAAAAGAACATGAAAAACTAAATTTATCCAAACCGAAAATAGAACTTAATTCCGTCTAAATAATGGTACAATACATTCAAATCCAAATAACAACTAGTTTTAAATGTAATCTAAAATTCCCAACAGCTTCAATTGGAACTGCTTTTTCATCGCCTACATAGATGAATCTTTCAGCCTCACTTGGCGGCTGGTCTTGCAGGCAACCATGCATTGATATACTTATGTGAGTAGTAGCACTAGAACCTACTCACCAATTATCGGTAGGTACAAAAGCTAAATTAACTTCAGAACAAACCAAAGTAAGAAGTTTACCATTATTTACACGTTATTTGGTGTATTAGAGACAATCTTTCCTGAAGAGACCTTCTTTTTTACACAAAAAAAAAAAAAAAAGAGAAAAAGAGAAAAAAAGGATTTTTAGTAATCTGTTTCTCTTTCTTATTTTGTTGAGAGGTCCCTTCTGCAGCACCCGTAGATTTCCTTTTCTTCTTATCATGAGAGTCAGTTGCCAAATGAGCACTTTATGTCCTTTCTCTCTTAATCCTATCTTCTTCTTGCACACATTGTGAGATAAACTCATTAATACTCTATTTTTCCTTTCGAGTGTTATAGCTTATCTTAAACTGAGTAAATTGTGCAGGAAGAGAGATAAGTACCATGCACGAGTAATTTTCATTTATCTCGATATCAAGTGCCTTTAACTTATTTGCGAGATTGGACATTTCCATAACGTACTCCCTTATATTTTCATTGCCCTTATACCTTATAGAAGTTAAGGAAGTCAAAAGACTACTTGCTTCCCTTTTCATTTTTATTAAAACATTTCTCAATTTGAGCAAGAAACTTATTAGCATTTTCACTTTCTGTAATAGAGCCCCGAAAAGAATTCGGAATGGAGTGCCTAATGGTCATCAGATACATACGATTTGACTGTTCCCACTTCTCTATATTAGCAATATTTGATCGTTCCTTAGTAGAAGTAGGTTTATCAGTCCTTAATGCGAGATCCGAATCCATACATAAGAGAAGTATCTCTAGGCTTTCCTTCCAAATCTTGAAGTTCGATCTATTCAACTTAGGGATTGAACTCATATTTCTAGATATTTGAGTAAAACTAACTGAAACAATAAACAACAAAACATATACTCACAATTAAAATATAATAAAATAATTTCACATATACAGTGGACCCCTTTAACAAAATACCTAACACAACATTGATGTCTAGCCTTTGGGCAAAAACACCAACTGTAAATGGTACTTTCAATGCAGTAATCTAAGTGTTGACAATAAATTACGTCAAAAAATAGCATTTCTTTGGACCGACTATTTTTCACATGAGCAATCTTTATAATTATCACATACTCATTATCACATGCATACCCACAATTTGGCCAAGCAATTATCTTTTTTTGGATCGATAATTATCTGCATAATTTCATGAATATGCACATCTTTCATAATTAAATTAATCTAGACAACATAGACTATTTTGGTATCATATTATTTTGATCAATTCAATCCAAAATATAAGGCACAATAATATAATAATTTTATTGTACAAAAGTAATAGAAGAAAAACACCATATAATCTTTACCAAAATTTTCTCAATAATTGTATACATATAATACAACTAAAGCAATATAAACATGTGAATATCATCAAATATCATCAAGCAAATTTAAATTTAAATCCACCAAAATATCAATCAAATTTAAATTTAAATTTACCAAAATATCAATCAAATTTAAATTTAATCCACAACATGATCAATAAATCTTAAATCCTCAACTAATTAATCAAATTAAAACCAGATTCACAAAATTATCGATAAAAAAATTAAATTTAAAACTACATATTACCAATTATAAAAACTTGATTTTCTTAAAAAAAAAAAAAAAATCAAAGTTATTTGTTAAGAATTAAATTTTAAAAAAAAAACATTTATAATTCAAGCCAATAACCGGAAGTGTGTGGGCCACACTTCTTCAAGGCTCTACAGAGCAGCGGCAAGAGACCCAATCCCTTCAGCCGCAAGACCTGCAACCGAAATTCACGAAACAACAGTCGGCATCACCTGCGAATGAAACTCACAATACATATACATACCACCGACGAGAACTTTATGCACATGGATGGTTTCGGGGTGGTTTTTTTTCTTTTTTTTTTAATTAATAATAATTCTTTAACCAAAATCAAAATTAAATCACAAAATCAATAAAAAAAAAAAACGAAGGTAAACCAACAATTAAAAATGAAACACATGTTCTGATACCAATTGTTAGCCTAATTACTTTAACTCTATATTGAATAGGTTAACTCTAGGATTATTCATGTTAAATTGTCAAAATAACATACCGTATTCTATTGAAAAAAATTGTGATAGATATAAATTGACTATTGTCTTCTTTAACCAAAAACTCTGAATACCCTTCTGAAATCTTTCTGGATTCAAAAAAGACTGACTGTTTATTGTTTTGATATATTGAGGACCATAGTAATTAGGATTCCGAATCCCATTAAACCCTAATTAAGTAGGAATGAGCTTCCACCCATTAAATTCATACATATTATTATTTAAATACGTCTAACATCCTTGACACCAAAATGTTGTAGGATTAGGTGGTTAATCCAGGTAAGAGTAAGTTGGTTTGAACACTAATATATAAAAAAGGGTACGTGTAAGTTGGTCCAGACAGTCACAAATATAAAAGAAAAAAAATTCTTTAACATCCTAATCGGATACACACCTTTAAAGTAGAGATTTAAATTCATGGTTTACATCAAAATTATAATGTATTTAATTAAATGTATAGGGCTGAAATTGATATACCAACATGTATCCCTCCATGCAAAATGAATCCATATCTAAGATACATGTCATCTTTAAATTGTTCCCATGATCGAAGTTTAGAGAATGAATATATACTAAAAAAAAAAAAATAGATATGTTTATAATTTAATTGTGTGGCTAAGATATTACTTTCCACTTGGCGAATTAAAAACCCTCCATGAAACCCAGATCCAAATGAGATAAAAGAGGCTTCACATTGCATGTGACCCACTTTGCACTTCAAAGCCGGCCACGTGGCTCGCAAGCTGCCAAAATTCTTCCACATAGTTCTTTTTTGAAAGTAATAATTTGCCACGTTTAAAATGTGATTTCCAACCCCATTTTGATATTATTAAAAAAAAAAAATTAAATTATAAATTTGGTGATTATTATTTTTTTAAAAAAAAATTAGAATTTAAGCTCTATTTACTTGAGAAAAAAATTCATAAATTATTGGTAATCTGAAAAGTAAACCCAATTTGATCACGTTGTTGTTTACCTGTATTCCGTAATTGTAATGAAATGTGGCGCACTTCTAAGTTTGTAATAAAAAAAAAGTAATATGATTGAAAAGTGGAAGGTGATCAATCAGATTACATTTTCAATATTACGCATGGGACTCGCTAACCCATACTGTTGCTATTATTGTTATGATTACGATATAAGAAATATGAATCTGTCACATTTATTGTTATCTTATCATTACTGTTACTATTACCGCTACTGTTTAAATGGAACGTAACAATAACGGTAACAATAAATGTGACAGAATCGTAATTCTAAGTAAACATAATCAAAAGAAAACCAATTACGTTTGCAATTGTGACCTAGTACGATTGATCTATCAATGAAATTTCATTACGATTGTACCGATTTTTATTACGAATTGTTGAACTGGTATGAGTTCCTATTTTCTATAGTTTTAAAAGTTAAGATTTAGTTCTTATGGTTAGATAAAACCTCATAACTAGTCCTTATGGTTCGATAAAATTCTCATATTTAATCCCCACACCCTGACTACTTAGAAGATTTTATTAAACTATGGGACTAAATTCTAATTATAAACTACCCGACTAAATTTTAACTTTCTTAGAAAAGTGATCGTAGGTCTATGTGAATCATGTTTTAAACAATTTTAAAAGATGATTGTAACTTAAGGTTTACATGCAACTCTTAATTACTGATTTTAATTTCTAATTTCATTTTGTTATAACAAATATAAACCAATGAAATAAATTAAAACCATACATTGCATGTTTTGACATACTTTAGTAAATTATAACATTTATAAATTATCTAAGGTAGTGTCATACTTCATGGAACTTCATTTCATTACTAATATATATAACATTTATATAATAAAGTAATGACACATATAATAGCATACATCCATACATACATTGAACCATATATTATCACATTTATAATATAAATAATGCATGTATATGCTATTAATGCATGCATGCATATATTATAACTTTTATACTATATGATGCATGGACATGCTATATTAATTAAATCATGCATATACATATATATAACACTTATAATATAAATGATGCATGAAATTAAATGCATAACCTATGGTGGGATTTTATTATATATGACATATAAAAAATGAATAAAACATACATCACATGTATATCTAAATTAATAGTTAATGGACGGGGATTGGGCACCTATTAAAAAAAAATAAGGCTAACTATTACAAAATAAAAGCCTTCCGATTTGAAACAGGTGACCCGGGCCTTGAACCGCTCGAACCAGACAAGGAACCAATCCAGATGAACCCAAACAGCTCGAACCGGAGAACCCACCAACCGAACCGGATCGGCAGACCATGAACTAGGGCAGAACCGCATGAAATCTCCATCTCGGAATTTCTCGACGTTATGCCCTAGCGTCGCAATGCTATGAAGAATTTCTTTGTTCCCCACATCGCAGCATCGCGACGCTAGCACAACATCACAACGCTATTGTACAGTCGCCACTCTACAGTTTCGAACTACTTCGAAACTTCATTGTTTTTCCGCCTTGAATTCTCCAGAAACCAGTTAGGAACAACCATGAATGACTCAACATATGAATTTATAGACTCGATCGCAAGTTTACGCCTTAAAACACGGGATTTACAACACCAAATTTGTAAAACAAAAGCGATAAATCTAAATGCCCAATCCCGTAAACATCCATTAATGCAAACCATTCATCATAAAACTCATCGTATGGATTTACAGAATGCAAATACCCGTCAATGATTGTAAAATTTTGGGAATTTGGATCAAAACCTTGTGTTTTTTTATACCAATTGAAGGATCCTAAATGAGGAGATTCTTGAGCGGAAGTGGATCGTCCCAAATCCCATTTTTACAGAAGTCATAATTTTACAGAGATGGAAAACAATTATGTATTTTAACAATAAATAATTATACATGCTAATAACGAGATAACATAAAATTAAAATGGGTTAGAAAACTCTTACCTTTTAAAGAAAGTTTTCTTCAATTGGAAAAAACCCTCAGTCTCCAAGTGGACAACACCACAATGGAAACCTCAGTATTCTCAAGTAAAGAACCCAGAAGGTGTGGGCTCTGATTGTTTTAGATTTTTTGTGAGGGAAGAGAATTGATTGAGAGAAGAAAATAAGGAACAATAGTTTTTTCTGAGAACCCAGAACTCCTTTGTGAGTTTTTTCAGGAAGAAGAAGGAAACCATGTAGCAATTGTTCCTACTTACATAATGTGGGGAGAAAAGAGGAGTGGGGGGGGGGGGGGGGGCAAAACTAATCAAATAATTATATATATATATATATATATTATAAATAATTTAATATATATTAATATGATAACTACCTTATCATATAATATATATTAAACTATACGTTATATCAAATATAACATATAACCTACAGTTGTAATATTGTATCATATATAATATAACCTATAGTTTCTTTTCTCTCACTAATGGCTTTAATATAAATCACATTTATATTAAATTCAACTATATGAATCCAATTCATACAATTAATATTTGAATCATATTCAAATATTTATTTCCTCTCACAAATACTTAATATTATAATATATCCAATATATTATAGTAATTATATGATATATAATTAAAATTAAATTAATTATATCATATATAATTAATTCCCTCAATTAATTTGAACAATTCAAATTAATCTAAAAACTGATTCTCATTCAATCTCGTTGAGCTATTGAGGGGACCTCATGGCTTGAAGCTCCAACGGTACGTGGGTAATTAATTAAACTCTTTAATTAAATTATTCATCATCAGTTAACTGTTGGACACTCCACTAGAAACTAATAGCTGCACTCTTCGCACTACAGATATATTTCTGTGTCCATTGGATATAACCAATCAACAGTACGATGACCCTTCACAAATTGTTCATAAGTATAGGTGGACCAAAATTATTGTTTTACCCCTATAGTTACATTTAACTCCTTAAGTACCAATGATCCCTCTAATGAACAATCAATCAAATCCAACTATGACCAAAACCTTTATCGGGTTAGGAGAGGGTGTGGCGTCATATTGTTCAAGGCTCGGAATCAGCCTTTAAAAGAGCAATTTATCTACTTGCCTCGACATTGGGGAAGGAGTGAATTCCTTCTTGTGTAGCTGTGTTCCTAGCTCTTCAATAAGACGAATCTCAAAATGGTAGGCTTATTGAGTAGGCGATCTGACCACTCTCACCCATACAAATCAAAGGATTGCCCTTATAGACAAGAATTCACAACTCACTCAAGATTCAGGTTATGTTACCTATGGTCATCCTGATGAAACGTATGTCTCTATTATAAACGGTGTCATATAATGAGACTAAACATTTTGTGGTCCAATTTTATTGAAATTCATTTGTATAGAATATCCCCGTTCACATGTCTACACATGAATGATCAGGATCAGATCATTTGTAGCACTTTACAACAATTGTAACATCTACAAAGCGAACTATACTCGTAGTGTCACCAAGATAAGGTATCCGACCTTATCCATCTACTACAGACCATTTAGGTTATGACTTAAACATGATCCACCCATATGTCTCTACATACATGTTTAAGCTTACAAGATAACCCAGGATATTAGTTTATTGGTTTGTGGTTAATGCAACTAATTTTGAAATAAAATATCACATGTTTTATTACATAAATAAAATGTTTGTACATTACAATTACAAATTACAAAACCTTACAAGATTCAGGACATCAACCCCAACAAAGACAAAATAGAATACAAAACAATCAATAACATTTCTTTAATTAACATCGATAACTCTTTGATGACGATCAATTGATAACATTTACTATCTAGAAGTTTTAGAACATAAAACCCAACAACACGTTCTCTCATGTTTGCCCATAATGTTTCAAACTTTTTTGGGGAGAAATCATCCACATTGCCACATATCTTATAAATCGAATGCCTAGCTGAGTTCTCAATTTTAAATCTCCTAGAGATTTTTTTCTCAAAATTCATCCCCAACTCCAAATTTTTCCTCCAATTTAACTCCTCGTGTATTTGGATGTTCTTCCTTTATTCATAACCATTCTTCTCATCAATCCAAACTTGACCCAAAATCTATAAAGTGCATTTTTCTAGGTTATTTATCACACCAAAAAGGGAATAAATGTTATTCTCAAACCACTAGAAAAATGTATACATTTATGGATGTTACCTTTTTTTTTTTTTTTTTTTTGAAAATCAATATATATTTTTTTTCAAATCTCAAATTCAGGGGGAGAATATGAGAGAATTTGATCCATTGGAAGTTAAGTTTACTTTTGTCACTCTTTCTATCGAGGTCCTAACCCCTCATTTACTAAATGAGCTACCTACTTCCATATCTAATTCACCTACTGTTTTTGAACCTAAAGCCTCACAAAGTCGAATTCCTATTTTTTATAAAAAAAAGAATAGGAGGCCCCTTGAAAAACTCAGTAGGTCAAGCACATGAACCAAGCTGATTCTCACTGAATCCCATTGGTAAGAATCTTACTCTCATGGCTCCGTTGGTTGATGATACAACGTTGTCAATTACTCAGAGAAAAGGTTTCAAAAGTTATACTAGCCATCTCATTGAAAAATATGTGACATATAGAAAGTTGCTTCAATCTTATCAAGCCTTTGTAACTAAGTTGGACAACATTCAAATCCCACAAAATATTCAAGATGCACTAAAAGATCCCAAGTAGAAAAATGTTATGGATGAAGAAGTTAAAGCTCTTGAAAGTAATGGAACGTGAACTCTTACTAAACTTCCTCCTAGAAAGAATCTTCTTGGTTGGATTTTCATGGTTAAGTACAAATCATATGACAATATTGAAAGATTTAAAGCAAGACTTGTTGCTAAGGATTTTACCCACTCATATGGTATAGATTACCAAGAGATTTTTGCCCCTGTTGCAAAATTGAGCATTGTACGTGTACTTTTATCTTTAGTTGTAAATCTAGATTGGCCTATTTATCAACTTGATTGTTAGGATATTGATTCTTGAAAGACTTTATTATAGTAACGAGTTGGTACAATCTCTCAGAATAGCAACTAAACGAATGAACGAATTCTTTATTAAACGATATGAGACAAACACAGACTAGACGATCACTTATCAAACTCCAAACGGTCATTTACAAAACTCTATATGATCGCTTACAGTCTCTACACGATCGCTGAGTAATACTAGATGATCGCTTACAAGATACTACACGATAGCTTAACAAATTCTATATGATTGCCTATCAAATGCCACATGATCGCTAGGCTCCGCTGCACGATCGCTTAGTAGAAGAGGTAGAGAAGATGAGCGGCACACTACGATTGAATCTACACGATAGAGACTTTCGAACTCTCACTCTCGAAAGCTCACCTTCCTCACTTCTGATATTCAAAATCCTCCATCCTTTCTCTTTTCGTTTCTTTCTTCTTTTAAACCTCCACTTCTCCTAACAGAATTGAAAGTAGTCCTTAACTGATTCAACCGCCTCTCCTCTATTCTTTCTTTCTTGATATTACAACATAATTGAAGGCCTATCATTACCTACCCCCTCCACTTTTACCTTGTCCTCAAGGTAAAGTTCTAGTTGTCCAACTCATTTCTTTAGCTGTGACACATGACACACTGGCTAGATCGACATGTCTAAAGGTTCAATTTGTAAGCTACTGATCCCACTCTGTCCACCACCTAATATGGTCCATAATACTTGGGAGATAATTTCACATTTTGCTTTTGCCGAACTGAAATTTGGCGATAGGGCAGCAACTTCAGCCACACCCAATCACCAACTTGAAAACTAACATCACGTCGCTTCTTGTCAGCAAACTTCTTCATTTTCTCTTGAGCCACCCTTAAATTGTCTTTAAGCACGCGCAATGCAGCATCTCTGTCTCGCATTTGTTGGCCCAAAGTCGCTTTGGCCGTACAATCATTCCCATAGTAAATCAACACTAGAGGTTGTCGTCCATACACAATCTGAAAAGGTGCAAAGCCAGTAGAAGCATTATGCGTAGTGTTATACCAATATTTCACCCAATGCCACCAGTTAATCCATTCTTTCGGTAGCTCTCCACAGCAGCACCTCCAATACATTTCCACGCTACGATTTACCACCTCTGTCTGATCATCCGACTAAGGATGAGAAACTGTACTGCGATGGAGTTTGGTACCCGACAGTCGAAACAACTCTTGCCAAAAGTGACTCACAAACTCCTTGTCTTGGTCTGAGACAATGAACTTCGGCACCTCGTGCAGTTTAACTATTTATCTACAAAATGTTTCTACTACAATACCAGTATTTAAAGGATGTTTCAAAGGCAAGAAATGAGCATACTCCACAGATCGATATGCTTCCACAGTCATTTCTTGTTTAATAGCCAAGAATCTTCCACAGATCGATCCCTCTTTTGAAGATCGAAATTTGGCTAACATCATTTTCTTCAAGTTTTCCGAATCTTTGAACGACTCTTTGTCTACCTTCAACCGGTACCAATCTAATGCAGTGTCGTCGAAACTCACAACTGCCACTGTCATTTTCTCAAATTCAGTCAACTTATGAACTTGAAAATAACGGGCTATTTTGTATAACCACGCGTCTGGATCACTTCCGCTAACACACTGGCATTTCTACTTTCTTGAATTCACTCCGGTAGCAAATCGCTTCTTCACCAGATGCTTTCACCGAACTATTTGTTCCACACACCTTATTGGCATTCAATCCTTCTGCCTCTTCCATCAACTTTGCTTTTTCTTTGGCCATTTTCGTAACATAGGAAATGAACATTTGCTGATGTTTCTCTGCCTGCAATCACAATTGCACAATGCTCTTTGCTAACGTTACCAAATTCTCCTCTATGGTTGGCAATTTCTGCATTTCGACCCTGAGTTCAGAGATCTGTTGGTTCAATAACTCCAGTTTCTCTTCAAAATGTTTTTGAACCATGCTTACCCAGGTGGTTGCTCTGATACCAATTTGTTAGGATACCGATTCTTGAAAGACTTTATTATCATAACTGAAGGAAATCGGATTCGAGATTTTCATGAGCAGCAGAAACAAGATTATTCCAAATCACAATCATGAATGAACAATATATTTACAGTCGTCTTCAAACAAGCGGTTATACAATTGATATAAAAATTACAGCATGAATAACTACAAATACACAAAGGGAAAAATTGTACGAACAATTGAAGATGTGTCTCCACGCTTCTTTACGCATGACCAATCGAACAACAGCAACCTCGAACGCTCAATCTACATGACCACAACGAAGCACAAACTCTTCGCACTCGTCCTCAACTATCGCCTTGGTCACGAACTCCTTAGCAACAGCACGAACGACCTCCAGAAAACCTCGACGATTTCGAATTGAGTATAACACCACCAACAAGGCTACCTTGGTAGTGTGAGAATCCAGAGAGTAGGCTCTGTTCGGACTTGGAATAAGGCAGACGAAGGAGGAAACACCGATTGCATACACGACTGGGCTAGTGGGAGATGACGGAGACCTATCATATAGGTCAATGTCTAATCGTTTAGCTAAAGCTATACGATCGTCTAGCAAAAGCTATGCAATTATTTAGCTCATTGCCTAGTCGGTCTGTCGCCTACAGACACTACACGATCGTTTACTTTGGACAAGCGATTGTATAGCAAAACTATGTGATCGTTTGGTAAATACAATGCGATCATTTAGTTCACCACTACACGATTGTTTAGCTCGCCCTAGACGTCGTTTAGTAAATCCATATTTACTTAACGACTACCGTTCGATCCCTTTTTGTCGAGAGAAATCTCAAAAAACTTTTTACAAATTTGTAAAACTTACTAAAATTAGGAAAACCATTTTTCTTTTATCTCACGGTTACCATGAAGATCCAATAACCACCCACTCAATTGGTTATTAAAGAAAAAAAATTAATTATCCAATAATTAATATTATTATAAATATAAATGATAACCAACTTATCATACTATATTTATAACCGATAGTTTTAATATTTCATCTCATGAAACATATAAACCATAGTTCTTTTTCTATTTCATGGTACTTAATGTAAATCTCATTTACATCAATCCTCCACTAGATGTATCTCATACATCATACCAATTATATCATATATAATCAAAATACCTCTTGTCAATTTGAACATTTCAAATCAACACCAAAAACTAATCCTCAACTGAATCCATTGAGCTACCAAGGGAACCTTATGGACTTGTAGCTCGAAGCTCCAACGGTACGTGAATAACTGACTAAACTCTTTAGTCCCGGGATCCACCATCCGTTAACTGCCAGACACTCCACTAAAGACCAACAGCTAAACTCTCCTTACCACATATATATTTTGTATCTTAACCAATCAGCAGTGCAACAACCCTTCATAGATCACTTGTAAGTACAACTGGGCCAATAACCATTATGCCCCTGTAGTTACATATGTCTCCTTAAGTACCACTGATCTCTCTAATGAACATAAATCATAGTCCCACTATGACCGAGTCTTCTCTTCCAAAGAGAAGCTGTGGCCACTATGTTCAAGCCCGGAATCAACCCTTAAGGGAGCAATTTTTCTACTTATCCCTGCTTCAAAAAAGCAGTGAATTTCATCTTGTGGATTGAGTTCCCAGCTCCTAGATCAAACAAGTCTCCAAAAAGATAGGCATGTTGAGTTGACAATGTGATCACTCTTACCCATACTAATCAAAGGACTGCCCTCAAAGGCAAGAGTTTCCAAAATACTTAGGATTGAGGTCGTGTCACCTATGGTCGTTTAGGTGAGATGTAAGTCTCTAGTATCAACGGTGTTATATACAGAGTCTAGTAATCTCGTGGTCCAGGTCTTATACAAACTCTTTGTATAGGATACCTCCGCTTGCACGTCTACACATGAATGGTTAGGATCTACCATCTGTAGTAGTTTACAACACTTGCAAATCTCTACAAAGCAGATCGTATCCGTAGTGTCACAAGATCAGGTATCTCACCTTGATCCTTATACCATAGACCTATTTAAGTTATCACTTAAGGCATGATCCACTTATATATCACATATACATGCTTAAGTTCATATAAGATAATCAAGGAGCTTTGTTTATTAAATATGAGTAAATACTAGAATTAAATAACACTTATTTTTTCATTAAACAATGTGTATTTTTACAAAACAATGAGACTCCGGGAGAATTAGGACACCAATCCCAACAGTAACGAGTTGGTACAATCTCCTAGAATAGAAACTAAATGATGAATGAATTCTTTATTAAATGATATTAGACAAACAGAGACTAGAAGGTCACTTATCAAACTCCAAACGATCGTTTACAAAGTTCTATACGATCGCTTACAGTCTCTACACGATCACTGAGTAATACTAGACGATCGCTTACAAAATACCCTACAATTGCTTACAAGATACTAACGATCGCGTACCAAATTCTATACGATCGCCTACCAAATGCTATACGATTGTTGGGCTCTGCTGCACGATCGTTTAGTAGAAGAGGTAGATGATGAGCGACATACTACAATTGAATCTACACGATAGAGACTTCCAAACTCCCACTCTCGAGAGCTTACCTTCCTCACTTCTGATATTCAAAATCCTTCGTCCCTTCTCTTTCGGTTTATTTTTCTTTTAAACCTCCACTTCTCCCAACAAAATTGAAAGTAGTCCTTAATCGATTCAACTACCTCTCCTCTATTCTTTCTTTCTTGATATTGCAACATAATTGGAGGCCTATCATTGATGTTAAAAATGCACTTGAATAGTGATCTTGATGAAGAAGTTTACATGCAGATTGCCCTAGAGTGGTAAAAAAGTTTAATCGAAACTTGGTATGCAAGTTGAGAAAGTTATTATATAGATTAAAAAATCTTCCTGTGTTTGGTTTCCCAGATTTGCAAAAGTTATGATTAAAAGTGGTTATTGTCAATGTCAAACTGAGCTTTGTTTGTGAAATCCTCAAATGGTAAAAGTGCAATTCTTATAGTATATATAGACAATATTATCATTAGAGGGATAATCCAGAGGATATACTTTATCTGAAAAAGTACTTACAACAAAATTTGAAATAAAAGATTTGGAAAATTTGAGATACTTTTTAGAAATGGAAGTGGCGAGATCTAAGAATGGTATTGTCATTTCTCAACGGAAATATATTTTATGACTTACTAAATGAGACAAAAATCTTAGGTGTAAGCCTAGTGAAACACTTATGGATCCAAATATAGTCCAACACTAAAGTGGAAAGATAATTGCAGTTGACAAGAGCAGTCGTGTGGAAAAATTAATTTGCCTATCACATACAAGACCAGATATTACATACTCAATTAGTATTGTTAGCCAATATATAAACAATCCAAACAAACATCATCTAAAGGTTGTAAATCGAATATTAAAATACTTTAAAGGACTCCAGGTCATGGATTATTGTTTAAAAGGTCATCAAGTAGGATGGTTGAATCTATACTGATGCTAGTTGGGCTAGAGAATTAACTTATCAAAGATCTACATCTGGTTATTGCTCTTATGTTTGGGGCAACTTAGCCACTTGAAGGAGTAAAAAGCAAAAAATTGTGGCAAGAAACACTGCAGAAGCTCAATACCAAGCTCTAGCTTTGGAAGGAATGTGGATTCAAAGACATTTGAAAGAACTAAAACTAGAGACATTGGCCTCATTCAAAATATGGTGTGATACTCAAGCAACAATTAACATAGCAAAAAATCTTGTTCTTCATAAAAGAACAAAGTACATAAAGGTAAACCGTCATTTCATATCTAAAAAAGTCAGCAATAACACAGTGGATCTAAACTATGTTCTATCTCACCATCAGATGCTGATATTCTACAAGTACATCACAACACCTGTAACAATCTATAAAGCGGGCCGCATCCGTAGTGTCACCAGGATAAGGTTTCCTTCCTATATCCATATACAACAGACCATTTTGGTTATCACTTAAGGCATAATCCACCTGTATGTCTCCACATACATGCTTAAGTTACAACGATAACTAGGGATCTTAGTTTATTGGTTTGTGATAAAACAAATAAAACATCTCATGTTTCATATACAACAGTGAAGAAAATATCTCATATTATTAGAATACAAACGTTTGTTTAATACAGGTGTTTACAAACTACAGAACCCAACGAGAGTTTAGGGCATCAACCTCAATAATCTCCCACTTGTCCTAAAGCGAGTGGGGTGTACAAAACAACAAGTACAAAACAATAAAATAGGGCACTAAGGTCCAGTACAAAAATCTCCCACTTGCCCTAGTCCAGTCGCAGGTGGTCCCGTAGACTCATGCTCTGAAGGTGACTCTAAAAAACTATAGTCGTGAGAACCTTTGTAAACGGGTCAGCAACGTTGTGCTTCAAAGTGATCTTCGTGACTATCACGTCCCCTCAATGCACTATCTCACGGATGAGATGATACTTCTGCTCTATATGTTTGTTATGCTTGTGACTCCTAGGCTCCCTGGAGTTCGCCACAGCACCACTATTATCACAATAGAGAGTGATGGGCCTAGACATATATGGAACAACTTCCAGATCAGTCAGCAACTTTCTGAGCCAAACAACCTCCTTAGCAGCTTCACAAGCCGCTATATACTCGGCCTCCATCGTGGAGTCAGCAATACACCCTGCTTAGTGCTTCGCTATACTACAACTCCTCCGTTAAGAGTGAAAATTGACCCTGAAGTGGATTTTCGAGAATCCTTATCAGTTCGAAAGTCAGAGTCTGTGTATCTAGTAAGGATCAAATTCTTAGTTCCATACACAAGCATGTAGTCCCTCGTTCTACAAAGATACTTGAGAATGTTCTTGACTGCGGTCTAGTGATCCTGTCCTGGATTAGACTGATACCTACTGACTATCCCCATAGCGTAGTAGATGTCTGGTCTAGTATAGAGCATTGCATACATCAAATTGCTAACAACAGATGCATAGGGGACCCGTCTCATCTCCTCAACCTCTTAAGGTGTTTTAGAACACATTTCCTTAGACAATGCAACTCCATGCCTGAAAGATAGTAGGCCCCTTTTAAATTTCTACATCACGTACTTGAGCAACATCTTGTCAATGTACGATGCCTGAAACAACGCTAGCACTTTGTTCTTCCAATCCCGAAAGATCTGAATACCAAGAATAAACTGAGCCTCTCCCAAATATTTTATTTCGAATTGGGTTGCTAGCCAGTTCTTAACTGCAGTCAGTAGAACTACATCATTCCCAATGAGTAAGATATCGTCTACATACAACACTAGAAAAACTACTGAATTGTTGATGATTTTCTTGTAGACACAAGACTCATCAACATTCTGGTCAAATCCGTACGATTTAAACTGAATGTTCCAAGATTGAGACGCCTGTTTCAACCCATAAACGAATCGATTCAGTTTGCAAATCTTTTGTTCTTGATCTTGGTCAATGAATCCCTTGGATTGTACCACATAAATGGTCTCTTTAAGATTATCATTCAGAAAGGCAGTCTTGACGTCTATTTTCCATATCTCATAGTCATAATGAGCAGAAGTGATGCAAACTAGCTTTACGCTTGTTCCACAACTCCAAAGGTGTTCTCACAACACTCTTGGAAGGAACAAAGTTGAGGATATACACTGCAGTCTCCATTGCGAAACCTCAAAACGAGTCCGGTAAGAAAGTGTAACTCATCGTCGACCGAACCATGTCCAACAAGGTTCTATTTCTCCTCTTCACTAAACCATTTTACTGAGGTGTACCTGACACTGAGAGTTGGGAAACGATTCCATGTTCTATCACATAGTTCAAGAACTTCGAATCCAAAAACTCTCCACCTCGATTTGATCAAAGTGTTTTAATCTGTCTATCCAAGGCGTTTTCAACTTCAACCTTGAACTCTCTGAACTTTTCAAAGGATTTAAACTTCCATTGCATCAAATAAAAATACCCATACCGAGAGTAATCATCAGTACGATGAAATACTCATAGCCTCCCTTAGCTCGCACATTCATCTGACCACAAAGGTCAGAATGCATAAACTCTAGAGGCTCTTTGGCTCGATAACTTCTTCTAGTAAAAGGTCTTTTAGTCATCTTGCCCTCAAGGCAAGATTCGCACATCGGTAAAGAATTTTCCTGTAACTCGCTTAGAGGTCCATTCTTCACCAAACACTCAATTCTATTGAGATTGATGTGCCCTAATCGAAAGTGCCAAAGTTGGGCATTTTTCTTAGGAGAAATCTTTTGTCGTTTATTTTGAGTTACGACAGTTTTAAACATCTCTATGTTATGGAGGGAGCTCGTTCCTAACGGCCTTAGCACATACGAGTTATTTTCCAGTTTTGTTGAACAGATCTCAACTCCATTTTCATGAATAAACACTTTATTTAATTTGAAATTAAGAGTATAATTACACTGAATCAAACACTTTATAGAAATCAAGTTTCGCTTTAACTCAGGAACTATATAAACATTATTCAAAATGATAAACTTCTTCTATAAAGTCAACTAGAGCCCTCTCACTATTACGGCTAAGACGACGTACCCGGTGCCTACTCGCATCGTCATCTCTCCAGCCTCAAGCTACCGTCAGGATCTAATCCCCTGAAAAGAAGAACAAACATGATTAGTGGCCCCAGAGTCAATAATCTAGGCAGAATCATCATTCTCCACTAAACAAGTTTTCAAAACTAGTAAATCATATTTACCTTATTTTGCCTTGGCCTTGGCCTTCTTCTTCTCCTTTATCCAGCATGGACAATTCCGCTTCCAGTGCCCATCCTGGTTACAATGAAAACACTTTCCTTTGTCACCGAGCGTTGGTCGCCTTCTCTGCTGGGCGACAAGCTGTGGGTTAGCAGGTGCCTTCCCCTTCCCTTTACCACATTTGTTCTTCTTTCACTTGAAAGTGTTAGAAGTAAAAGGTGTAGACTTTGTTCTTGAGGTCGAACTCTTATGGAACTTCTTTGATGACGAGGCAACATTTGCCTCATAAACCTTCTTCTCCTTACTTTTCAGCAAGGATTGGAATGTCTGCAACTCGTTGAGGAGAGTTATAAAGGTATAGTCCACTTTGTTCAGTATCGCATTACTTGCAGGAAGCTATCCGGAAACGAGTGCAGGATTATGCTACGTGGCTGCCCTCATCGATGCGTGATCCATTCATCTTCGCCACATTGAAGTGGACCATCATATTAAACACATGTTCACGAATAGAGGTGCCTTCCTCCATTTTGGAGTTGATGATGCATTTCAGAGCTTCATGCTTGAGCTGTCTATACGGTTGTCCAAAAATCAAGTTTCGCTTTAACTCAAAAAGTACATAAACATCATTCAAAATGATAAACTTCTTTTATAAAGTCAACTGGAGCTCTCCCACTGCTACAACTGAGACGATGTGCCCAGTGCCTACTTGCATCGTCATCTCTTCAGCTTCAAGCTACCGCTAGGATCTAATCCCCTGAAAAGAAGAACAAACATGATTAGTGACCCCAGAGTCAATAATTCAGGCATAATCATCATTCTCCACTAAACAGGTTTCCAAAACTAGTAAATCATATTTACCTTATTTTTCCTTGGCCTTGGCCTTCTTCTCCTCCTTTATCCAGCATGGACAATTCCGCATCCAGTGCCCATCTTGGTTACAATGGAAACACTTTCCTTTGTCACCAAGTGTTGGTCGCCTTCCTCGCTGGGCGACAGCCTGTGGATTAGCATGTGCCTTCCCCTTTCCCTTACCACTCTTCTTCTTCTTTCACTTGAAAGTGTTAGAAGTAGAAGGTGCAGACTTTGTTCTTGAGGTCAAACTCTTATGGAACTTCTTTGATGACGAGGCAACATTTGCCTCACAAACCTTCTTCTCCTTACTTTTCAGCAAGGATTGGAATGTCTGCAACTCGTTGAGGAGAGTTATAAAGGTATAGTCCACTTTGTTCAGTATCGCGTTACTTGCAGGAAGCTATCCAGAAACAAATGCATGATTATGCTAACCTGGCTACCCTCATCGATGCGTGATCCATTCATCTCTGGCACGTTGAAGTGGACCATCATATTAAGCACATGTTTATGAATAAAGGTTCCTTCCTCCATTTTGGAGTTGAAGATGCATTTCAGAGCCTTATGCTTGAGTTGTCCAAACGGTTGTCCAAACATTCCTCGCAGAGACTCCATAATCTCATGCGCTGAGACCATAGGCTCATGCTTCTTGGCCAAAACGTCTTTAAGACTAGCCAAGATATAAGCTCGGGTCTTCTCAGTCGTCCGTGTCTATCTCTCATAGGCCTCTCGAATATTTCGAGTGGCATTCTGAGGTGGAATAGGAGGACACTCCTCCATAAGGAAAACCTTAGGTCATCGATGATTAAAATGGTTGTGATCGTGTGTTTCCAACTAGCGTAGTTTTTGTTAGTCAGCTTGTCGGCGCTTAATAGAGCTAATGTGGCTGTAGCCATCTTTACGTTGCTGAAAAATGAACAAACTTAATGATTCTATGCAACACCACATTTTAACACCAATTTGGTTTTAGCAATATAGTTTCCATGTACCGTAAGTGAAAAGACATCTATTTCGCAATGATGCCCCAGCAAGGCAGGACAAACGTCACCGGTGGGGTGATCAGATGCCCCTTCATTGGGATGAGACACTCTCAACCATTAGACATAAATAACTCTTGTAACTAACCCTAACAATCACCATTTTTTGGTCCAGAATTGTTAACCTGTAACAATTCTGCATAAGTGTAACCCCTCATTTTTGGCCCTAGAGTCCCGCCCTAATGCGCCCACCATAGGAAAAAAGTAGATTAGGACAAGAGACTAAAATGAACTTATCCTATACAGGAGATTAGATAAAGAATTGTGCAAAAATGCCATCCTATAGGGGGACACTCCCAGGGTGCCTCAAGGCGATGTACAGAAACGTTATCCAACCTAACGTGAGAGACCGTGAGATATGTTGTCACATGTCCCGCTCCCACTTACTATGAATGTTCTCTTCATTCACCTTGGTATTGACTAACCTAAACACCATCCTTTAGGGGGACACTCTCAGGGTGTCGCGAGGCCGATGATAGATCTCACGGTGTGAATATAAAGGGAGAAACGCGAAAAAGGTTTAAATGAAGTATCATATACCCGAAGTACCTCCCACTAAATGTTTTACCTAGGGGTTCATTAACTTAGACCATCCGGCTACTGATTTTTATCTAAGTCAGTTCAATTTACTAAAAAACAACTCTTGTCTTTGAAATTAAATAAGTTCAAGTAGTCTCATTAAACCCTTTAACAGGCTGTCCTTAAATTTGCATGCATGCATCAAATCTATCTAATTCACCTTCCCAGATAGGTTCTCAGGTAGGGGTGTTCCGTTTCTGTTAGCTTAAGTACCCCAGCCTAGACAGAACCCGCCTTAGACAAAAGGTCCCTTATAGATAGATTTGCTACATATTTAATCTTTTATTAGTCAATTTAATCTTATTAAACTGATTAAAAGATTAAACATTAGGTTGCTAATCTTATTAGAATCGTGATCTTAGGTCTATCTCCACCAAGTTTTAGAACTCTTTAAAACTATGATTAAAGCCTAAGTTCACATGCATGTCTTTCTTATTGATTTTAGTTCTAATTTCCCTTATAACGCTTATAAAAGAAACAACTAAAACCCATTCACATTGCCATGCATAACTAGGTATTTATAACTCTTATAAATTTAACCTATGTGTCATGCTTCATGCAATGTCCATTCATTACTATATATAACACTTATATATCTAGTAATGAACTAAGCAATCATGCTTTCATACACCCTTATACTATAACACTTATAATATAAAGATGATGCATGTCTATGTTTAATGCATGCATAAGTATCACTCTTATATTATATGATGCATGAGCATGCTCTTATGTAATTTAAGTCATACAAACTACTATATCATAACACTTACAATATAGAGATGTTGCATGACCAATGCATAACCCTATATGGCATATAATCAAACATACATTCTATATACATTCAACAAAGACTAATTGACTGGGATGATCAGCCTCAAAACTAGAAATTAAATTCTATTTAATACATAACTCCATCGAACAAACCGGTTCACAGGTGGACCGGGTCTTGAACTGCCCGGGCGAAACCTCCCTGATCGTTTAGTAAACTGGCCAAGCATCCACGATCGTTTAGCTACGATCGAGTACCATCTACAATGCGATGAAGCATGTGGCACACGATCATTTAGTACACCAAATTCAAACACGTAAGTCTAAACGATCGTTTGTGAAGCACGATCATCTAGACGATCATAGAACAAGTGGTTAAGTAACATTTACTCCGCGATCGTGTAGTCAGGGACTAAACGATGAAGCTTGCTGAGCTACGCGATCGTTGAGTGTGTGTGCTTCCACCTTGCTACCGAGTATCTCATACTCAACAATCGCTTACCCCATCGTTTATACGACCTGGCCAATGCTTGGTTATCTTTATCCTCGAAGTACAGTGCAACTTCTTGCTTTGAAGCTTCATCAGGAACGACTCACACTAACTCAAATACTTTGAATTTACAGACTCGATAGCAAATTAATATGCCCAAAGACACATGGGCCCTTACAATTAACTTTGAATGTAAAAGAATTAAACAACCAGAGGAATCATCCTAGAAAACTCCATTAATTTGCATCCACAAAACTATTTAACATTTAAACAGAATGCAGTCATGCTTTACCCACCAAGAATGTAAATGCTATTCTATAATAAATGGATTTTGAATATTAGAACCTGTCTCTGATACCAATTGAAGAAACTCTTATCAAAGAGTACCTATGAGCAGAAGCAAGATCGTTCCAAATTCATTATGACAGAAATACAAGCATTCACAAACATATACAGTAGTTATGCATTTCAGAACAAATTACAGCATGCTTTTAACAATTAAATACAAAGTAATGAGAGATATATCTTTGAAGAACTCTTCTTCTGTCTTTCTTTCATTCTCGCTGTCGCTGTGATCGCCAAGCCAATCGTCTACCCAATCTCTCGCTGTCACTCAACACCAAGTGGTCTTCTACACGAACAAGTAGCAACTTGGACACCACCGCTCAGTGACCTTGGTATTCTCGGAGTGAAAATCCAGGAGGTATAGGCTCTGTTGGATTTGGTAGAGGGAAGGAGGAAAGAGCAATCGTATTCAATGATCAAGCAAGTGGGAGAGGTTTATGTCTATCATATAGACTGGTACTTTATCGTTTAGAAAAGGTGCACAATCGTTTAGGTTATCGGGTTTGCTAGTTTAGACGATCGTTTAATGAATCTCGCTCAGGCATGCGATCGTGTAGTAAAAGCTATACGATCGTTTAGGTATATGCGCGTGTACACGATCGTTTAAGAGACACTTTGAGTTGTCATGTAGGCTCTCGTTAGCTAAATGATAGGCAGTGTACAATTATGAAGCAATACTCCGATTCCTTTCCAAAATGAAAACTATTTTCATTTTATCCTTTTCAGTTATAAAAACTGAATACAACCTTCTACTTTCATGCACGGTTATGGAGAAAACCACCAACAATTATCTCATAATTATTTAATTATAAATAAATACAATAATTAACTTATCATATTATATTTATAACCTATTGTTTTATTATCACATCATATGCAACATTTAAACCATAATCCTTTTCTCCTCTACTAGATATAAATCATATTTATATCCTTTTCCTCCAATTAATGTATCTCATACATCATGTCAACTATATCATATATAATCGAGCAGTTTAATCATATCATATATAATCAAACTTCTTCTTGTCAATTTGAACACTTCAAATTTACCCAAAAACTTATTCTCAACTTGAATCCTTTGAGCTACCAAGTGGACCTTATGAACTTGTAGCTTGAAGCTCCAATGGTACGTGAATAACTGACTAAACTCTTTAGCCACGAGATCCACCATCTGTTAACTATCGAACACTCCACTAAAGATCGACAGCTACACTCTTCTCATCACAGATATATTTTCCGTGTCCATCGGATATAACCAATCAATAGTATGATAATCCTTCACAGATGCTCGTAAGTACAGCTGGGCCAATTTACCGTTTTGCCCCTATTGTTACATCAACTTCTTAAGTACCACCGATCCCTCTAATGAATAATATCTTATAGTTCTACTAGGAGTGGACACCTCTCGAGCCATGAGAAGGTGTGTGGTGCCACATTGTTCAAGCCTTGAAATCAGCCCTTAAGGGAGCAATTTATCTACTTACCACTGCTTGGGAAAAGAAGTGAATTTCATCTTGTGTAACTGAGTTCCCAGCTTCCAAATTAGACGAATCCCCAAAGTAGTAGGTTTAAGTCAACAATCTAGCAACTTGCACCCATGCAAATCAAAGGACTGCCCTCAAAGACAGGAGTTTCCAACTCACTCAGGATTATGGTCATGTTACCTATGGTCATTCTAGTGAAGTGAAGTCTCTGTCATGAATGACGTTATATAACGAGACTATACACTTTGTGGTCCTGTCTTATACAAACTCCTTTGTATAGGACGCCCTCGCTCGCATGTCTCCATATGAATGATTAGGATCAGACCATCTGTAGTACGTCACAACACTTGTAACAATCTACAAAGCGGGCCGCATCCATTGTGTCACCAAGATAAGGTTTCCCTCCTATATCCATATACTATAGACCATTTTGGTTATCACTTAAGGCATGATCCACCTGTATATCACCACATACATGCTTAAGTTACAACGACAACCAGGAATCTTAGTTTATTGGTTTGTGGTAAAGCAAATAAAACATCTCATGTTTCAGAGACAACAGTGAAGAAAATATCTCATATTATTACATCATAAGCATTTGTTCAATATAGGTGTTTACAAACTACAAGACCCAATGAGAGCTTAGGACATCAACCCCAACATATATATACATTTTTTTCATTTTAGAGTTAAAAGAGGATAAATGGTGGCCAATTCTAAGAGTTGGAAGCTCGGTTTTGGCTACTCTTTGCCATCCATGAGATTTTTTTTAATTTTTTTTTTATTTTGGCTTGTAATGAAGATTTTGGCATCATGATTCAAGATTAAATGACCTACTAGGTCCTAAACATCGACTTTGAGGTTTATTGGTGTTGGAATATAGAAACATGCAGCGGAAGAAAACAGGATTATTAAGCATTCTAATTCCTTAATTTTGACATCAAAATAAGCATGTTCGTAAGGTATTAAGAGGGTTTCAACACATACCTTTGAAGATCCTCTTTAAACACGAATTTGAGCTGCAATATTCTCTAATTGAAATCGAGGACCACCAAGAGATATTCTCTACTATTCTCAACCTTGAATTTAAGTGGTAGAACTCACAATTGAGCTAAATTTTGTGAAGGAATTGGTGTGAGTTTGATGGAGGGAAAAATCGTTTATGCAGAAAGTAGTTTTTAGCCTTGAAAATCTTCCAATCTCCAATTTGAAGAATTTCATCATTCTCTTACATGCAGGCACTTAAGAGACCCGCTGATACCACTTCAAATGCATGAAATTAATGGACGATGTGTATGAATTTAGGAGAAACGCTTCCTTACTTCATCAAAATGTGGAAAAGTCCACTATCGAGTTTCAATTTCCATTTTCAATCTGTAATTTTAATTAATTCAAAATTAATTAAAATCAAAACCAATATTTCAATTTCTGAAATTAAAATTAAAATAAAAATAATTTTTTTTTAATTAATTAAATAAATTTAATATCAAATATTAAATTAATTACATACCTAATTTTAAACATGAATCCTATTCATGTAATTAATATTTAAATAAATATTTAAATATTATAAACTCCCCAATTTCGTTTAATTTCGATAAATTAAATGTTAATTAATTATATCAAATATAATTATACAAACGCTAATTTGAATTTGAACTATTCAAATTCAAACCCTAAATTCAATTTAAACATTTCAAATTGAAATTTAATTTGAACACATCAAATTGATATCATTCCAAATTCACTCAATTTACTAAGTCAAGACGTTCATGTTTTACGAGCTAGTAGAGGGACCTTATGGACCTACAGATCATGAGCTCCAATGATTTGAGATTAATTGGCTAAAACTCTTTAGATCGAATTAATCAATATTTGTTAACTATCGAGTCACACGACTATAGCTCGATAGTTGCACTCTTCTCACTGTAGATATATTTATGTCCACTTGATTTAATCATAATCAGTAAGTCGACTCTTCACAAGTTGTTTGTAATAACGACTGGGTCAAATGTTGTTTTATCTCAAAATTATATGTTGCTCCTTAAGTTACACTGATCCTCTAATGAACAATTAGTTTGTGATTCAATCACTAAACCAGATCCATCTCGGGCCAATGAGAAGGTAGGGTCTTTTGTTCAAGACCTAGATTCAACACTTAAGAGAAAAACCTCTCTCTTATCCCTAAATCAGGTAGGCGTGAATTTCATCTTGCACCCTATGGCCCTAGCTATCTACCCAGTCTTACCCCTAAAATGGGAGGCTTATTGAGTCGGCGTTGTTGAGCCAAACCTTATGCAAATCTAAGGATAATCTCGAATAAACATGAGTTCATAGTTAAGCTCAGGATTAAGATCGAGTTACCTAGGTCATCTAAGCGAAATAGTTAGTCTTAAACAGTAAACAACGTTATAAAGTAAGAGTGACTTATTTCTTGGTCCGATCTTACGCAAACTCATTGCATAGGACGTCTTCACTCCTCATGTCAATACATGAATGAATCAGGATCACTTCATTTGTAGCACCTTACAACAAATTCTAACAATTACAGAGTAAGCCGCATCCTATAGTGTTACTAGAATAAGGTATCCAACCATATTCATATACTATAGATCATTTTGGCTATTTACTTGAACTTGATCTATCTTTATGTCTTCACAAGTTCAAGTATTCATATAATAGTCATGGGTCTTAGTTTATTGGATTTAATCTTTATAAGTGCAATTTACAAATTCAATAACAACTTTATTGAAGAAATGTTGAATAACATATTTATTGGTAATAGAAAATGTTTAACTCTACAAATTGCAAGTTTTAGGACATACAACCTAACAGTTGACACTTTTATTTGTGGGTTTAATGAGATTTTGATGGAATATTAATAAACTTTTCTAATTCTTCTTGTTTTCTACTCCTTACTTGAATCCATGTGCAACGAATGTTCGATTAATGTGATAGATTAGTTGTCTCAAAACATAGGTTCTACACATATGCTAATTATACTTGGTTTATCCTAATTGCAAAGAAACATGCTTAATTTGAGAAGTAAATAGGTGGAGTTATAGTTATGGTTCATTCTCTGACGTTTCCAAGGTCACTAGTAACAAATAGATAACAAAACCTAAGGAATAGAAAACGTTAGGGTCGACTTGCCCAGTTTAACATCTAATATTCTAATCAGTCCAAAAACTTAATGTGATTAATCAGTAGTAGGCAATGAATGAGCACTGTTTAGTTAACTTAGTAATTGACATTGCATTATAAATTGATTTTCTATTAAGGAAATACCAACATTATTGGATCAGTCGATTAGACTTGTTAATTAGATAACTCATTTTCTGAACTAATCCATAAATAACCCAACAATCTTTTAATCGACGAAGGTAATCTCGTGGTATTCTCCCTCTTTTCCAACTATCTTATTTTTCATATTTTAATTTTCTGTGATTACTTTATCCTATCAAACCGAACCCCTCTTTTATTATTTTCCATAAACAAATTTACCTTAAAAGAGATTTTATCTAGGTTTCTTGTGGTTTGACCTAATCTTAGTACTAAAACTATCCAGCAATAGAAGTTCTTGATTAGAATTTATGAATTTCATTTGATCGAAGTACCTCAACAAGTTCTCTCCATCACCCCTTGAATTATAAATCCTTGGAATGTGTAGCTGAAAGTTGATCAAAAGGAAGATTGAATCTTGATCACTGCCACATTATTTTTTAAGGAAAACTTTCTAAAACTATAAGAAAAATATAATATGTGATTTTTTTTTTCAAAATATGGAGAAAGAATGCTAATAAATAATAAAATGTTTTTGGAAAAAATTAACCATAAACAAGCAATAAAGACTAAATTTAAAATTCATTGAGAGTACAATAACTTTTGAACAAAGGTTACGTTTACCAATTCGTAATGAAAATTAGTGTAATCGTAATAGAATTCCGTTAATAAATCAATTGTAAAAGGCCACAATTGGAAATGTAATTAGATTCTTTTGATTACATTTACTCGAAATTATGAATATGTCACATTTAGTACTCGTTTGAATTAACATAAGAAAAAAATGTTCTTAAAAAAACTCATTTTTATTTAAACATTTTTTATAATAATTGATTAAAATACACTTGAAAAACTATTTTGAAAGGTTGTCAAATACTCCAATTTCTTCCACAATAACTTAATTTTCAATTAAACTATATTCCAAACACACCCTTATTGTTACTATTACCGTTACCTTTTAGGGTCCAATGATATCGATAGATAATAATAATGGTAACCGTAATAATAAATATGATTGATTTTGTGATTCTGATGTTCTTTTGATCCCCAAACGGATTGCACTTTTTATTATAGATCTGGAAATTGGCCAAGATATTTGTACGAATACCAAACACAAACAAACAACATCGAACGTAATCGAATGAGACCTACTTTTCAGATTAATATTGATTTATTAAGTAGGGACGAAGAGTATATTTTAACCAATTTTAAAACTATTTCAAATACGTATGGACAATCTTCCGCATATTCTATATAATTATTTGTTTTTTTTTGAGACAGGTGGATCTTCGGCCAAAATAACAAAAGGAAATTAATTAAAAAAAAATGGGACAATAAAAAAAATAGACCATGTAAAGAAAAATGATGATTAAGATGGATAAACAATATGAGGTGTAATCTACGGTAACCATTAATTAATAATTAATCTTTTTAAAAAAATGACAGCTAATCTACGCGAAACGTAACCCTCTTCAATTTCAACTCTCACTTCTCAAATTCCGATTTTTGGGACCCGCGATTTTTGGTTTATCTCCCAAAATATCACTCACCCCATTCGATTTCTCTATAAATTTCTACCAAAAACCTTAATTTTCAAGCCGAATCGAAAGGAAAATTTAAACCTCCAGATTTTGATTTGGTTAATCTAAGGTAAAAATCTCCTCATCATCCACTTTCTTCACTTGATACAGTTTTAAATAAATCACTCATCCATTTTTCTTTTTATTTTATGAGAACTGTTGGCTTCTGTGAGATTTAGATCTGAAATTGTTTGGTGGGTAACTCCTCACTTTCTTTGAACAAAAGCTTTCTACTTTTCGTGTTTTTGAAGTTTTTTTTCTTCATTCTCTTTCTCTTCAAGTCGTTGTAGTCTGGTCTATTGATTCTTATATTCAATTATTTGGTTCATTTTTTTTTTAATTCCCATCTTATTCATATCTATATAAAAGGGCATTGGTAGCAACTTATATTTTTCAAGCAGCTGAATCAAAGCTTTGATTTTGGGGAATTGCTTTGAAGGGTTGGAATTTTTTTGGTTTGACTTTGTTACATTGCATTTCTAATGTGATACATTCTTCATTTGCATCAAATCCAAGTCTCTTAATGAGAAATTTCAACTATTTTTGTTTTTGGAACTCAATTGTGATGTTTGATGATCTTGATGATGATTCAGGGTTTGAAGTAAAGATCCGAGAGTAATGGCTAAAGAGGGTTCTAATGGAAATTCCCATATTTCCTCAAAGCCACCACCAACTCCATCTCCTTTGAGAAGTGCCAAATTTTTTCAGGTACCATTGTTTTTTTGTTTTTTTTCCTTTCCCCCTTGATGATTTCATTTTTGTTCTGGTTTATTCTTGCTGTATGGTTTTTACTTGTTTTGTGTCAAAATTTGGCATATTTCTATGGTAGTGTACAATGTTTTTGTTTATTTTCTGAACCGGTTTGTGATCGGGTTCTTATCTGACAAAACAACAATGGGAAGAGCTTGTTCTTGTTCCATAATTGTGAAATCAAAGATTGTTCTTTTGAAAATAGGGATCTAAGATGATTATGAGCAGGATGGGTTTTGGGATATCCTTGATCGGGACAGAGAAAGAGATGCTCATTAAAATGATGTAGAAAACTATGTATTAATTCAAAATGAAGACTTTGGATCAAATTAAACTTGAAGTTTACAAGATCCTTGGAATTTGCTTTTCCTAATCTCTTATTAAGCCTGGTTCATTTCCTTAACCAATATTGTGGTCTTGCTTTACAACAGGCAAATATGAGAATTTTGGTGACTGGAGGAGCTGGGTTCATTGGTTCACACCTGGTGGACAAATTGATGGAAAATGAGAAGAATGAGGTACCTTCTTCAATACTTTAGCTGCACTTTCTGTACTTTTCAATTGTTGGCCGAACCCTTGTGTATTTATGAGTAGTGAATTGAGCTGTTCTTTCTTAATGAATAAAGTGTAGAAGAGACTGGATTATAATCCCTGCGTTACACTTGTGACACGTCGTGTTGGTTGCTTTGACACGACATTCTGTTTCTTTGCTTTTTAGGTTATTGTAGCCGATAACTACTTCACCGGATCGAAGGATAACTTGAAAAAGTGGATTGGCCACCCTAGATTTGAGCTTATCCGACATGGTATTCCTTCTTTTTTCCTTTAATGTTACTTGAAGGGCTTGTGAATTTTCTCATTTTGTTTCCCTGATTAACACCATCCCTAAATTTTTCTAACCCACAGATGTCACTGAGCCGTTGTTGATTGAAGTTGACCAAATATACCATCTTGCTTGCCCGGCATCTCCAATTTTCTACAAGTACAACCCTGTAAAGGTTCGTGTCCAATTTGTATATGTTTTTGATCAAAAGATAATACTATCATCATATTTGAAAATATCCATGTTGTGAATTTTCGGTGATCTGATCTTCTGATTGGTGTTTTGACAGACTATTAAGACGAATGTAATCGGTACACTGAACATGTTGGGACTTGCCAAGCGTGTCGGAGCAAGGTTTTTGAGATATCCATTCTACCTCTCAGTTCGTATATATTTTTTTGCTCTGTTACTTATTGACCTTGTTGAATAGGATTTTGCTTACCTCCACATCTGAGGTATACGGAGATCCTCTCATTCACCCTCAAGATGAAAGCTACTGGGGAAATGTCAACCCAATTGGTAATTTAATTCAAAGATGCAACTAATATCTTCTTTTTCGTTCTAAAACAACAGTAGTTTCACGTGTAACAGTGTGAATTATGATTTTGTAATGCAATGAAGGAACAATATCCAACAGTTCATGGCTCAGTTAGCTAATTCATTGAATATTGTGTTTGTTTGAACTTTTTCAGGTGTGAGAAGTTGCTATGATGAGGGCAAGCGAGTGGCCGAAACTCTGATGTTTGATTACCACAGGCAACATGGGATTGGTGAGTTTATTGGACACGCAATAAGGACTACATTTTCCGTGCAATTGTTTATCTCTAATGAACATTTGCAATGACAGAGATAAGGATTGCAAGGATTTTTAACACCTATGGACCCCGAATGAATATAGATGATGGTCGTGTCGTCAGCAACTTCATTGCTCAAGCTATCCGGTAAAAAGTCTAATACCCACATAATCATCTTGCCTGAGTAGTGCATCGTTCATCTCCAATATTTGTCTGATTTCCTCACTCCACACTAAACAAGAAGCTACCGTTTATAATTATATTGTGCAGTAGCGAGCCTTTGACAGTTCAAGCACCCGGCACACAAACAAGAAGTTTCTGTTATGTCTCTGACATGGTAAGGAAATCTTGGTTTGGGTTCTTTCGTGTGTATAGATTGAAACACCTTACCAATTATCAGCTTTTCATGTCTGATTCATTGCCTAATTTTTAACTTATGAATGAAGGTTGATGGCCTCATTCGGCTAATGGAGGGCGATAACACTGGACCAATCAACATTGGAAACCCAGGTTTTTCATTTGCTTTTCTTCTCGATAAATGCCTCCTTGCCCTACCCTTGACCTATTTTTTTTTTGTGATTCAGGTGAATTTACAATGCTCGAACTGGCCGAGACCGTAAAAGAGGTAAACTTACCAACTTAAAGTTTTCATTTTTTTTTTCCAATTACAATTGTTTCCCAATGACAAGAGATTCAGGGATCTCTTAACTGTGATTGTGAATGTCAAACTATGCAGCTCATCAATCCTGCTGTGGAAATCATCATGGTGGAAAACACACCTGATGATCCTCGCCAAAGGAAGC
Source organism: Benincasa hispida (assembly GCF_009727055.1). Classification (NCBI taxonomy): domain Eukaryota; kingdom Viridiplantae; phylum Streptophyta; class Magnoliopsida; order Cucurbitales; family Cucurbitaceae; genus Benincasa; species Benincasa hispida. Next base: position 16,980,372 of record NC_052354.1, read on the forward strand.
CCGACATCACAAAGGCAAAGGAGTTGCTTGGATGGGAGCCGAAGATCAAGTTGAGGGATGGACTTCCTCTCATGGAGGACGATTTCCGAACCAGACTCGAAGTCCCGAGAAAAAACTAAGCTTGTTAAGCTTAGTATGAGTATGTCGAAAATGGCGTCGGATGGGTGGAGTGGAGTTTTCAAGAGATGATTGGCGAGAGGAGATTGTGTTGGTTAGGCGATGGTTAGGTGTGTTGTGTTCTTTATTATGTCGTTCTCTTTATTTAGAATAAGTGACAGTCAGAATTTTTGTTTTACTATATGATGTTATTCTTAAGAAGGAAAAAAGAAAAACACAATCTCCATTTTGGCTTTTGTGGGTTTGTATCCAGTACAATCTCACATACACATTTTTATATATATACAAGTATAAAGACACTTTCAAATTGTCGGTTTTAGAATATGGTGGTCAAAAGTAGTGTTCGGTTACTCATTTAAAAATTTAATATCTTACGAATTGTCTTTGACATTCAAATATTGTAAGATAAGATAGGTTGTCCCATTAGCCTGTAAACTAGTTTGGACATTCATAAGTATTAAAAAATTGAAATGTCCAAAAAAAAAATTAAAATAAAATAGAAAAGAAAGAAAGAAAAATTGATTGTAATTAATTTGTATATTTCTTTCAAATGTTCAAGTGGTTAAAAATAATTAGCTAAATCGAACCAAATGTTTGGTAGTATTTATAAATTACAGAAAAGATTCTATTTATCAATCAAATATTAAGTTGAATTCTAATTAATATATTTAATGTTATAAATTTCGTACCATTATTATTTTACAATATCATACTGAAAATGAAATGAGTTTATAACTTTAAATATTAAATTTATTTATCAGAGTTTTTTTAAAATGTAATTTTACGTTTTAAAATTTAAAATTTTAAAGTTTAGAAAGGCTGGTAAGTTTTAATTATGCAATTTAAAAACAGTTTTAAAAACAATATGCCACATTGATTTTGAAAATATAAAACGATAGATTTCATAAATAATTTGGTTAAATTAACCAGAATAGTCAGTTTAAAAAGTTAAAATGACAGAACTATGAGGATGAAATTCTAACTTTTAAAATTATAGGGACCGCATTTATAATTTAATTCAATCATTCCAATTTAATGAACTACACCAATGACTTCAATAATTAGTTTGAAAATCAAGCCAAACAAAAATAGATGTACAAGTACAACCCTACTATATGAGGGCCAAACATGGCTCAATAATAGTTAAGTTCATTTTAATTGTATGAGCAATTGTATCTGATAAATATTAAAATGATTTAGAAAAACTCATTTATGAAGAAGGAAAAAAAATGGTAAAGGGAAAAACCAAAGATAGGAGAAAGAGCACTTCAAAATTTGAAATTTGAGGGCATGGTTTTAGGCTTCTGCCACCCCTTGTGCTATTTTCTTCTTACTTTTGACTGGTTTTTTAGGAACTTCTTCTTCACCATTAACAATGGCTTGTTCAATCCTAGCAAAGACTGGATTTGGAGGAGCCATAACCTGGCCAGCCTTCAGACCTCCCCACTTTGTCTCATTCTATATAAAAAAAAAAAACCCTCATTATTAATCACTAGCTGAAATCAAACATATAATAGGAGATTGAACACAAGATAAGTGTAAAAAGAGAGAGACCCATGTTGCAGCATTAAACTGGTCCTCCGAGTAGCCGAGTTGTGCGTATATTCTCCAGCTTAAGCGTGGTGTCACTGGGGATAGAGCAATAGCTATAATTCGCATCGCTTCGAGTATAAGAACAAGGTCCTGTCAAGAAAACCAACTCAGATAGAATTCAGAGAATGCGTTCTTGAGTGTTGGGAGGCAAAGTTAATTGAAAATTTGTATCTGAAATCTTGTTCGTGACAAAAATGGATTCTTGAACTACATCACCTTTGCAGCAGCATCTGTTGAGGCACCACCTTGTTTAAACAGAGACCATGGTGCTCGCTCATCCATGTAGGAATTTCCAGCATTGCCAATCTCCAACACAGCCTCACAAGCTGATGAAAGGGCGAGTTCTTCGTAATGATTCCGAGCTTTCACGATCTACAAGCACAAATAAAATCAATAGGGCTTGCAAAAAACTTGTGAACATGTTGTCACAGAGTCATAGACGGAGGACACACACAGACATACACACCACAGTGGATTCGATGGCTAAGAAGCCATTTACAGAATTGATCCTAGAGAAGATTTCAAGATTTACAAATTAGGTGTAGAATTATTTCACTAACTCAATGCCATCTCAGATGATAAGTACCAACGTAAATTCCAAGTAGACCCTACCAGTTCTTCGACTTTGTCCTTGAAAACGTTTCCACCGGCTGCGGCAGTGGAATCAACCACCAAAGTTGATTGGCAGTTCTTCTGAAGGAGTCCAAGAGTTCGGTTTAGCAGATTTCCTGCAAGAAAAATGTCAAGAATTATGGTTGAGTGAGTCAAAGAGAAGTCTCCAGTAAAAGGGCCGTAATTTTTCCATTCAAAAGAAATTACAGTTCATAATACCTATTGTATTTGCAAGATGCGCGTTGACAATATTAATGAAGCGATCCTCGGCATAGTCCCCATCGCTACCAAATTCCACCTCTCGAAGAAAGAAGTATCTCACTGCATCAGAGCCAAACTTTCCAACCAATTCATTTGGTTCAAGAGTATTGCCTAATGACTTGCCCATCTTCATGCCATCCTATAAAGTTAAAACAAAAAAAGTTGCTCCATGAAATGAAATTAGTAACGAGAGATTTTGTGGCTTGGCAACAATTTTTAGAACAGACAAAAGAAGGCCAGGACCTCAAATTCCAGCATAAAATGTTGACAAACAAGGTTATGATGTCAAATTCACGGAACCAATGAGGATTATGAATCTTTGCTCTAGTAAGAAAACCCGAAAATTCCTACCAGGTTCAATCATCACCACTCGTACCATGAATCAGAGAGGAATTAGGGACCGATCATAAGCATTCCATTTATAGAAAATATCGCACTTCATTACAAGAGAGATAGATTACTAGAAAGAGAGACAATCATTTTACATCCGAAACTTACAAAATGGAAATTCCACCAGCAAATTTATAAGAAGGAATTCCACAAGCAACTCAAATAGATTTTGAAAACAAACAACTTTGCTCCACAAAAAGTATTATGATATCAAGGCTTTCTTTAAAGTCAATAATCATACTCAACTTTGCCCCATGAGGCATGAAACCACAGAACAATTTGTAAAATACATATTTCCATTAACCGGGACATTTTTAGGAACCAAAATACATACATAGAGAATCCTGCACAAGAAAGAATTTTTTATTTTGAAACGGAAACAAGATTTTTCATTGAAATAACGAAATGAGTGTAATGCTCAAAGTACAAGATATGAAACAAAAGGAATCTTAGCAACAAATGAAAATACAATGACATAAATAGACCAATAATATAGCAAAACATATAGTGATAGATTTATAGTTTGTGTTTTAAGCATTAAAATGAAGTTCACCAGAAAGAAGATAATAGTGAAGAATTTGTGCCTCTGCAACCATTTTCTGGTTCAAGCTTCTTTATGAATATGAAGCTAAAAGTAAAAAAATCCATGAATTTAGACAAAACCAAATTGTTGGAAGTATTTGGTTAGGAGGGGAAACGAATGTTGACCAACTCCAAGAGATTCAATAAGAATCACAAGACAACCAAGACCCTACGTAATTCACAAGATGAAACAACATTAACAATTTAACATTATATAAAAGCAATGGTGACAAGTTTCATCTTTATAGCCTTCATAGAATATTAAATCTCCCCTGCATCATTAGATTACAGTTAGACCATTACCATGGCCAACTAAATTCCTTTGTAGCAACTATAAAAAGCCAAACATACCTTTGTCAAGAACCCATGACCAAAAACCATCTTTGGAAGTTTTAGTCCAGCAGACATTAGCATAGCAGGCCAATAAACTGCATGGAAACGTAAAATATCCTACAAGAATAACAAAAACATCAGATTTGCATCCAATAGAACGAGCTTGCACTCAGTTGAGAAATGAAAAGGGAATCTACAATAGCACAGAAATTATAGCTCGAGGATATAATAATAACACAGAAACCTGAGGATACAATAATAACACAGAAATTAGAGCTCATTAATAGTTTCAATTTTTGCTATATTTCAGAAAATATAGTAAAGACAAATCCGAAAAATGGGCTAAGGAAAGGAAAAAAAAAAAGAAAGAAAAAAGAAGAAGAAGAAGTTCCAGTGAGGGCAAGATAAGGCTATGTACCTTGTTTTTAAGATTGAGGAATAAAAGGGAGGAAATGCTAAAGAACCTAAAGGTGGATCACATGAAAGTTCTCTAATTAGAAATCAAAGAAGATGAACTATAATAGGGGTGTTTATATTCACACCAATATAAAACATCAAGATAAGGCTAAGGACAATTAGGAAAATTGCACTCAAATATCATCGAAGAACAGAAATGTAACTCTTACCTTCCCAATCAAGTGTAAAGAGGCAGGCCACCCAGAAGCAACAACTCTTTCTAAATTTGGTTGCTCACCATTCTCTGATAGCGCTGATATATAACTACATTACGGAATTCTCATATGATTAAGATTGAAGGCACTGACTATAGTTTCCATTTCAACTTCCTAACAAAATTGAGGAGAGTTGTTGCAAATTTAAGTAAACCATAAGTTTATAGTGACGAATAATTAAAGAAATAAATTTTTAAAAGAATAGTTGGGCATAATCATGAAGGTTCAAAAGGTCACAGTTCCAAAGTTGTTAGAAAAACATAAGAAAGAGATTACCCTAATAATGCATCAAACCAAACATAAATTGTTTGTTTTTCGTCATTGGGAACTGGAATGCCCCATTCTACTGATGCCCTGGAGATAGAGAAGTCTTTTAGGCCACTTCGAATCCAGCTTTGCACCTTGGAAGATATGATGCTGAATTAATCAAAAGGATAATTCAAGATTGACAAGGTGGAAAGGATTGTAACAAAGAATGAAACTGACATTCAGTTATTTAAAAAATAGCTATATAAATATGACATCAAATTAGATCAAAGAGATTTTTTTTCTTTTTTTAACTTCTCATTGTTTTAAATTTCAGTTGATTTGGATGCCTCCTCGTAAGCTCCAAGTTATTGGTTTCTATATGGGATACAAATATATGTGATGCAGAAAATTTTAAAGTATGTAAGGCTGTACTTATTCTAGGAGACGAGAAATAAATATAACACATAAACATGCGCGCGCGCGCGCACACACACACAAAAAAAAAAAAAAAAAAAAAAAAAAAAAAAAAACCCTATAGTCACCTCATTCAAACGGAAGGCAGGCTGCACAAAACCAGGATTCTGTGTTAAAGTTTCTTCGAGCAATCTTTGATATTTCGATAATGCAAAAAAGTAATTGTCTTCTCTCCTTGAAGCACAGGGCTTTAGATGTATAGGACAACAATTGTCAGCAAGAAGTTCCTTTTCATCCTGCAGGTTTATAAATGGATGTTCTTACAAAATTCAAGAGAACTAAATTTAAAACAGGCTACACACCTTAAAAAAGTGAAGAAATGACTACTATTGAATGCACCCTACCCAAGGAAAAATATCTACTGGAGAAGTGATAAAATCATGAAATTTTTGTGCGACTATCATATGAACCCAGAAACAAAATGTTCTAATGTGTGAGGGAGGAAGACAAGTAATTAAATAGAGTTTAAAAACAATACCTTGTATTCTTCACAATTGACACAATAGAGTCCCTCATAATCAGCTCTATAAATATCTCCATTGGCAAGAACCCTTGAATAAAATTCCTTTACAATAGCCTCATGTTTAGGATCTGTTGTCCGAATGAACCTATCATAAGCTACATCTAGCTGCAAAGGGGAAAAATAAATAGAAAATAATAATAAGATATATTGAAAAACTTTTAATAGTAAATTAAATGCAGCAAACTGACGAGAAAATCCTGGGATGTGTTTGGACTACATCTTTCCAGAGTGTCTTGTATGCCTCTGATATGACATCGCAATGCTCACTTGGGCTAGAACCTTGAGTAGCAGCAGCAGTGGCAATCTTCTCCCCATGCTCATCTGTGCCAGTAATGAATATAACTTTCTTTCCCAGCAGCCTCTGTCATTATATTTTACACAAGGGGTTAGCCAAAGTATAACATAATATCCTGAGAAAACTGGCTTTAAGCATGGAGTACATACCAACTAGTGCTAATACGAAAAATCAACCATGTAAAAGGCACGCTAAAACTTATTAACCATTTATAATTTCCCTTAAAGAAAAACTGCAAAAGTAACTGCAGAGTGTATGTATCAAATGGAGCACACGGATAATATATATATATATATATATATTAAAAAGCCCCATGTGATATTAATAATGTTTGATGCTCTTCTTCTGAAAGCTGCTTCTAATATCACTAAAATGTGGCTATGCTCGTACAGACGAAAAAATAAACAGTAAGCAAACAACTTAATTTTCATAAACAGAAACCTCAAAACAATTTTATTATCCAACAAAACCTGAGTAACACCACTTATAAATAATTAAGTTCATGTTAAACACATCTTTAATCACTCAAAATCAGTTCGATGTTTAATTTTACATTTTCAAACGCATATTTCATACCAGTGAAACTGATTCTGAAGCACATTGATTTTGAAAATGACAACAATGAGTTTAACTAGGTTAGAATCACTCCCAAAAAAACATCTTGCAGCAGATTCCCGTTCAGGAAGGTAATGAGAATTTTGAGTGATTTATGGTAAAACTGCATTCCAAACTTGAAATATTAAAAACGGCAGGTATCAGAAACAGAGAGGTGGGCAAATTGAATTCCTCAACGTTCTTGCTCTCAAACATTGCAATAGATAAAAGAGTCAAGCATGATACCAATATCTTCAATTTCAGCTACCAAGTTCCGATAAAAAGAGACCCAATATCCAACAATAGAGAATAACAAGAATTACTCAGAGCTAATTGAAAACAAGCGTTAAACAAAAGCCCCCACTACAAAAGAGTTGTAAAAGCAATAATCGAAAAAACAATTAACAAGAACTACAAATATGAAGAACCCAAATAAAGGGAAAATGGTACCTGAAACCGCGCAATAGCATCAGCAGCAATGGTGGTATAAGCACTCCCCATATGAGGAGCAGCATTAACATAATAAAGTGGTGTAGTGATGACAAACGGGTTTGTTGCAGCTCCGTTATCATGGGAATTGAAACTGGTCGCAGCGGTACAGAATATGGCTCGTTTTGAGGAAGAAGAAGAAGATGGGAGCGATAACAGATTTTGATAGAAATGGAGGCGGGTTCTGAGATGGGTGGGTTTGAGATTGAGAGAACTCTGGCAAGGGTTTAAGAGCCAAAGAGAAGTTTGTATGGAGGTGTTTATTCTGGCGGCCATCTTCGTTTATCCGGCCAGAAGATGGCTCTCTCTGCTCGTACCTGAAACTAGTTACCGGTGGATTTGGTTTTCAGCAAATGCCCATATCCGATTGTGGTTTCATAGGTTTTTGGTACATTCCGTTATATGTATAATTTTACCTTCTACACTAACCTTATATTAAGGTGAAATTACTTGGGAAATGTTTGGCTCACGATATGAGTTGAGTTGGTAAAATATACCAATTCATTGTTTGGCCTACAGATTTTACCAACTCATCCCCACACTCTGTTCTTCCACTGTCACACCCTGGGAACTAACTCCGGGCTTCGATAGTCACCTCCGATGACAACTCCGGACAAAATTCGTGCTCTGAAAACCATCTTCAATGACAGTTCCTGCGACCAACTTCAAGCTCCGACAACCTTCGCGCAACGAGCTTCTACAACCATTTTCAAGCTCCGGCAACCACTTTCGGTGACCCAACTTCAACGACCACCTTAGCGCTACCAACTTTGACAACCACCGTCGTAGGCTCTGACAACCACCTTCGACTACAAACTTCGATGAACATCACCTTCGATGACCACCTTCAAGCGAGCAACTCCGAGGACCAACTTGGGGCTTCGACAAAAAAAATCTGGTAACCAACTCTAATACCACATTCATGCGACTAAATTCGGACTCTGACAGCCATCTCTGACTATAAATTCCGACAAAAATCATTTTCGATGACAAATTTCGATAATCACCTTCACCCGACCAACTCCAAACTCTAAAAACCACTTTCGATGACAAAATTCGACGACCAACCCCAATACCACCTTCATGCGATCAACTTTAGGTTCCGACAACCACCTCCAACTACAAACTTCAGCAAAAACCATCTTCAATAATCAACTTTGACAACCACTTCCAATTAATATAAGACTGATGACTGTTAAAGTATGTTGTAGGATTGTTGATTATATAAATAAAAGTATTTTATTTACATTAAGTTCAATATTTGCATGTAAAAATCATATGAAAAAATATTTTTATTTAATTGAATTCACATCTCAAATGAACGTGAAGAATATTTAGACGAAAAGTATATAACATATAAAAAAAATCATTAAATGGATTTTTTTTCCTTGAACATTTCCTAGTAAGAATTAATGAAACATAAAGATTTGTTCTTTAATGATCCTCCAAAATTTAAAGGAATTGAGAGTGAAATTGTTGAAGAAATGTGGTGACATTCCATTGACTACTAAGATGATGGAGGAGATTTAGTTAAAAAAATCATGACAGAGTAAAAACATAGAGCAAAAAGAAAAAGAATAAGATAATAATGAAATTCATGGAGAAAATTTTGGAATAAAAAGGTTTGATTTCTCTTTGGTTTCTTATTTTATTTAACCATATTTCTCCAAGAAATATAATTGGTTAATTATTTGTCCATTACCCAAAAAAGAAAGAAAAAAGAAAGATTATCTTTAAAAATTAAAAGAAAAATTACAATCCATATTTTGTTCAAACAAACATGGGTAAAATTATTGAATAACAAAGTTTCAAAACAAAAATAGTCATCATAAAAGCAGATTATTTAAGCCTGGTTTGGTAATTTTTGGTTTTTGGTTTTGGTTATTGAAAATTAAGCTTATTTTATCTACATTTCTTATAATGATTACATTTTTCTTGACTATAGTGGTTGAATTCTTATCAAGTTTAAAAAACAAAAACAATTTTTGGAAAACTACTTTTTTTAGTTCTCAAAATTTGGCTTAGTTTTTTAAACAATTGGTGAAAAGTAGATAATAAAAGAATAAATTTGGAGATGAAAATAGTGTCCATAGACTTAATTTTCAAAAATAAATACCAAAAACCAAATTGTTACCAAACAAGACTTTAGAGTACAAAAAACTGCACTAGATACCAAACATATGAACTCAACTCTGCACCCTAAACCCTAAACACAGACATATGAACTTCAGATACCTTATCTCAACTTAGCACTCAAATAGTCCCTTAATATTGTGCATACGAGTTGGGATGTCGCTCTCGCTACTCTCACTTCTTTAGATTTTAACTTTTTTCACTCCCATGATCTCTTGTTTTTCACTCTTTTCATTAAAAAGAAATAAGTAGAACAATAGTTAATAGTACGAATTAAATGGAAATGTGCATAATAACAAGAGTTAAGAGCCCAATCTGCATGCACGATGAAGTTATTTTCGATAATTTTAGTTAATGATGACAAAAGCAAAAGATAAAAAAAAAAAAAAAAAAAAAAAAAAAAAAAAAAAAAAAAAAAAAAAAAAAGAAGTAATTGTAATGGGTAATACTTTTAGGGTTAATAATTAAGTGTTGTAACAACATTGTATAAGAATTGTAAATAGAATAAAATCTATCAATGATAGACTATATCGTTGATAGACTCCTATTAGTAATCTAGGCTATTGTTGATTAACTCTGAGATTGGATCTACACTTTACTATATTTACAAATTCTTTTGTACTGTGTTATACCTACAAATAATTCGGGTATAATTACTAAATTTGCAACAGTTCTAAAAAAACAAATGTTTTAAAAAGTGGGAAAAGTTCTCCTTGGCCCAAAATTTGAGTAATTGTGTAATTATCTCGTATTCATACGTTACTTATACAATTATACTAAGATCATGTCGCACTTTTTAGACTAAATTCATCTAGCTTAAGCGAGCTTAGTTTAGCTAATTGATATGCATGTATCATCTCTCTTCTGATTGATGGTTTGATTTCTCAACTAATTTGATTAGTTTGTTTCTACCTGAACTTAATTTTAAGTGAATCTATAAACTAGGTTATAAAATTTTCATTTATTTAAACCTAAATTAACTCAAACATACAAATTATGTTTGACTTATCAAGATTCTTCTAGTCATCAAGTCTTACACCCTATTTTGAACTATCATTTTGAATATGAAGGAAATTGCAAAAGAGAGAATAAAATAAACATATAAATGCAAACACTATGCAATGGTTTATTCTATCAAAATAGTATAATTTAATTGGATATAACATATATCGTTGACTAAAAAGTCAAATGTTTGAATCTCACCAACCCACATATTATTGAAATTATGTTATATGTATATTTGAAAAATATTGCTATTAAGCCTATTAAGCATTGCAAATTGCCTAAATCATCTTTAAATTATATTATATGATCATTGCAATTAAACTCTTAATTATATAGTGGTTAGAATTTAACATACAGTTATTTATTCTCTTTATTTTTCTTTTAAACCGAAATGGTGAAAAGAATCGTTTCACATAACTTTAAGTCAAGTTTATCATCCTACCAAAATAAACATAGCTCAACTGGTAGTTCGATCCTCCCACCCTATTTATTGTAAAAAAATATATATATATACCATCTTATTTTAAGACAACAAAAAATCAATTTAAAGGAAATATGTGTTTGATTTTGTAGTAATTCATTCGTGTCAGAATAACTTGTTTTAGGGATTATCTATGCATTTTACTAATACTGGTGTACTACCATACGCATTTATACATGTATTTTATTTTAGATAGTGTGAGTGAAATATTTAAAGTATAATTATCTTTAAAATAAATTGATGGGAAAATTTATATTTTGTTGTAATTTTATTTTTATTTATTTCGTTGAATAATTTTCTTTTTCATATTTTATATTACATAAATCTAATTTTAATGTATCTTAAGTATCATTTAAATTGTGAACTTGAGGATTTAAGTTTTGTTTTCTCAAATACATGAAATTTATTATTATTCAAACATAAATATATAAAATTAAGTTATGTTGGGTTGAGTTAGGAGGGTTGTCTATTATACCCTCCTACTTTCTTATATGAATAAGAAGAAAAACCTATGAAAGAACATGTTTTCTTTTTTTTAATTTTTTTTTAAATTTTATCAACAACCTATGTTTGTTAAATTTATATAACTTATATTAAATAGTAGATTAGTGTGCGTATACACACACTTTATCCCTTGAGTGGTCTCAAACTTCGGTGTCCAATGACTTGGAGTTTATTTGGAATACCTTTTCAAATGTTTAATTTAAAAAATAAATTATTTTGAAAGAAATACGAGTATTTGATAATCATTCAAAATGGATGTTGAAATCCATTGGTGTCTTTATTTTAAAGAGTTCTCATAAAAAATGTTTAAATGAAAATGAATTTTTGAAAAAAAGATATTTTTTAATAATCCAAATGGGCCCTTAATTTGTAGTTTCTATTTTTGTTTTCTTAAAAAAAATGTAGTTTATGAAGGGATTGAATCCCGTGTGGAAAAGTGTGAATGCTCGTGCTTTAATATCCATGGAAGAAAACAAGAACAAAAAACAAATAAGCATGTTGTAATTTAATAAATAATGTAGAAATCACTCTTGAAGATCGTTCTTCAAGCGATTCTCTCGTCAAAATGTTCCGAAAACCACCACTAATATATCTTTGATATTCTCCGGTAGAATTGTGGCTTGTGAGAGCCCTTTTCAAAGTAGGAGGGAAGGTGAGTGAGTGAGAGAGTTATGATAAGGGGAAGAGGAAGATCCAAGAAGAAAAATTTTTCTATCTCCATTTCATGTTGAGTTAAGGGAGAAGGAGTCAGGGAGCTACCATTGTCCCACTAACTCCCAATAATTCTCCACATGGGTAGTTATTTTTTTTTTTTAATTTAAATTGATTAAATAACATTTAATAAATCTAATTTATTAAATTTAATTAATTAAATATCATATATTTATTTAACATTATATTTAAACCATATTTAAATATATTTTTCTCTCATAACCTAAAGTTTTAATGTGAATCTTATTCATATTAATTTTTAATCTATACTTTAATGTAAATCTAATTTATATTATTTAATATCTAAATCTTATTCAAATAATTTATTTTTCTCAAATAATAAAGTTTGACTTTGAATCTAATTCAAAATTAGCTTTATAATATAATGTATCAATATACCTTATATTAATTGTATCATATACAATTAATATAGTTCGAGACTCATAAGGCAACCTTGGATGTTTTTTTTATTAGATTTAGGGTTATTAAGATAAAAATAGACAAGCAACACAAACAATAACATTTATTTAATTAACATCTACAACTCTTTGTTGATGATGGTCAATTAAAAACATTTATTATTTACGAGTTTTAGGGCATAAAACCCGACAATGAAGCCCCTCCCTCTCATTGGCCTGAGAGGGATTTGTATATGGTAGGACCATAAACAAGTTATTCATTAAATGATCAGTGGGAGTTAAGAAGAAAGAAGTAACTAGAGATGTAAAATGGTAATTTTGATCCAGCTGTAACTATGAGCAATTTGTGAAAGATTGACTTATTTATGACGACTATATCCATGGACACATAAATATATCTATAGTGCGAAGAGTGCAATTGTGGGTCTTTAGGGAGTGTCCCACAATTAATTAATGTTCATTATATTAATTAAAAAGATTGATTAATTTATCTCGAATCATTGAAACTTTTAATTTGTAGGTTCATTAGGTCCCCTCACTATCTCACTAAGCATAAAACAATGATCAGTTAATTTTGGAACAATTTGAATTGTTGAAATTATTTAAGGGAATTTTATATTAATAAGGATTAATATAAAGTATAATGCATAATGATACATTATAATATATAGTTAATTATAAATATGATTTACAATTAAAACTATATGATATGAGAGAATAATATTTGAATAAGATTAGAATATTAATTAGTTATGAATTGGATTCATATTAAAACTATAGGTTAAGAGAGAGATATGCATTTTTATATGATTTAAATGCATTATAAATAAATATGTGATATTTATATATTAATTAATTATTGTTTATTTAATTATTTATTATATATTGAATTTGATTATATATATATATAATATATATATATAACTTAAATAAATAAATAAAAAGGGAAATAACTCCTCTGCAGTTTGCAGGGGAGTGGATACATGGGTGAGGGGATAATTCCCTTCACGTAATGTCGATTTTATTCGAAATATTGATACAGAAAAAACATTGCATAGAGTTCTGATATTAAGATAGAAGTTCACAATTTCCCTTTCTCTCAATACTCTTTCAACCTCTCAGAGAAAATTCATCTTTCACAAGTTCTTGAATTCCCTACCAATTTGGATGTCGCAATTCGATTGATCTTCCCTGGGAATAGACAGGTAATATACTGGTGGTATTCATATGTTCGTGACCTTGGGACTTTTATACAAAGAAGAAGGCTTGAGAATTTACTGGAGAATCATTCTTCAAATAGGTATTTTCTCTCAATTTCCATAAATTCTTCTAAGGCATGCTTAACCTTAGTTTTTTTTGTCAAATCAATTAAGTTTTTCCCTTCTCAATTCAAAGACAAAAGAGATTAAACTTTTCTGCATTGGGATTCAATTCCTTCATTATTCCCCTTAGCAGCCTTCTTCTTCTTCCACTTCTTGTTGGAAGAATTAGAAGGTCCTGTCTTAGTCCCAGAGATCGAACCTCTGTGATAAGTCCTGAAGAAGCTAGCAACATTTGCCTCTCCTTGTTGTCCTTTAATTTTCATTAGGGACTCATATGTTTGAGCTCACCGAGCAGCGTGGTAAGGTTGTAGTTTAGCTTGTTCATAACATGCTACTACGGAATTGTAGGAAACTCTTTGGAAGAGTCTCCATAATAAATCTGACCTGGTTGGCCTCATCGATGACTGCCACATTCATTTTCACCATATTGAAGTGGACCATCAAGGACATGTTCCCTAACAAGTGATCCCTCGTTCATCCTGGCGTTGAAGACGAACTTCAGAGTATCATGCTTGAGCTAAATGGAAGGCATTCCAAACATCTCACGCAATGAATCCACGATTTCACTTGTATTGATCATGTTTTCATGTTCTTGGCCAAGACTTCAGTTAAGCTTGCCAAGATCTATGCTTTGGCCTTATCATTGGCCTTCATCCCTCCATCATATTGAAAACTCAAACAAAAACATTCAAGCAAGTATATCGTCATGATCATCCATGGCCAAATTTAATCATCTCATATGTGTGTGTGTGTACAAGTCACAATCAATTTTAAACACATAAACTAAAGTTAGGTTCAAGAAAGCTTCTCCAATTTTTCCCTTACTCTGGCTCATGCACCAATCATCAAGCATCCACACATTTCAAGAAAGTAATATATCCACTAAGATGCCTTAATTACAATCTCGAGTTACAAAACTTGCTTCATTTTACCTAGGGGTACTAGCTTTCATGCACTCACTGCAAGGAACTGTACCTAGTCAATTTCCAGGTGTCCCAACTGTACCAAATATACTAAACATGATTCTACTTTTAGTTAATGTTTCTAAATTAAAGTGAACTACATGGTCATGATATGGGAAACTCAAAGAGGGACTTAGATAAACCATACTTCAAGATATTGCTATCATATTTCCATTATGAGTCATTCAACATACATATTCAAGTCTCATAATGGACAATCAACATCACAACACATAACAAGAACTAATCAAATCTCCTCAACTCATTCTAAAAATTTTAAAATTTTCTTCAAATTTTCAAAATAACATGCATAGCAGGAAAAGTTCAAATAAACATGCATAACAAGATAAACACACAAACATAATAGTATAAGGGACACATCCCACCCCTAACTTAGAAATTTGCATTGTCCTTAATGCAAGAAAAGAATAGAGCATAGAAAACAAGCATGGAGCATGCAGGAGTCCACCAAATAGGCTAGTGGTACAAGTAATTCTTGTGGTTGAACAAATGCCTTGAAAAATGTGAGAACAAATGAGTGACTCTTTGATTTTTAAAGAAAAACAATTAAAGCAAAAAACAGAAAATAAATAAAGCAATAAAAATATGGGTTGCCTCCCAATAAGCACTTGATTTAATGTCTCTTAGCTAGACAAAACTCATTCATCACGCTGGATAACATGGTGGTTTAGGCCTCTCATTCATGCTTCCACATCTGAGATCAAAATATCATATTCATGCCTAAAAGATAACTTATCATAACAACCAACCACAGGGTCAACAATCATATTCTCAATGCCATAGAAATCAATAAATCTATCATTTCTACTTATATAAGATGACATAGAAGGTAGTACAAAATCATGCTTAATAGGGTTCACATCTTTACTATCTATATTATGACATATACTTACCTCATAAGAGCTCTTGATTGCAGGATAAATACCAAAGTTACTTGTCTTTATTGACTCCAAAAGTCAACTTACCTTCCTCAATATCCATTCATGCTTTCCCTGTGGCTAAGAAAGGTCTCCCCAAGATGATGAGGATCTTATGATCCTCCTCCATGTCTAGAACCATAAAGTTTGCAGGAAAAATAAATTGGCCCACTTTGACAAGCACGTCCTCAACTATCCCTCGTGAATATGCTAAAGATCTATCAGTCATTCATAAAGAGGTTATGGTAGGTTTCACTTCCTTCAGTCCAAGCTTCTTGTAAACAGACGGAGGCATAAGATTAATAGAAGCACCTAAATCACATAATACTTTCTTAACAGACAGAGAGCCAATAGTGTAAGGGGTAGTAAAACTCCCTGAATCTTTTAGTTTCGGACGAAGCTTTTTTTGTAGCATGGCGATGCATTCCTCTGTTAGACTAATCATCTCATACTGTTCGAATTTCTTTTTCTTTGACAAAATATCTTTCATGAGTTTGGCATAATTAGGTATCTGTGATAAGGCTTCAACGAAAGGAATATTAATATGCAATTTTTTAAAAATCTCTAAAAACTTAAAAAATTGCTCATTTCTGTGCTAAGGCTTCAACGAAAGGAATATTAATATGCAATTTTTTAAAAATCTTTAAAAACTTAGAAAATTTCTCGTCTAACTTCTTTTTATGAAGCTTCTGAGGATAAGGAATATTATTATGCACAAAAGGTATAGGAATAGAAGACTTTCCTAAAGATGGTTTTGTTTCTTTTACCTTTTACTTTGGTTGCTCTTTCTTAACAATTTCCTCAGGTTCATGTTTTTCATTGGATTTAACATGAGCTCTTCCACTTTATGCTCAAGTGGCTCATCATCATCATCATATATCAAACGAGTAACCAAATTTTTTCCACTCCTCAATGTATAAGCTTTGATACCTTCCTTGGATTCTTCTTAGGATAGCTAGAGAATTTACCTTTTTGCATTGTCTGAAAGGAAGTGGCAATTTGACTGAGCTGTACCTTCATACTTTGAATTGCCTTCCCATGACTCTAAATCGTGTTCTTCAAATCTGTAGTTTTTTCCCTAGACTCCTTCACAAATTCTAACATTGCTTCCTCTAAAGAAGATTTCCTCTTTACATGTGATAGACCTATAGCAAATAAACCCGCGGGTGACTGCAAAACATTCTTATTGTTAGCATAGGAAAAATTCTCATGATTTCTTAAACTAGGATGATAGTGAGTAGAAATTTGTTTGTGGCTTCTATAATGTCCTCTGTCAACAACATTGGTCGTCTCACTCTCCTGTGTGTCCCAAACTTGTTGAGATCAGCTGCCATGGTTGCTATGGTGAATTTAGTGATTGACCCCCTACAACTAATTTAGACAAAGTATATTGTGTTTAACTAAACCTGAACGACACTTACCTCATCAACTCCATACACTCCAATAGTTTTGGTGGTGGAGTCTCTGTCACTTGACCAATTATAACTCAGAGTGGCCATGTCCTCCAAAATTGCATA
This sequence comes from Benincasa hispida, assembly GCF_009727055.1. Taxonomy (NCBI): domain Eukaryota; kingdom Viridiplantae; phylum Streptophyta; class Magnoliopsida; order Cucurbitales; family Cucurbitaceae; genus Benincasa; species Benincasa hispida. The sequence continues at coordinate 16,997,547 of NC_052354.1, forward strand.
AGCCTCAATAGCAAACTTTCCAAAGATCAATCCCCCAGCAGTAACATCAAGGATGGATTTAGTGTTACTATTCAACCCATTGTAGAAAAATTGAATTTGTAACCAATGGGGTACCCATGCTATGGGCATCTCCTCAAAAGGTCTTTATATCTTTTCCAACATTAATACAATTGCCCATCTGGTTTTTGAAAGAAAGCTACAATCTCCTATCTCAATTTAGAAGATTTAGTGGGCAAAAAATATTTGTTAAAAAATACTCGAGCTAATTCCTCCCAAGTTGCAATGCTCTCAGATGGAATTTATTCAAGCCAATCCCTAGCTCGATCCTGCAAAGAGAAAGGAAACAATCTTTGTCTAATAGCATCACTAGAAACTCCATTAATCTTTATCGTCCCACAAATTTCAAGAAACGATCGCAGATGCTTATGAGGATCTTCAGTAGGGCGTCCTCTAAAAGTAATGTCCTTTACCATTTGAATCAACCCTCATTTCAACTCAAAGTTGTTTGCATTTACAGGAGCATTCACGATCCCAGGCAAGGGAGGTTGGAAATAATCCCTAGTAGCCTTATCTACTTCATCAGTCATCTCGTCTTCAACTTCTTGCTAGTCTCTAGTACCATCAATCTCAAAATCAAGAAGTAAAAGAGGTGTGTCCTTCTCATAGGGAATGCACAAGAGAAAACTCCAACTAAGTTAGCATAAAATAAGCTCTAGTCTAAAATTTTTCCAATTCTTGAATAGTAAGCAAAAACCGTTATTTTGATCCCCCAACAATGGTGTCAAAAACTTGGTGGCACGTGGAAGTGAACGTGATCAAGTTATAATAAATTCAAATGGCTTAAAAGGCCGAGTATCGTCCTTAGAGATCAAACGAACAATTGTTACTTATCTGTTTAGAACCAATTTGATTTTAGCTAAGGAATTGGTAAGTTGAATTGATTGATTTTTGAATTAATTATAAGAAAGCTAAACGAGAAGAAAAACGAGTGTAATTTCAAAATAAATTAGCATTCTAGGGTGTTGATTTTATTACATACTTCACTGAACAATACTTAGGTTAATCATGGAATTAGGCGAAACCATTTATCTAAGTCTAGAAACTAAATTCTAAGCTATTATCTTTCGAAAATAATTCTTTCTCATGCAGTTCTAAATGATAACTAACATCGTGATATCAAGTTAAGATCCATGGCATTAAGTATGATCATCAACAACTTTTACTATTCCCCTAACTACACAAGTGATAGGTTAATAACAATTCAATGTTACAAATCCCATTAAACCTGCAATCTACTGAATTAAACATTCAATCTAATATTCATTGATGACCAATCAATCTAAGTTAAGAACAATAACATTAAAAGATAAAAAGTTATACAATTCCATAAAATTCCTAAGTATTAATTCAAATCCATATGTAAATCCAACAACACCTTAAAACAAAAAAACCTATTCATTCAAGTTCTAAAAAACATACTCGTATACAATTTTTACAACATTCAAGTAAAGAGAAGTAAAGAACATGAGAAGATCACATTCGTAATGCTCATCCTTTGATGAAAATCACCAATCTTCACTTCGTCAGAATGTCGAGAAGTTGAGCGGTCTCCACAATAATTCTTCACTCTCTAACTCTTTAGGGCAAGAACTCAATCTTTTAGGACTGAAATTAGGTTTTAATTTCATTATCATTAGGTCAAAATGGCATCCAAATATATAAAAAATCCAAGCTTGGCCCCAAAGATATTCCCAAAATTAGCATATTTTTCAAATATGGAAAGTTAGTACGGTGTTGTGCTCTAAAAAAGTTGCTTTCAGGTCTAGAGCACCTAGGAGAGCATAGTGGCTCTCTACTATGTGTTGTCTTGCTTTTATGATGCACAAAAGATGAAAAATAGCAAAAATTTGCAAATCTTCATGTTTTCTTCCTTTTTTTCGTCTCTCCTTTAAACATGTAGCTCGGGTTTGACTTCTTTAAGCATAATTTGGATCTTTTTGCCTCATTTTGAATATATTTCAATTCTCGATCATAAATTCTTAAAATCACTAGCAAAATGATCAAATCTTATAAAAAAAACATTAAAAACAATCCTAAATTTAAGGCAAATAACGAACATTTTGTGTGCATTTCACATATATATCCTGAACATTTCAAGATGCAGTAGGAGTAGGGATTTGAGGACATTCCTCAATCAGGACAAATTTAAGGTCATCGATTATTACCACAACATTGATCATGTTTTTCCAATTTGTTTAGTTTTCACCGGTTAGTTTGTCGGCTCCTAGTAAATTAATTATAGTGCTTCCCATTTCAAGGTTGCTAAAACAAACAAAATTATCTAAATTAGTACATGCATAATTATTTGATTCCAATCAAGTTTTAGCAAAATTTTAATGTACCATAAATCATCTAAATTTTGCAATTATTGGGGTTGATGCCCTAAATCTCATAGGGTCATGTAGTTTGTAAACACTTGTATGAACAAACATTTTGTGATTTATAATATATGATATTTTATTCACTGATAATTGGCAGATATGTCAGTTATTATAAGCCTTTTATTTAGAATTATGAGGACTGACAAGTAGAAAATATGGTGATAATACTTAGAATTTGTGAAAATTTGAGTTTGCGTCGATCAACATTGAAAATCCTGGCTAATCCAATATTATGCGTTATTCCATGTCAAAATTGTCTATTTTTTGTAACTATTGCAGGAATCAAACGCATGCGTTGGAAGGCAATCGCAAAATCAAACGCATGCGCTGAAGCCAGGCCACCGCAAAGACAATCGCATTCGGTGAAGCCGGCTATCGCATAGACGCATACATTCATCGCTTGGAGATTGCGGCTACAGAGTTATAACCATAATAGAAGGGCGATCGCAAGATGGGTGGAATGCGTTGATACTTCAATTGAAATAAGCTCGAACGCATACCTTGGGAGTATAAAGAAGATAAGATGATATGACATTGCCCATACCACGACAAAGGCAACAATGAGCCAGAACGTAATCATGATTGTTGTCGGCATTTAAACTCTATAAATAGTCCTTGGACTTTCACTTCAAAGCATCCGAGCTTTTGCCTTAAGGCAGATGCTTGCAGTCACAGATGAGAGCATGAGCGAGATTTTCTTTGAGGATTCTTCACCTCCACAACCCATTCCGAATGATGATCGGAGCTTTCACCGGAGATAGAGCTTGGAGAGACGTCTTCACCATCCATCCATGGCACCACCGGCAGCCTTGGCGCATAGCCTTACATTTCCTTTCTGATCTCTGTATTGTATTACATTTTGGGCTTAAGATACTTACATTTTGTAATCAATGCATCTATAAATTCCTTCAACGCCATCTTCTTCATCGTCTTTATCTTTATCATTGTTTACCTTCATCGTTTATTTATCAAAGGCGATTGCATAGTCAATCGTGTAGCCCAGAGATAGGACGCATGTAACAACCCATCGAGAGGTGTGCATTGTGCGAGTATAGTGAGTGAATCTTCTTTGCTTGGTGAAAAGCTGTAGCAATGCTTGTCGATGAGCTGTTGCAATGCTTGTCTATAAGTTAATTAGCCGCATCTAACTGCCTGAGAAAGTAAGAGGTGGAACGCACTAAAGCAAAGTATGCATTGTTCCTAGAGATAGGCACGATCTTATGCTCAAAGCAACCATGCACTATAGAGATATAGCCATGCGGCTGACCACCGAGAGGTGTGCGATGCATTAGTGTGACGAGTTGGGATTACTCAAGCGATTTAAGATAGTAACGCGTTAACAGTTGTTACATATCTATCAATTTTCATCGCAAATCTTCCATTGCTCAATCTGTTTAGTTAGGAGTAGGAGTAGTGTGTAATCCATTAACTTCTACTTTTTACTTTTATTCATTGCCTCAAACGCATTGCGTCACAAGCATTATTAAGTTACAAGTCCCCGTGTTCGACATCAGATCACCCGAGAAACTTGCATTCTCGTTATACTTGGCGAGAAGGCAAGAAAACTTGTGATAGGAACGCATGGTCATTGCATACTAGATGAACGCATACTTTCCATTCCAATGCATGATCTCCGACGCATGGGTACAAATGCATAGCATAAAGACATGCATCACACAATAAATTGCGTTCACCAAAATTATTATCAACATTCACACTGTCTATGAAATATTTGATATTTTAGTTGCATTAACCACAAACCAATAAACTAAGATCCATGGTTATCGTTATAACTTAAACATGTATGTGGAGACATATAAGTGGATTGTATTTTAGGTGATAACCTGAATGGTCTATAGTATATGGATAAGGCTAAAGACCTTATCCTGGTGACACTACGAGTATGGTCCGCTTTGTAGGTGTTACAAATTTTGTAAAGTGCTACAAATGATCTGATCTTGATCATTTATGTATTAGACATGCGAGCAGAGATATTCTATACAAAGGAGTTTGTATAAGACCGAACCACGAAATGTTTAGTCTCGTTATATAACATCGTTCATAATTGAGTCTTCCATTTCACTAGGATGACCATAGGTAACATGACTTAATCCTGAGTGAGTTATGAACTCCTACCTATGAGGGCGGTCCTTTGATTTGCATGGGTGAGAGTGGCCTGATCCTCGACTCAACAAGCCTATCATTTTAGGGATTCGTCTGATCGGGGAGCTGGAAACTCAGCTACACAAGATGAAATTTACTCATTCTCCAAAGTAGGGGTAAGTAGATAAATGACTCCCTTAAGGGCTGATTTCGGGTCTTGAACAATGTGACATCACACCCTCTTTTGGCCCGAGAGGGGTTTAGTCATAGTGGGACTATGATCTATTGTTCATTAGAGAGATCAATTGTACTTAAGAAGTTAGATGTAACTACAGGGGCAAAACGATAAATTGGCCCAGCTATACTTACGAGCATCTGTGAAAGTTATCGTATTGTTGATTGGTTATATCTAATGGACATAGAAATAAATCTGTGGTGAAAAGAGTGCAACTGTTAGTCTTTAGTGGAATGCCTGACAGTTAATGGATGGTGGATCTTGTGGCTAAAGAATTTAGTCAGCTATTCACGAACCGTTGGAGTTTGAAGCCACAAGTCCATAAGGTCCCCTTGGTAGCTCAATGGATTCAAGTTGAAAATCAGTTTTTGGGTCAGTTTGAAATGTTCAAATTGACAAGAGGGAGTTTGATTATATATGATATGATTCAACTGATCAATTATATATGATATAGTTGACATGATGTATGAGATACATTAATTGGAGGAAAAGGATATAAATATGATTTATATCTAATGGAGGAAAAAAGAACCATGGTTTATATATTGCATATGATGTGATATTAAACTATAGATTATAAATATAATATGATTATATTTATTTTAATTAAACAATTATGAGATAATTGTTGGTGATTTTTCTCCATAACCGCACGAGATAGTGAGAGGTTGCATTCAGTTTTTGTAACTAAAGGATAAAATGAAAATAGTTTTCATTTTACAAAAAAGAAATCGGATAATCGCTTCACGATTAGTACACTGTCCATTGTCTAGCTAACGAGAGCATACACGATAGCTCAAGTTTTACTAAATGATCGTGTACACGCGTAACTTTCCTAAACGATCATCTAGCTTTTACTAAGCGATTGCGCCGTGAGCGATTTACCTAAACGATCGTCTAAACGATCAAATCCGTTTTATTAAATGATCGTGCACCCTTTGCTAGACGATCAAGCACCCGTTTACGCAATAGACACAAAACCTCTCCCACTTGCATGGTCGTTGTAAACGATCATTGTTTCCTCCTCCCCTCTACCAAATCCATTAAAGCCCACACCTTCTAGATTCTCACTTCGAGAATATCAAGGTTACTAAGTGATGGTGTCCTCCTTGCTTTCTGTTCGTGTAGATGACCATTCGTGGTGAGCGACAACGAGATTTGGTGGACGATAGACTTGATGATCTCAGCGACAGCAAGAGTTGTTGTTCCTTGATGAGAGCAAGATTTAAAGAGAAGAAGAGCTCTTCAAGAAGTATGTATCTCGTTTTTTTTGTTATTTATTTTTTAAAAGTATGTCGTAATTTATTAGTAGATGCATAACTTGTATGTTTGTTTGTGAATGCGGTATTTCTATCACAATGAATTTGGAATGATTTTGCTTTCACTTATAGGTCTCTTTGATAAGAGTTCCTTCATAAAGAACCACAACTACACTCTTCGCACTGTAGATGTATTCCTGTATCCTTGGATATAACCGTTACCGGTAAGTCAATCATTCATGAGTCATTCATAATTACAACTGAGTCAAATTACCATTTTACTCTGTAATTGCCTCTAGTTCGTTAAGTCTCATTGATCCTCGAATGAACTATAACGACCCGACTTTCTAGGACTTATACTAGATTGTTACTTCATACATGCATAAACCTCAAAACAACTCTCTCACAAATTTTAACTAAATCAAACGAATTTATTTGCATAAATACTTTTGTAACATCCAAATAACTGAAAAATATTTCAATATAAATTTCATGAAGCCTGATAAATAAATAAATCAACCATGAACTCCAAATTCTCACATCAAGACTGAAAATTTAAAACACTAAAACATGAAAACATGAGCGGAAGTATTTCTTTGGTCCCAATAGTATGGTCACGGATTCCTTCTGTCACTCACCGGTACGTCCTTGCACTTACTTGAAAAACATAACGTAAGAAAGGATGAGTATAAAATACTCAGTAAGTAACCCCACTATAGAGGTCAGGCTAAGCATCTATGTCTTCTAGATGCTACTTTCTAGTGAGACATGTATAAACCTCTACTTTCCATAGGATGGCTAACTAGTGGTTAGTTGAACCCACACTACCATAGCTTACACCCACAAACATCTGGTGAATCCCGAAGGAAACACTTATGTGATTAATAATATATGATATTTTCATTCACTTTGTCTATAAAATATGTGATATTTTAGTTGCATTAACCACAAACCAATAAACCAACATCCACGGTTATCGTTGTAACTTAAACATGTATGTGGAGACATACATGTAGATCATGTTTAAGTGATAACCTAAATGGTCTATTGTACATGGATAAGGCTGCGTACCTTATTTTGGTGACACTACGAGTATGGTCCGCTTTGTAGGTGTTACAAATGTTGTAAAGTGCTATAAATGATCTGATCTTGATCATCATGTATTAGACATGCGAGCGAAGATATTCTATACAAAGGAGTTTGTATAAGACCGGACCACGAAATGTTTAGTCTCATTATATAACGTCGTTCATAACAGAGACTTTCATTTCACTAGGATGACCATAGGTAACATGACCTTAATCCTGAGTGAGTTGTGAACTCTTACCTATGAGGGCGGTCCTTTGATTTATATGGGTGAGAGTGGCCAGATCGTCGACTCAACAAACCTACCATTTCGGGGATTCGTCTGAATGGGAAGTTGGGAACTCAACTACACAAAAGGGAATTCACTCCTTTCCCGAAGTAGGGGTAAGTAGATAAATTTCTCCCTTAAGAATTGATTCCGGGTCTTGAACAATGTGGTGCCACACTCTCTCTTGGCTAGAGAGGGGTTTGGTCATAGTAGGACTATGATCTATTGTTCATTAAAGGGATCAATGGTACTTAAGGAGTTAGATATAACTACAAAGGCAAAACGGCAATTTGGCACAGCCGTACTTATGAGCAATTTATGAAGGGTCATCATAGTGTTGATTGGTTATATCCAATTTTATAGTGTAAAGAGTGCAGTTGTCGGTCTTTAGTGGAGTGTCTGATAGTTAACGAATGGTGGATAATGTGATTAAAAAGTTTAATTAGTTATTTACGTACCGTTGGAGCTTCAAGTTACAGGTCCATAAGGTCCCCTTGATACCTCAAAGGATTTAGTTGAGAATCAGTTTTTGGGTTAATTTGAAATGTTCAAATTAATAAGAGGGAATTTAATTATATATGATATAATTAAATTAATTCGATTATATATGGTATAATTGACATAATGTATTTGATACATTATAGTTAGAGGAACAAATATTTGAATATGATTCAAATATATTTTCTATGAATAAGATTCATAGTTGTTAAATTTAATATAAATATGATTTATATTAAATGCCACAAAAATAGAGAAAATAACTATAGTTTATATTGTATATGATGTCATATTAAAATCATAGGTTATAAATATAATATGATAAGTTAGTTATCATTTTTATTTATAATTATTAATTATTTAATAATTAATTCCTTTTTTCTCTTTATCCACCTTAATGGGTAGTTAATCAGTTTTTGTGGGAATTTAGGATAAATAAAATATGATTTTAATTTTTCCATAATCTAAGACACATGATTAGCAAGTAATCTACAGAATTTGCTTGAGAGCCTATGTGATAGACTCAGTTTACTAAACAACTGGAGAAATATGTCTATGCGATAGAGATTGTCTTCCTCGATCGTCTTCCTCCTCCAACTCCAAAACACCCTCCTAACCAAAATAGCCAGAGCCCACCACTCCTGGGTTCTCACACCGACAATACCAAGGTCACCAAGTGGTAGTGTCTTTCCTTTGGTTCGTGTTCTGGTTGCTGTTTGATCAAGGAGAGTTCGTGTTGTTCAAAGTGTTCGTGTAAGTTGAAGGGATTAACATGAAGAAGAGTTCTTCAAAGATATAATCTCTTGAACCTTATTTCTTATTCAAAAGCATGATGTAAATTATGTCTTATGCATAATCTGTTTGTTTTACTGTAAATGTATGTGTTTAATCAAAATGAGATTTGGACGATCCGCTTCCGTTCATAGGTTCTCTGTCAAAAGAGATCCTTCATTAACATCCACCATAACCACCAGTACAACCTACCGCACAGCAACAAAATCCCATCTCCATAGTAGATGATAGGGATAGAGCCATCAAGGATTATGTAGCTCATGCATTCCAAACCTTAGACACAAGCATTCTAGATCCACCAATTGATGCGCCCACATTTGAGATGACTCCATTGATGTTCCAAATGCTAAACTCGCTTGGACAATTCGTTGGGTTTCCTAATGGGGATCCTATAAACATCTAAAACACTTTATGAGAATCTGTCGTTCGTTTAAAGTTAACGGTGTTTCTGAAGATACATTAAGACTTAAGTTATTTTCTTATTTTTTGTAGGGAAATGCAGAAGCGTGGCTCGACTCACTATCCCCCAACTCTAATACCACATGGAACAACCTCGTGGAAAAATTTCTAGGAAAATATTTTCCACCTGGAAAGAACGCAAAATATAGAGGAGGCATCATAGCATTCAGTCAATCTCCATCTGAATCCACCGATGGAGCATTGATTAGATTCTAGAAGTTGGTAAGGAAATACCCACACCACTGATTCCCATCTTGCATCGTGATGAAGCAGTTCTACAATGGGTTGAACCAAGCTTCAAAGGATATGGTCAATGCATCTATGGGAGGATCTTTGTTTAAAACGTCCGTAAACAGAGCTCAAGAGATCATGGATATGATTTCAAACAACAATCAGAATTGGGGTGATGGAGAACACACTTCAATCACAAAAACTTTTGTTGAAATATAAGAAGTGCACATGTTAGCATCCATGAGTCAATAGTTGACAGCAATCGCAAATTTGATTCAAATTTTGATGGTAGAACCACAAAAAGTGGGTGCCATCCAAGCTGAACCTCAAATTCAAAGCTGTGAATTTTATACTGCGAACCATTTATATAATGAATGTATGTATAACCCCCATTCAAAATGTATGTATAACCCTCATTTAGTGTGTTATGTAGGTTACTAGAAGGCACAAGAGCATTGGGACCCATATTCTAACACCTATAACCTAGGATGGAGGTCACACCCAAATTTTGCATGGATAAAACCTAGCAGCAGTGCAAGTACATCTTAGTAGCAGACAAGGACAACTCCACCAAGATTCCCTCAAGTGTCACGACAGCAACTGCAAACGCAGCCACCAGCGTCTCTCCCTAAGAGAAGTCCTAAAATGGTATATTTACTAAAAAAATATATGGTAAGAAATGATGTCGCTCTTTGTAACTTGGAAATGCAAGTGGGGCAGTTAGCTAAGGAGATCCAGAGTAGACCTCAAAGGAAACTACCTGGTAGCATAAAGGCTCCAAAGTCAAATGGAAAAGAACACTGCAAAGTTGTAACCCTAAAAAGTGGACGAGAATATAAAGAACCAAAAGTGTTTGGAGAGAAAGAACAGAGCTGTAAGGAAGGATCAACAAATGTTAAGTCTAAGGAAGGGATGACCCCAGTAGCTGAAGAAAAGAAAAAAATGGCTGAAAAAGACAGAAAATAAAGACAAAGAAGAGTCGTCACTAGTTGCAAAGAAGAAGAATACAATTCTGATATACAGGCCGCCAATACCTTTTCCCAGAGATTGTAAAAGGCGAACTAAGATACACAATTCAAGAAGTTCTTGGAAATTTTAAAGCAACTTCATATCAATATTGTTAGGGTTGATGCCCTAAATCTCGATGGGTTCATTAGTTTGTAAACATGTATATGAATAAATATTTGTGAGTAATACTATAAGATATTTTCTTCACTACAGTCTTTGATATATGAGATATTTTGTTGCATTAACCACAAACTAATAAACTAAGACCCTAGTTATCATTGTAACTTAAGCATGTATGTGATGACATACAAGTGGAACGTGCTTTAAGTGATAACCTAAATAATCTGTAGTATATAAAGGAGGGAAACCTTATCCTATTGACGCTACGAGTGTGGCCCGCTTTGTAGATGTTACAAGTGTTGTAAAGTACTACAAATTGTCTAATCCTGATTATTTATGTATTAGACATACGAGCGGGAATGCTCTATACAAAAGAGTTTGTATAAGACCAGACCACGAAATGTTTAGTCTCGTTATATAACATCGTTCATGACAGAGACTTTCATTTCACTAAGATAACCATAGGTAACATGACCTTAATCCTTAGTGAGTTGGGAATTCTTGCCTATGAGGGTGGTTCTTTGATTTGTATGGGTGTGAGTGGCTAGATCGTTGACTCAAACCTACCACTTTGGGGATTCGTCTGATTGGGGAGTTGAAAACTCAGCTATACAAGACGGAATTCACTATTTCCCCAATTTAGGGGTAAGTAGATAAATTTCTCCCTTAAAAGTTGATTCCGGGACTTGAACAATGTGGCGCCACACCTTCTCTTGGCCCGAGAAGGATTTACTCATAGTAGGACTATGATGTATTGTTTATTAGAGGTACTTAAAGAGTTAGATGTAATTATAGGGGCAAAACAGTAAATTGGCCCGGCTGTACTTATGAGCAATTTGTGAAGGGTCATCGTACTGTTGATTGGTTATATCCAATGACACAGAAATATATTTGTAGTGTGAAGAGTGCAACTGTCGATCTTTAGTAGAATGCCCGACAGTTAACGAATGGTAGATATCGTGATTAAAGAGTTTAGTTTGTTATTCATGTACCGTTAAAGCTTCAAGCTATAGGTCCCCTTGGTAGCTCAATGGATTCATGTTGAGAATTAGTTTCTGGGTTGGTTTAAAATGTTCAAATTAACAAGAGGAAATTTAATTATATATGATATAATTAAATTACATCAATTATATGAGATATAATTGACTTAATGTATTAAATACATTAATCAGAGGAATTATTATTAAATGATACAAAGGAGAAAAAGAACTATAGTTTATATATTGCATGAGATTTGATATTAAAACTATAGGTTATGAATATATTGATTATATTTGTAATTAAATCAATTATAGGATAATTGGTTACGAGTTTTTCTCCTATAACCGACTTAGTGGGAAGTTGTGATCAGTTATTGTAACTGATGGTTAAAATGAAAATCATTTTCATTTTTACACGATGCGATCATTTTGATTTTGTGAATCGTGCGATCAAAAGATTAGCTATACGATAGCTTGAGAGAATACACGATCGTGTAACAAGTTTTCAATACGATAGTTACTTATCTTCTAAACGATCGAGTACATTGTCTATACGATGGACTAAAACTATCTCCCACTTATTCGATCGTCTACATAATCTGTAAAATTCCTCCTACCCTCTACCAAATCTTACAGAGCCCACAACTCCTAGATTTTCACACCGATAATACTAAGGTAGCTTTCTGATGGTGTCTACTATCTGTTTGAGGGACGAGTGGAGATTTGTTCTTGTTCGAGGTTCTTGCTTAAGAGATTACTGTTCGAATGTAGATTCGTTCGTGTTGGTGAACGATCGTGCAGTAAGTTCGAAGGAACGAGAAGAATAGTTTTTCAAGGGTAAGTTCTTTTGAACCTTAATATTTCCCATTTGTGGCATGTTGTAATTTAGAGTTTTGCATAACTATTATTGTTTGATTGTAAATGTGTATGTTCTGTCATAATGGGATTTGGAACAATCTTGCTTCTGCTCATGGGTCTCTTTGTTAAGAGATTCTTCAATTGGTATCAGAGCCAAGTCTGCAATACGTTTAAATGTTAGATGTAGTTGTGGATTTGAGTTGATGGATGTTTCGAGATGGTTGCCTCTATTCCTTAAAGCTCTCTTTACATTTCAAGTTCATTTATAGGGCCCTTTGGGCCATAATATTCTACTATCAAGTCTGTATTCAAATTGTTTGAGTCTGTAAGAGTCGTTCGTGAAGAAGCTTCACCGCATGAAGATGTCGTTCTAATCTTGGAAGAAGACCAAGAGTTGGCCGCATTGTATAGCCCAAGCTAAACAATCGTTTAGATTTAGTTACGCGATCGTGTAGAAAAGTTCTACCCGATCATATAATATTTGCTAAACAATTGAATGATCGCGTAAAGTGTTTATTTGGTTGTGTTGCATTGGTTACCCGATCGTGTAGACGGTGAGGTAAACGATTGTTGAGGTTTTGATTCTCATTACATGGTAGGCTCGCACACTAAACGATAGATTCAGTTAGCATGCTTGATCGTATAGTCCCTGGCTACTCGATCATTTGGTATACGATACTTGATGCATGCTCCGTGATCGTTTAGACGTTCATGCTTCACTGCATAGTTGTCATCTACTCGATCACTTCTGCACGATCGCGTGGTCTTCATGCTTCATCGCATTGTTATAGGCACACGATCCATGCTACACGATCGTTTATTCTCGTTCAGCATCACTAGACGATCACACAGAGCTCTATACGATCTATTGAACAATGCTTCACCTGGGCGGTTCAAGACCCAGTTCGCCTGTTTGAACGGTTGGCTCGTTAAATTTGTAATAGATAGCTTTATCTTTTTTTTGGTTTTTTAGGCTAATCATCCCGGTCCATTGGTTCTTGATGAATGTACATGTGATGTTAGTTTTATTTTTATTATATGTGATATAGTATGTCATATAGTTTTAAAACCGACCGTAGGTTATGCATTTGTCATGCATCATCTCTATATTGTAAAAGTTATGATATAAAGCTTGCATGACTAAATTACTTTAAAGCATGCTCATGCATCATATAATATAAGAGTTATATTTATGCATGCATTAAGCATATTCATGCATCATCTTTTATATATAAGTGTTCTGGTTATAGGGTGTACGAAAGCATGTATGCTTGGTTCATACATGTTATATAAGAGTATGTAGTAATGAATGTGTTGGGATCGGTGTCCTAATTCTCCCATAGTCTCGATTTTGTAATTATACACATTGTTTTATGAATAAAACAATTGTTATTTCATTCTAACATTTACTCATATCCAATAAACAAAGCTCCATGGTTATCTTATGTAAATTATATATGAGATATATAAGCGGATCATGCCTTAAGTGATAACCTAAATAGGTCTATAGTATAAGAATTAAGGTGGGATACCTGATCCTGGTGACACTACGGATACGACCCACTTTGTAGAGGTTTACAAGTGTTGTAAACTACTACAGATGGTAGATCTTGACCATTCATGTAAAGACATGCGAGCGGGGGTGTCCTATACAAAGAATTTGTATAAGACTGGACCACGAGATAACTAGACTCTGTATATAACGCTGTTGATATTGGAGACTTACATCTCAACTAAACGACCATAGGTGACACGACCTCAATCCGGAGTGTTTTGGGAACTCCTGCCTTTGAGGGTGGTCCTTTGATTAGTACGGGTGAGAGTGGCTAGATTTCCAACTTAAATGCCTACCTTTTTGTGGACTCGTTTGATTTGGGAGCTGGGAACTCACTTACACAAGATGAAATTGACTCCTTCCCCGAAGCAGGAGTAAGTAGATAGATTGCTCCCTTAAAGGCTGATTTCGGGGCTTCAACATAGTGGCCACAACTTTTCTTTGGAAGAGAGGACTCAGTCATAGTAGGTATGTTCATTAAAGGATTCAATGGTACTTAAAGAGTTAAATGTGGGGCGTAACGGTTATTGGCCGAGCTATACTTACGAGCAATCTGTGAAGGGTTGTCGCACTGTTGATTGGTTAAGATGGACACATAATATATCTGTAGTAAGAAAGTTCAATTGTTGATCTTTAGTGGAGTGTTTGGCAGTTAATGGATGGTGGATCTCGTGACTAAAAAGTTTAGTCAGTTATTCACGTACTGTTGGAGCTTCGAGCTACAGGTCCATAAGGTCCTCTTGGTAGCTCAATGGATTCAAGTTGAGGATCAGTTCTTGGTGTTGATTTGAAATGTTCAGATTGACAAAAGGTAATTCGATTATATATGATATGATCGATATGGTGTATGAGATACATTAAGTGGAGGATTAATGTAAATGAGATTTACATTAAGTGCCTTGGAATAGAAAATGAGCTATGGTTTATATATTTCATGAGATGAAATATTAAAACTATAGGTTATAAATATATTATGGTAAGTTAGTTATCATTTATATTTATAATAATATTAATTATTGAATAATTCTTTCCTTTTTTCTAATAACTGATTGAGTGAGAGGTTATTGGTAGTTTCATGATAATCGTGAGATAAAAGGAAAAATGTTTTCCTAATTTTAGTAAGATTTGCTAAGTTATTGATTTGAGATTTTCAATCTCGAAAATTACTCACGGATAGTTGTCAATTAAATATGATTTATTAAACAACAACTTGGAGTTAGCTAAATGATCGTGGAGTGTTCTTACACGATAGACATGCAGCTAGATGATCGCATAACTTTTACTAAACGATTGGGTATCGACCTATACGATAGGCTATTCCATCTTCCACTTTCTCAATCGTTTACACGATTGTTCTTCCTCCGGTTTTCTGCCTTAAACCAAATCCACACAGAGCCCACTCTCTGGATTCTCACACCGAGAATACCGAGGTAACCTTGTTGGTGGTGTCATACTCAACTCGACACAGTCGATATTCTGTGGATGTCGTTCGTGGTATTCGTGACCTTGGCGATCACTTTGTTCAAGTTCGCTGTGATCGTGCAGTGTAGCGATCGTTTGGGATGAACGTTCATGTGTTGCTGTGTTGCTGTGATCGAGTGTCGTGATCAAGGAACTTGAAGATGAGTCTGCAAAGGTTTGTTGATTCTTTCCCTTGATCATGTTGTAAAGCATGCTGTAATTTCTGTTTTATGCATAACCGTATGTTTCTGTCTGTGATTGTAATTGTAATGTTCTTATACGACTGAAATTTAGAAAGATCCTTCCGCTGCTCATGGAAATCCTCGTGTCTGATTTCCTTCAGAATGAACATTGCATGAGACATGACACATATGTTAATTTATAAAAGTTATAAATACCTAGTCTACCTTAGCAATGTGAATGATTTTAGTTGTTTCTTTTATAAGAGTTATATTAGAAATTAGAACTAAAATCAATAAGAAAGACATGCATGCAAACTTAGTTTTAATCGAGTTTTAAGAGAGTTTTAAAATTTGATGGAGATAGACCTAAGATCATGGTTCTAATGAGATTAGAAACGTAAGTTTAATCTTTTAATCGGTTTAATAGGATTAAATTGATTAATAAAAGATTAAATATGTACCAAATCTATCTATAAGGGACCTTTTATCTAAGGTAGGTTCTGTTTAGGCTGGGGTATTTAAGGTGACGGAAACGGCCTTACCTGGAAAGGTAACTAGATAAATTTGATGCATGCATGCAAATTTGATGATAGTCTGTTAAATTGTTTAATGGGACTTGATTCGAACTTGTTTAATTATCAAAAGAAAGAGTTATTTTTTAGCAAATTAAACTACCACTTAGATAAAAATCAGTAGCCGGATTGTTAATGAATCCCTAAGTAGAACATTCAGTGGGAGGTACTTAGGGTATATGATACTTCACTTAAACCTCTACACGTTTCTCCCTAAAGTTCACACCGTGAGATCTATCATTGGCCTCATGGCACCTTGGGAGTGTCCCCCTAAAGGATGGTGTTTGGGTAGGTCAATACCAAGGTGAACAGAGAGAATGTTCATAGTAAGTGGGAGCGGGATGTGTGACAACATATCCCTCGGTCTCTCTCATTAGGTTGGATAACGTTTTGTGCATCGCCTCGAGGCACCCTGGGAGTGTCCCCCTAAAGGATACCAGTTTTGCACGACTCTTTATCTGATCTCCTATATAAGATAAGGTCGCTTTAGTCTCTTGTCCTAATTTTCTTTTTTCCTACGATGGGTGTATTAAGGCGGGACTCTAGGGCCTAAATTGAGGGGTTACACTTACCGGAATTATTAAAGTTTAATATATTCTGGACCGAAAAATGGTCATTGTTAGAGTCAGTTACAAAAGTTATTTCTGTCTAATGGTTGAGAATGTCTCATCCCAGTGAAGGGGCTCGTTCACCCCACCGGTGACTTTTGTCCTGCCTTGTTGGGGCATCATTGCAAAATAGGTGTCTTTAACTTAAGGTATATTCGAACTATTTTGCTAAAACCTAAAATTGGTGTTAAAAGTGGTAATGCATAGACTTATTAAGTTTGTTCATGTTTTTTTTAGCAACTTTTTATTATGGCAACCGCGACTTTAGCTTTATTAGCCGCCGACAAATTCACTGGCGACAATTACGCTAGTTGAAAAAACTCAATACTTACGATTTTAATCATCGATGATCTTCGGTTCGTCTTTAAGGAGGAGTGTCCTCTTATTACAGCTCCTACTGCTGCTCGAAACATTCGAGATGCATATGAGCGATGGACACGAGAAGGTCTGAGCTTACATCTTGGCCAACATAAGTGATGTCTTGGCCAATAAGCATGAGCCCATGGTCACTGCACGTGAGATCATGGAGTTCCTGAAGGGAATGTTTGGACAACTATCAGGTAGCTCAAGCATGAAACTTTCAAAAGCATCGTCAACTCCAAAATGAAGGAGGGTACATCTGTTCGAGAACATGTTCTAAACATGATGTTCCACTTTAATGTGGCAAAGATGAACGGGGCCTACTGATAACTTATAGAAATACAAGTTATTTATACTATTTTATTTAGATATTGCAGCCAAAAGGAAGAAAAGTTGCATCGATAGTATGGAAATTGGCTAAGAAATGCGAGAATTATAAATTGTCGTCAATACACCCACTGACGCCATTGCGATGGTAGAAAAGAATGTTTCAAGTTTGTTTTGCAGGAAATCAAGTCACCGCATGCGTTCATGACTCAAAGATAAACTGAACAATGCATCTACATCGCATTACACCCATCAATAAATAATGAAGAGACGATCAACGCAATGATGACGCATGCGACAATCGATCAAGAGCTTTGAGATCAACGCAACTTCAATTGCATGCGGTAATAAAAAAACAACATCGCATGCGGGCAAACGATCGAAGATGTAAAGAGCAACACAATTGCAGAGGATTCTAACGCGTGTACAGCTGACCGTTGTGCATTACTAACGGGATTGATTGCGTAACAGAAGAAATATTCACTTCACCATTTCAGGAACTGCCTTAACAATAAAGTGGGGACCACAATGCAAAGAGTCAAAGCTTCGCCTATAAATAGCTTCTGCAATTCTATTGAAAATATACTGGATATGAGAGAATTGATACTTGTATATACTCGATAAAGGAGACTTGAATTGGGAAGAGAGAGATTGATTGAGCGATTAATCGGAGTAGATCCAGGAAGAATCAAGAGACAAAGCCGAGAGGTGAGTCTCCGAGCAAAGAATCCTTTCAAACCCCACCATCAAAGCTCTATACGAAGGTCACTTCTATCAGACGAGCAAGCCTGAGAGGGAAGCTCTTCTCTTCATCCATTTCACACGCTGGCAAGCAAAACCTCCATCTAGATCTGTGTCAAGACGTTGACACTCTTCTGTATTTGTTTCTATCTCGTTTTCATCACTTGTACTCATCTTCTTTACTCTATCATTCACACCATGTATCAGACACTTAATCTTAGTATTAATTATTATGATCATTTCCATTATCATCTCTCTATCTATTTCCGTTCATCCATGATTCACTTTCTCCATGATGTTTTCTTAATTCCCTGGGTAATTAATAAGAATTAAGCAAGTAAATTAATTTGTGTTAAGGAAATAATTTTGTTTAGCTAAAGCATGCTAGACGACATCTTCACCTGTGAGAGTAGAAGTGAAGATGCCATTCCACTTATCGAGAGAGATTGGAAGAATGCGTTAACTAAAGCAAGAAATAATTCCAGAGATAGAAGCAACCTTGTGTTCATCACGTTCATCCCTGTTTCACCATAGAGATATGAGAACGCGACCGATCACCGAAAGGTGTACGCCAAGGGAAAGCGGAACCTTAGTTACATCTTTAACACAGTTAACAAACTTGCGATGTTGTTACTAATTATTCTTTCTATTTATGATTCATACATAAAGACTTGTCATCGCATACCACGATCCTTTGTATAACTTCACAGTCAGTCTCGAACTCAGTATCATGTATCATGAATCTTGTATCTTGTATCATAATAGTTTAGGACTTTACTTTTATCGCACTTTTATTTTATCAACGCAATTTATGTTTATCGCAATTTAAATTCATGTGCAAACCAAATCTTTTATTAATTGTAAAATCGATCGCATATATCACGAAAGTAACACATTAATGAAAACAATCCCTGTGTTCAACCTCAAATTACTCTGAGAAACTTGCGTTGGAATTATACTTGGTTTCAGCACAAGGAAACTTGTGACAACGCATTATTCCATAACATACTACAAGCATATAGTTGACTACGCATATATTTAGAAGTAGTAATGCATAACACAGCATCCACACTCCATTTCCATCTTTACGTCATCAAGTTTATGGCAACATGAGCTTGTTGTTAAGATACGTTTGTAGCATTTACACCTGCATCAATGAGGGAAGTCAGGTTAGCATTATTCTACAAATATTGCCAGATAGCTTTCTGCACTTTGTAAGCAACGATGTTCTAAACATAGATTTTTTACACTCTTACAACTCTCCTCAACGAGTTGCAAACGTTCTAATCCTTACTGAAAAGCAAGGAGAAGACAGTTGGTGAGGCAAATGTTGTTTCATCATCTAAAAAGTTTCACAAAGGTTTGACTTCTAGAACTAAGTCTGCACCTTCTTCTTCCAACACTAACAAGTGGAAAAAGAAGAAGGGTAGTAAGGGAAAGGCACCAGTTAACCCACGACCTGTCGCACAACGGGGTAGGAACTAGCACCGATTGAAAAAGGAAAATGTTTCCATTTCAACCAGGGTCGGCACGGGAAGTTGAATTGCCCACGTTGACTCAAGGAGAGGAATAAGTCTAAGGCCAAGGGCAGACAAGGTAAATGTGATTTACTAGTTCTGGAAACTTGTTTGTGGAGAATGATGATTCTGCCTGGATTATAGACTTTGGGGCCACTAATCATGTTTGTTCTTCTTTTTAGGGGATTAGATCCTGGTGGCAACTTGAGACTGGTGAAATAATGATGCGAATAGGCAACGAGCACGTCGTCTCAGCTGTGTTAGTGAGAGGCCTCTAGTTAACTTTACAGAATAGGTTTATCATTTTACATGATATATATGTTGTTCCTGAACTAAAGAGAAACTTAATTTCTATAAAGTGTCTGCTTGAATGTAAATATTCTCTCAACTTTTCTATGAATAAAGTGTTTATTCTAAGAGATGGTGTTAAGATAGTTTCAGCTTTACTGGAAAATAATTTGTAGAACCTTTGCGGCAGTCCGCTGCCCCCAAAGTGTCCTCCTTAAGGAGACTCATGACACATCTCTAGAATGTGCTTGACTTCGTGCTCAGGAACACATCGACGTAATACATGATATATGTTTTTCCTGAACTAAAGAGAAACTTAATTTCTATAAGTGTCTGCTTGAATGTAAATATTCTCTCAACTTTTCTATAAATAAAGTGTTTATTCTAAGAGATGGTGTTAAGATATGTTCAACTTTACTGGAAAATAATTTGTATGTGCTAAGATCATTAGCAACAAATTCCCTCCATAACATAGAATGTTTAAATCTGTCGTAACTCAAAATAAACGAGTTAGGAACTATATAGGATTGAGAGAATGGTAAAAAATGGACTTCTAACGAGTTAGGGAAATTCTTTACCTGTATGCGAGTCATGCCTTGATGGTAAGATGACTAAAAGACTTTTTACTGGAAAAGGTTATAGAGCCAAAGTGCCTCTAAATTAGTACATTCAAACCTTGTAGTCTGATGAATGTGCGAGCCAGGGAGGTTACGAGTATTTCATCACTTTTACTGATGATTACTCGAGGTATAGGTATGCTTATTGATGCAACATAAGTCAGAATCCTTTGAAAGATTCAAAGAGTTCAAGGCTGAGGTTGAAAACGCATTAGATAAACGGATTAAGACACTTCAATTTGATCGAGGTGGAGAATTTTTGGATTCTGAGTTCCAAAACTATTTGATGGAACATGGAATTGTTTCTCAACTCTCAGCATCTGGTACACCTCAGCAGAATGGTGTATCGGAAAGAGAAACAGAACCCTGTTGGACATGGTCCGTCGATGATGAGTTATGCTCCTTACTGGACTCGTTTTGGGGTTTGCAGTAGAGACTACAGTCTATATCCTCAACTATGTTCCTTCAAAAGTGTTGCCAGAAACCTTTGCAGCTGTGGAACGGGCGTAAAGCTAGTTTGCGTCACTTTTGCATCTGGCGTTTCCAAGTGTTGGAACATACCATCGTGCAGCGGAAGTGACCAGATCCATAAGCACTCTAATTCATTAATTTTGACAAAAATGAAAGCATGCTTCAACAGAAATAAATGGGTTTCATGACATACCTTTGTAGTACTCCTCAAAGCTTGAATTCCAGCTGCAAATTCTCCTCTGAATCTTGTTGTAGACCACCCTAAGATCTTTCCTACTAGCTCTTGGTGCTCTAGATTGAGTAGTGGGACTCAAAATAAGCCTGAATTAAGGGAATTTGGAGATAAGCTCACTGTAGCAACCAACGTGAAGAACACCCTTCTTCTTCCAAAATTTTTCAGAAAAATTCTTTCAGTTACATTACTTCAAATTCACTCCAATGTCTTCAATATATTACAGACACTTATGCAAAAAGATTAGTTGCATGAAATGCAGCTCATGCATGGAGTAAATGAAGCTTGAAGAAGTGGTGTGTTAGTGAGCTACTTGATGAAAACAATGGAAAAACTTATTTTCCATTTTGTGTTTTCTTCTTTTCCAATTTCTCAAATATTGATTTCATAAATCAATTCTTTTAATAAAATTGAAAATATATTATTAATTTTATAAAATTAATTTTCTTAATAAAATTAAATAATTTATTTAAATAATTTAAATAATTCTAATTAATTTAATATCAAATATTAAATTAATTTTTACATAATTCCATCTTCAAATATTTAAATCATATTTAAATATTATTTCTCCAATTTCATTTAATTCTAATTTGAACACTTCAAATTAACTTATCACGCTACTCTAAAGCTAATTCATTTACGAGCCTAGTAGGGGGACTTCGCGGACCTACAGATCATAAGCTCCCCACTCTCCCAACTTTCTTTCTTCTTCTCTCCCAGCCCGTCGTGAGTCCACTGTGGTCGTGTTCTCCATCGTCCGCCCTCTCTCCCTACCACCACTATTATGCCGTCATTCTCCCCTAGGTATTGTTTTTCCAATATATGAGATTTTATTTTGTTTAAATCGTAGGTCTCCACAAATCCAGTACTTTAGTTTAATTAATGAATGAAAGCCTAGAGTTTTAAACTTGTTTTGTTAAAATTTGGAAGATCTAGTGTTCAAAGTTTGTTTTGTCTAAGATTTAGTTTTTTTTTTCTCGTTAGATTGGATTTGAATTTTTTTTTTATTCTTGGAGTTTGGACTTAAAAAGTTGGAATGATTTGTTTTTTTTTTTTTTTTTTTTTTTTTTTTAGTTATGTGTTGTAACTGTACTAATGTTGGATTGGTTGTAGGTGTGTTTGTTTTTAAAAAAGAAAATATTTGGACTGATATTGAATTTGAGTTTGGACTTGGGTTGTAGATTTATTGTGTTTTTAAAAAACTTTTTGGACTGATCATGAATTTGAGTTTGGACTGATCTTTTGGAGTTTATTTGTTTGAGTTTGAACTGATGTTGTATTGGGCTGTTAGTATTAACCTATTAAGTTAGGCTAATATTTTCTCAACTATGACAGTTGTAAACACTTGATTAAATATTTTGTTGCGTCCTAAAGATATTATCATTCTTGAACCTGAAAATGCTGGGGACAGTGATATTGATATAGAACTTGATGAATTATTTGGAAAAAAAGGAAGTGCAGAATATGAAAATGAGTTGGTACCACCGGAGATTTCACCCAAATAGATTGGGACATTACTATTCAATATGTGAATAAGGATCAACATTGGAGTAAAGAAATAGATGTGTAGATAATTTTAGTTTAATACAAAAATGTTATTTGACATTAAAGAAGATCTACAATTGGCCATAAAAAAGTACTGCGTGACAGAATACTATCAGATTTTGTAGTAGAATCAAACCAAGATATTTGGTATGTAAGATGAAAACAATAGAAGAATGGTTTCGATTGGAGGTTATGTGCTTGTCGGCATAAAACTCATGGGATGTTTGAAATTACTAGACTTGAAGGGATGCATTCATGTTTGTATTTATAATTGACACAGGATCATTCACAAATTGATTTGAATTCTATGAGTATTGAAATTCAAAATATGGTTAGAGCTAATCCTAGGGTTCATGTGGCCTTATTCCAATAAGCAATTATTCAATTTTGTTTATATTCTTTCAGTAACTGTGCATCATGGATCTTGGTCCTTCTAATCCTCAACAACAATATCAACAAAATACCCATCCTTTACAATCAGTATGGGATAGTTCTTCTACTGTAGTTTTGAGTTGTTAAAAAAGGGAGACATCACAATTTGGTTTTTTTTTGGGTTGCATAGACTGGATTTATCCAACTGGATTGACATGGTTTTCTTTGGGTTGCATAAACTGGATTTATCCAACTAGATTGACACCTCATTGATGGTGTTGACAATCAACAAATGGAAACAATTAGGATCTTAAGCACTTTAACTATATTAGTTTTAGAAATTAAGCATGCATGGTCATTAGAGAATAATAGGGTTTAAAAAAAACATACCTTTGAAGAATCCTCCTAAGCTCCAAATCCACCTGAAATCTCCATTCCAATGGTTGAAGGCCACCACAAGATCTTCCCTACTATCCTCTACGCTCTTAGATTGGATTGTGGGGTTTATTAATTATTTTTTAAAGTATTCTTGAACATTAGCTTGAAAGCGTTTTTTAAAATTGAATAATATGATTAATCAAAGTTAGGTGTAAAAAATAATTTAATATGTGATATTAAATTTATTTTTAAATATTTTCTAAATTATGAAAATGTTTTTCCATAAAAGATTGATTTATTTATTTTTTAAATTAGTTTGTGGAAAAACCCAATTGTTGGATTTTCCCACTAACTAAGTGGACTTTGAAGTGACACTTCCAAACCTTGACACCTAAAGATTACATGCTAGTGGATTTTGAGGTGGGGGAAGATGCATGTATTTTATCTTTAAATAGTTTGGTTTTTGAAATGTAAAAAAAAAAAAAAAAATAATGCTTCTTTGACTTTTCACTTGACTCTTCCACCAAAATCTCTTTACTCTTCACTTTTCTAGAGTGAAATTTCCTTGTCTTCACTAACAAAACGGTCCCACTACCGTGTTCTTCAACCGGAGAATAGCGAGGATTTAACATTGATGGTGTCGATCGAGCACGGAGAGAAAGATTGCGGTGGATTCTACAAAGGTTGTATTTTCTAACCCTTTATGCATGCTTATTCTTAGTTTTG
Source organism: Benincasa hispida (assembly GCF_009727055.1). Classification (NCBI taxonomy): domain Eukaryota; kingdom Viridiplantae; phylum Streptophyta; class Magnoliopsida; order Cucurbitales; family Cucurbitaceae; genus Benincasa; species Benincasa hispida. The sequence goes on from NC_052354.1 coordinate 17,021,840, forward strand.
TGTAATAAGAACGTTATCAATCCTTCATTTCTACTATTGCATGCTTTCTTTATGTTCCAACATAAAATGCTTTTGTGTTGATCAGAAACAAATATCAATTCGTTAACCACACCAATCCTTGATTGCAATAGGTTCCACAACTCATCGTTTTCTTTGTCTCCCAAATCAAAAGCAACCAAATATATTTACTCATTGGTGTCAATGTAAACAACTATGAACATAATGCCCTCATACTTTCAAATCTTTCAACTGACCCCTTACATAAATTATTATGATATCTACAATAAAACCTTTCGACTAGCCCCCTAATATTCTTTCTCATTCTTCTTCCATTTTCCGTGGTAAGAAAAAAAACAAATATTCGAGGCATCTTGGAAAAATGAAAACAAATATACAAAAATTTGTACAAATCCCAAGGAGGATTATGAATCTTTGTACAAACAATTCAATCTCTTGCTCGAGATTTAACCATTTTTTGTCAATCTCAAGGCAATTTTGTATGTATCTCGGGTGAGATTGATGATTTTGTACCGAGTTTACATAGACGGGCGCCCGAAATACTTTTCTTCGGGTCAAAAGCATGGATGTTAAAATACAAACATATTTAATAAAGACAAGAGCGAGATATATACGTTTGTTTAGGAAATTCTTATAAATAGAAAAATCCAAAAAATATAAATATATTTAGAGCTGTTTTTAAAGAAAAATGAATCAAACTATTTACAAAACATAATAAAATTTTAGAACTGTGAATGATAGACACTGATTGACTTCTATCAGTATCTATAAGTGACATTGTTACATAGAAATCTATTAGTGTCTATCAACGTCTATCCTTGATAGTTCGGAAATTTTGCTATATTTTATAAATATTTTCAATAGTTTTACTATTTAAAATAATTTTTTATATTTAAAAAAAATATATTTTTAAAATGATCCCTATGCTGTTTTGTGATTTTGTGAAGAAAAAAAAGTGTTGAATAGGGAAGGAAACCTCGAAATATGAGAGAGAAAATAAATTTGAGATATAACTTATTGAGCAAACCAATTGGTGGGTATATAATTCACTCATTTGATAATAATAAAATAGTATAATAATTGGGGCAGAATGGTAAAATCCAACTTTTATTAATAAATCCAGACACGTGGTAGGCTAAAGTTTTCACTTCTAACTCGATCTCAGTCTCGATCTCGTCTAGGATTGCCTAAGAAAGACATTTTAACGTGTTTTTCAAAAAGGGAGTGCTATTTCTGAAATAAAGAAATCTTAAGGGGGCTATTTTAGACCATTTTTTCCAAATTCGAGCATCATTAAACTGAATAAAATATTTTGTCTTTAATATTGGCCCAGAAATGAAAAGTTCAAATCCTCAAATTCGGTACATTGTTAAAACTTGAAGAAAAATTAAAGCAATGACATAAAACCACGCAACAATTCAATATTGACATTTTGATAATTTTAAACAAACTGCCAGAACTACAGTAAAAAGATGTTGAGATTTATATAAATAAATTGGAGTCAAATTCAGTGTATACAAAGTAAAATAATAACTAATTTAACCATAATTTTTTATGTTAGTTGAAATATGCTATGGTATTAAATATAATGTCCTGCAGTTTCCTCTAACGTAAAACATATGTCCATATGTTCACCCATTGAATGCAAAAATCAAAAATAATAATATAAGTTTTTATATATATTTTTAGAAATAAGCATTCAATAATGGAGGGTGGTTGAATTCCACATTAATTCATCATAGATAAATTTGATTAGGTATGAGTCATGATATAATAATTTATGATATTAATTCGAGTGGTCGTTTTTTTTTTCTAAATCATTTTTAGTTTTTAAACTTTTATTAAAGTACCAATTTAGTTAATGAACTTTGATTTATAACGATTTAGTCTCTAGACTTTCAATTTTATATAATTTAGTCTTTAAACTTTTCTATATAATAATTTAGTTCATAATATAGAAATTAGAGTTAAAAGTTAATAAGATTTCTTATATAAATAAATCAATAAACTAATTAGATATTCGATACTTTTATAAATCATTACAAACTAAAGTTTATGGACTAAATTGTTACTTTTAACTACCTTATTATTATTTTTGAAAATATTTTTATTATATTTACAACAATATTATCCTAATTCTTTTTCTAACATTTATCAATTTAATTTTACTGACATAGACGATAAAAGCCACCCATCACCTGCCACTGTCACAGTTACCGAAAACAGGCTCAGAGCTTTGCGACGGAGCAACGTGCTCCGATGACATTCAGAACTTCAGAAAGCAGCTCCATCCGATTCCCAGCGTAAGTTTGGCCGTCCCATTTCCTCGCCACCAAATCCTCCGCCAATCGCACGGCAGCCGCGAGGGTCTCCTCCGCGCCATCGTGCGCCGAGTCAATAATCCCCATTTCCAGAGCCTTATCCGCCGTCAGTTTCGGCGCTTTCAACACGACCTCACGTCGAGCCACCGCCGATCCGATTCTTCTTTTAATCAAAACCGCAAACCACGGCGGAATCACTTGACGAATGTCCAGTTCGCTCATGTACAGAAATCCACGATCTCTCCTCATCAGGATGTAGTCGTGAATCATCGCCAAAATGAAGCCGGCGGCCGACGCGTGCCCGGAAACGGCGGCAATCGTCGGCATCGGAAGCGTGATTAGTTCGGATGCGACGGATTTCAACTTATTGTCCATGAGAATCATTTGATCCATTGAGGTTTTTGCCCAATCGATATCGTAGCCATTGGAGAAGAATTTACCTTCTGCGGTGGTGATTAGAGCAAAACTAGAGGAATTACCGGCGGCGGCGGCGGATTCAACCTCGGAGCGGACTCGACGAAGAGAGGATCGAATAGCATCTAGAAGCTGAGGATTGAATCTGTGCTCATCGGGACCGGTTAGGGTTAGGATGAAGATATTCCCTCTTCTCTTTAACGAACACATTTGTTCTGATCGCCGTCCAGCGGCGGAGGACCGGAGTTGAATCGTGACGGAATTTTACTTGCGAAAATGGACGCTTTCTATGGACGGCTGATTCTTTAAAGAGAGACGTTTTGAGACGTTGGCGGCGATTGAAGGTCAAGATTGAAAATGTGAACACTGAATAAAGAAAGTATCGGCAATAAGCCACATAAATAGGTGAAATTACTTTCTACTTTTGATTTATTTTCAACTTTAAAATAATTTCGGAACTCGTTTTTGAAAGGTTTTGAAATAATTAAAATAGTTTTCATCATTTTGAAAATTACACTTAAATATATTTTTAATAATTTAAAATCAATTTTAATGATACTCAATGTACATGTAAAAATGTAAAGTTAAATATCAAATAATTTTTGAATGATTAAAAGAATTTTGACCGATTTTAACAATTTCATAATCACTCTCCAACGTATACTTAATTACTTAAAATTAATTTAATATTTAGTTTTATACTTTTAATACAATTTTCAAATAATCAAAATTGGTTTTGGTTTTTTAGAGTGATTTTAGCATTTTCAGAATCACTCTGGTACTTAACTTTTAATTTATACCTCTAAATCTTAGGATTTGTATGAATTTAAACTCTTGTAAATATATCAATTCATACCCTCCTTTAGACTTGGTTTGAAAATATGGTACAAAATATAAAATTGTTTCAAGTCAAACTTCTAAATTATTATTATTGAATTAATTTAGACCACTTATTATCACTACTTTTAAAAATTGTCCATGCATTCGATTCTTACTTATGTGTAGACTTCTTCAAATATAAGATCAATAAAATGGATTATTAGAAATGATGCATGGACAATTTTCAATTTTTTTTTTAATTGAGTCTAAATCGGTTCACATATGAAAATTTAGAGATTTAATTGATAAAATTATAAGTCAAACAAGATATTGTTTCAAACATAACATAATTGAAGGTGTAAATTACTACTGTTGAATGAGAAATTTAGGACCAATCACAAGTCACCATGTCGTTTGCTAAATTAACGACGAATTTCTGAATCATTGACTTTGGGTCTAATTAGAAGTTGACACATGTCTCGAATTGAATTGAAGACAAGTTTAGATGACGTCACGCGGATGAATCAGATAAGATTAAATTGATCAAATTTGATATTACTATTTGGTCTTAAAGTCCAAACTACAAAAAAAGTTGAATTGGACCCAAATTCAAGATCAGGCCCAAAACCAACTAATTGGACCCAAAGGTCAGGCCCATGATTAACCAAGCCCACGAAGCCCATTTGAGAACTCTATAAATAGAGAAGTTCTCTTCATTTGTAGAGGCAGAATTTTCTACACTCAGAAGACCTAGAGAGAATTCACTAATAAGCAGAGGATTCCCAAGACTCCTGAAGCTACACTCCTACAAGGCAGAGACCTTTGAAGACACAAATACTCTTCCAAGACTTCTACTTCAAGCTTCCAAGACTCCTGAAGCCGTACTCCTATAAGGCAGAAGACCTTTGAAGATACAAATACTTTTCCAAGACTTCTACTTCAAACTTCCAAGACTCTTGAAGCTGTACTCCTATAAGGCAGAAGACCTTTGAAGACACAAATACTCTTCCAAGACTTCACTCATAAAGTTGCACTCCTATAAGGCAGAAGACCTTTGAAGACACAAATACTCTTTCAAGACTTCTACTTCAAGCTTCCAAGACTCCTGAAGTTGCACTCCTATAAGGCAGAAGACCTTTGAAGATACAAATACTCTTCCAAGACTTCTATTTCAAGCTGCAAAGACTCTTGAAGCTGCACTTCTATAAGGCATAAGACTTTTGAAGACACAAATACTCTTCCAAGACTTCTACTTCAAACTGCCAAGACTCCTGAAACTGCACTCCTATAAGGCAGAAGAAGACACAAATACTCTTCTAAGACTTCTACTTCAAGCTTCTAAGACTCATGAAGCTGCACTTCTATAAAGCAGAAAACCTTTGAAGACACAAATATTCTTCCAAGACTTCTACTTCAAGCTTCCAAGACTCCTAAAGCTGTACTCCTATAAGGCAGAAGACCTTTGAAGACACAAATACTCTTCCAATACTTCTACTCTAAGCTTCCAAGACTTCTACTTCAAGAACATTCGATGATTTCCTTCTCTAAGTCAAGCACATTCACCCAACTGAGAGAGAATCAGAGGATCAAATATTAGAAATCGAACCACATCGCATCAAATCAACTCCAACATCAACACCAACTCAAGTTCAACTCCACGAAACACGTTTATCCGAAAACCTCGTGCGAACAAATTGGCACGCCCAGTGGGACCTCTCTACCTCTCATCTCTTTCTTAGCATTCAAACAAGCCAAATGGCGCCTAAGAAGCTGGCATCCAAATCTCCTAAGAAGATGGCATCCAAATCTTCCTCCGCAAACGGCTCATACAAAGGACCAGTCACCCGCGGCCGCTCAAAAGAAATTACGCAAGAGCAAGAGAAGAGCTCCCCTCGCCCACGACATCTTGAAACAAATGATGGAATCCTCACAAAGTAGGGTTGTCATCAAGGAAAAGCTCTTGTTCGACAACTCTACTTTCGCGCCCGACGGACCGGAAAGAGATTCACCACCAGATATGATTTCTGTCATGATGGTGAATGTGATGGCGGAAGCGGCCATGGCTGAAATGGAAAGGAAGATTAACTTCATGATGAAAGCCGTCGAGGAGCGAGACCACAAGATCACTGCCTTAAAGGAACAAATGCAGTCTCGAGAGGCTGCTCAATCAAGCCTAGCACCCACGATGAAAGCAATCGACAAGGGGAAGACTGTGCTACAAGAAAGCCAATCGCAACAGTCAGCCTCGGTGGCCTCTTTGTCGGTCCAACAACTACAAGACATGATCATGACCTCCATAAGAGCTCAATATGGAGGGTCGACCCAAACCTCCTTCATGTATTCCAAGCCATACACTCAAAGGATCGACAACCTGAGAATGCCTACTGGATATCAGCCCCCAAAGTTCCAACAATTCGACGAAAAGGGTAACCCAAAGCAACACGTCGTCCACTTCGTAGAAACATACAAAAATGCGAGAACAAGAGGAGATCTACTGGTCAAACAATTCATCA
>NC_052354.1:17028049-17051076 GCF_009727055.1 Benincasa hispida
TCAGAACCCTCAAAGGGAACGCTTTTGACTGGTACACAGACTTAGAGCCTGAGGTGATTGACAGCTGGGAGCAACTTGAAAGAGAATTCTCGAATCGCTTCTACAGCACCAGACACACCGTCAGCATGATGGAGCTGAAAAACTCCAAACAACAGAAAGGGGAACCAGTCGTCGACTACATCAATCGATGGAGAGCTCTGAGTCTGGATTGCAAAGATCGACTCACCGAGTTGTCTACTGCAGAAATGTGCACGCAAGGTATGCACTAGGAACTCCTCTACATCCTACAAGGGATAAAACCTCATGTGTTTGAGGAGCTGGCAACGCGCGCTCATGATATGGAGCTGAGTATTGCCAATAGGGGAACTAAAGATTTCCTAGTCTCTGAAGGGAGAAAATACAAAAATGATGCCAAGGGCACTGATCGTGGGTAGTGCCACAAAAGAATCTATGGTCGTTCATGTGACCCTGCTGAAATTTTCCTCCAAAGGAAAACAAACAAAATTTGAAAAAAGACACAATGAGGGCGAGAAGCGTCATCCAACTCTTAAAGAACGACAAGAGAAGGTTTATCCATTTCCTGACTCTGATGTGGCAGATATGTTGGAGTAACTACTAGAGAAGCAACTTATTCAGCTACCGGAATGCAAGCGACCGGAACAAGAAGGAAAAATATATGATCCTAACTACTGCAAGCATCATCAGGTCATTAGTCACCCAGTTGAAAGGTGCTTCGTGCTGAAGGAACGAATTATGAAGTTGGCTCGTGAAAAGAAGATTGAGCTAGATTTGGATGAAGTAGCTCAGAAAAATCACGCTATAGTAGCGGTGACTTTAAATGTTCCAATGCTGTCTGTGTCCCATGCTCAAAGACAAAGTCCGATCCAGTTTGGAGAATTCAAGCCTATAGTTTTTCGGTTCCAACAAGAGATTCAAATAGAAAATTCCGAAAAGAAAGATGATCTTTTTGAAGATGGCAACGAATGGTGGATAATAGTGACTCATCGAAAGAGAAGACAATCAAACTCCAACCAAAAAGAGTCGCGTTCCTATCAAAGCTATAGAAGAAGAAACAGGACTCATAAAAAGAAAAGCAAAAAGATGACACGGAAGCTTAAGCCTGCTAAGAAAGAAGACAAAGACTTCCCTCAATTTCGATGGCCGGAAACTTCGGCAGAATTTCTCCCAAGAAGCTTTCTCAATAATCATCCAGAGAAAGTATCAGAAGTTATTGCATGTCACACTGTTGGCAAAGTGGAAGTCAACAACAATCATGTGGCTGCTGAAGAAGTCAAAGACTTAGAAGAAATGAAGCAAAGAACTTCTGTCTTCGATCGTATTAAGCCTTCAAGTGCTCGATCTTCAGTTTTTCAAAGATTGAGTATGGCCATGGTAGGAGAAGTAAACCAATGTCTAACGGCTACTTCTGCTTGAACTTCAGCCTTCAAAAGGCTAAGTATATCCACATCAAAGAAAGATCAACCTCCAACATCTGCTTTTGATCGTCTCAAGACAATAAGCGATCAACGTAAAGGAAGAATGAAAATCTTGAAGCCAACGTCATTCCATGAAGAAAACAATAACGAAAAGATTCACAGTCGTGTCCCTTCACGCATGAAAAGGAAATTTTCTGTTGACATAAGTACAGAAGGTTCCTTGATAGTGAAGCCAAAACTCATCATATTGACGAATCCTACAAATGAAGAGAATAATCAAAACCATGATGAAATAAGAGCTTCTGCAGTTTAAATGAATAAGCTCCTCATCGCAAGAGCCTAAACTACACGATGCTCCTAGCCTGCATGAGCTTAAAATGTGAGCAGCGCCAAAAAATAAAAAGAATTGTATGAACTACGTTACGACTTGATCCCTTTCATTATAAAGGGTGCTTAGGCAACTTAAAGAAATTTAAGTTTAGTCGCGCATAAAAAGAAAAAAAATTCTCTTCGAACTATATTATGACTTGATCCCTATCATTAAGAAGGGTATGTCGGCAGCTTGAAAGAAACTTCAAGTTCAGTCCAGTTAAACAAAAAAGCTTGAACTACGTCATGATTTGATCCCTTTCTTTAAAGGTACGAAGGAAACTTAAAGAAATTTAAGTTTAGTCCATCAGAAAAGATACCATAACCACCTAAGTATAATACTACAAGATTGATGTTAATCATCCCCGTTAAAGAATGACACTCCAGATTGAAGATGTTCATCCCTATTGGGGGCAACACAATGGATTGAAGATGTTCATCCCTCGTAAGGAGTCAACACAGTAAATAAAAGGCACACACTGGAATGCGCTTCGCTTCCTCTTTAAAATCAAACTTAGATGTTCCTCCATCTTTAAGTTTAGAGGCTTCGTCGATGCTCTTCAATCTTCAAGTTTAGCGGCTTCATTGATGCTCCTCCATCTTTAAGTTTAGAGGCTTCATCGATGCTTCATCTTCATGCTCAAGTCTTGAGGTTTTGTAATGCCATCTTCATGCTCAAAATCACAAAGTCAAGCCTACTGCTAAAGCTTCATGCTTCATCAAACTCAAATGCGAAGAATTTGTCAATGCTTTGTCAAACTCAAGTGCGAAGGTCTCGTTGATGCTTCTCCATATTTAAGTTCAAAGGCTTCATCGATGCTTCTCCATCTTTAAGTTCAAAGGCTTCATCGATGCTTCTCCATCTTTAAGTTCAAAGGCTTCATTGATGCCTCTCCATCTTTAAGTTCAAGATTGGCATGCATGGCCTCACTTCCATCTTGAAGTTAAAGGTCGTTGTGCATGACTCTGCTCCATCTTCAAGTTCAAGGTCGGTGTGCATGGCTCGACTCCATCTTCAATGACTTGGTCTACAAAATCATGACATAGCTTCACTTCATCTCTAAACTAATGGCTTCACTTCATCTCCAAGTCTTGACATGGCTTTGTTTCATCTCCAAAATAATGACGCGGCTTCGCTTCATCTTCAAGTCGTGGTGTGGCTTCATTTCATCTCCAAACTAATGACGTGGCTTCACTTCATCTTCAAAGTCGTGGTGTGGCTTCGTTTCATCTCTAAACTAATGATGTGACTTTGCTTCATCTCTAAGTCGTGGCGTGGCTTCGTTTCATCTCCAAACTAATGACGCGGCTTCGTTTCATCTCCAAGTCGTGGCATGGTTTCGTTTCATCTCCAAACTAATGACGCGGCTTCACTTCATCTCCAAGTTATGGCGTGGCTTCGTTTCATCTCCAAACTAATGACGTGGTTTCGCTTCATCTCCAAATCGTGGTGTGGCTTCTTTTCATCTCCAAACTAATGATGTGGCTTCGCTTCATCTCCAAGTCGTGGCGTGGTTTCGTTTCATCTCCAAACTAATGACGCGGCTTCACTTCATCTCCAAGTCGTGGCGTGGCTTCGTTTAATCTCCAAACTAATGACGTGGCTTCGCTTCATCTCCAAGTCGTGGCGTGGCTTCGTTTCATCTCCAAACTAATGACGCGGCTTTGCTTCATCTCNCATCTCCAAGTCGTGGCGTGGCTTCGTTTCATCTCCAAACTAATGATGCGGCTTCGCTTCATCTCCAAGTCGTGGTGCGGCTTTGTTTCATCTCCAAACTAATGACGCGGCTTCACTTCATCTCCAAGTCGTGGTGTGGTTTCGTTTCATCTCCAAATTGATGACGCGACTTTGCTTCATCTTCAAAGTCATGGTGCGGTTTCGTTTCCTCTCCAAAATATTGGTACAACTTCACCTCTTCTCCAAAATTTGTGTAGCTTCACTTCCTTTCCAAAAATGTGGGTGTGGTTCCACCTCATATGCGAGATCAAGTTTGGTTTGTCTAGCTCTACCTCATATGCGAGGACGGCTCTAGTCCATCCGGCTTCACCTCATATGTGAGGACAACTTCGGTCCGTCTGGCTCCGCCTTGTACACGAGATCGACTCTAGCCAACTTGACTCCGTTCAAAATCTTGATGGCACATTCTTCTCATCTTCAAGGTTTGATGGCATATCCGCCTCATCTTCAAATACTCAATGGCATATTTCTCTTTTCTTCAAATTTTGATCAAGGAGTAACATAACAAGGAAAACCTTCCCGAGATCCTCCCTGGGGTGATCGAATGGGAGAGTTGTAAGCCTTTTCGGGGCCTTTCCCATGACGATCAGGATACACGAGTGGCGCTACAAGGTAGACCTTTCCGAGATCCTCCCTAGGGTGATCGAATGAGAGAGTTATAAGCCTTTGCGGGGCCCCTCCCATGACGATCAGGATGTACGAATGGTGCTACAAAGTAGACTTTTTTGGGATCCACCTAGAGTGATCGAATAGGAGAGTTGTAAGCCTTTATGGGACCCCTCCCATGACGATCAGGATACACGAGCGCACCAAAGACGGGTCGATGAGATTAAAAAAAAAAACTTATTTTGTTGTACTCCTTTTGTTGCACCATAACTCCTACAAAAAAAAATAGTAGGGGGGCAAGTTAGTAAAAAAAAGATAATAATAAAAAAAATCCCAGAAAAAAAATTAAGAAACAATATATATGTATATATATGACAAAAAAAGGAAGGAAAGCCCTAATTCCCCATCTTTCCTTCTTTCTCCCTTCTCCTCACTTACAGATTCCTACTGCAATTCAAGGCTGATTTGCAATCCGAGTCCGATTGACAAAGAATGTAAAGAACGTAAGATTGAAAGAGAATCACAATTCAAACTGCAAAGGATGTAAGAACGAAGGAGATCACACTACAAGATGAAGAAGAGCATGCGTTCTGTCAGTATTTATATAGCTAAGTTCGATGGGATTTTTTTTCTACTAATTAGTTGAAATATGATAAAATCACGGGTTACTCGAACTGAATACTGTTTATTTTGTTGTGGAACTTTGATTCTTGCTGAAATTAGTTAAGAGTCAACAAAAAAGATCATGCTCGATTGAAGGCTGCCGGAATTAGAAGTCACGATGGAGTTTTGAATCCTCAAATTCAACGACGAGGAATTTTGAGCTTAAGAATTGAGAGAATCTGGCATAAGCCAACAGTATGGAGAAGGAAAATCTCGCTAAGGCTGTATCGCTAGCACCAAACAGACGACTGCCTGAGATAAATATATATATTCTATATTATAATAATAATAAGGTCAGAATCTTGCTCGAAATGCTCTCCCAAAAATTCTTTGCCTCTTCCCACTTTCTCGCTCACAATCTCGCTCTCTCCAGTGTCGCTCTCCCCAAACTCTCACTCTCTTCCACCTTCTCACTCACAATCTCGCTCTCTCCCACTTTTTCGCTCAAAATCTCGCTCTCTCCAACAAACTTCACGTGCTAATTGCAAGCACTGAAAATAGAAGATTATGAAAGGAGAGGAACTCGTGAACTTAGTCACCGCCTTGGTGCCTTCAGAGACAACAGTGTTTGGCCAATTCTCGAAGATATCGTTGATGAAGTTGTTCATGATACCCATGGCTTTGCTGGAAATACCGATGTCTGGATGAACTTGCTTCAGCACCTTGAAGATATAGATCTTCTATGTTTCTACACTCTTCTTCGTCCTCTTCTTCTTTTTGTCTCCGGCAACAGAGTATCATTCCTTCTTCAGCTGTTAAATGAATCGAATTCGATTCTCAAATTAAGTTCCTGGTGAAGTTGGTAGGGTATCGCTGGTAATGGCCTGGTATCGCTAGTAATGGCTTGATATCGCTGATAATGATCTTGTATCGCTAGTAATGGCTTGGTATCGCTGGTAATAGCTTAGTATTGCTAGTAATGGCTTGGTATTGTTGGTAATGGCCTGATCTCGCTGATAATGGTTTGGTATCGCTGGTAATGGCCTGATCTCGCTAGTAATGGCTTGGTATTGTTGGTAATGGCATGATCTCACTAGTAAGGTTGTCTTCCAATACATTGGCTCTCTAAAATCTCTTCCATTTAAGTTCAAATTCCTATTCCATTCAAATTGGAATTAAAATCAACTGTTATTCCAAATCTCAGTCTAAAGCTTCTAATCAAAATCTCGCTCTCTCCAACGAGCCAGCCAAATCGGGTGAGATAAATATCAAATCCGTCCCAAATTAAAATTTGGTCATATCCCAAATTTTATCAATATTTGAATGGTTAACCTTGATATTGAGTTATGAATAAAATCCCGAGTCAAAATTTGGCTATATTCCAAATTTTATCTCAAATTTAAATCAACCTTAGTTTCTATACTCAATTCCAAGTAAAATTGAGCATATCCCAAATTTTTATCTCAAACCAAAATTGATCAAGATTCAATTTCATCCCAAATTCTATTCTGAATTCGAATTAAGTTAAATTAAATTTGCAATTAAAGTGGAACATAAATCCTACTTTAGTTCAAATTAAAGTTTACTTAGGAAAGTGTGTCAAATGAACAAGATTTCAAATAAAAAATTTGAGCTAAATTCTCATATTTTAATCATGATGATGCATCAAATTAAAAAAATAAAAAAAAATCTTACTTTGATCTAAAATTACATTTTTTTCGAGATTCATCCACCCATATACGTGCATAAATCTCAAAAAGGGGCATTTGTTGAATGAGAAATTTTGAACCAATCTCAAGTCACCACGTCGTTTGCTAAATTAACGACAAATTTCCGAATCATTGACTTTGGGTCCAATTAGAAGTTGACACATGTCCCGAATTGAATTGAAGACAAATTTCGATGACGTCAACGAATGAATCAGATAAGATTAAATTGATCCAATTTGATATTACTATTTGGGCTTAAAGTCCAAACTACAAAAAAAGTTGAATTTGACCCAAATTCAAGATCAGGCCCAAAACCAACTAATTGTACCCAAGGGTCAGGCCCATGGACCAACCAAGCCCACGAAGCCCACCTGAGAACTCTATAAATAGAGAAGTTCTCTTTATTGGTAGAGTCAGCATTTTCTACACTCAGAAGACCAAGAGAGAATTCACTAACAAGCAGAGGACTCCCAAGACTCCTAAAGCATAAATACTCTTCCAAGACTCCGGAGTTTCCTAAAGCATAAATACTCTTCCAAGACTCCTGAAGCTGCACTCCTAAAGCATAAATACTCTTCCAAGACTTCTACTTCAAACTTCCAAGATAAATACTCTTCCAAGACTTCTACTTCAAGCTTCCAAGACTCCTGAAGCTGCACTCTTATAAGGCAGAAGACCTTTGAAGATACAAATACTCTTCCAAGACTCCTGAAGCTGCACTCCTATAAGGCAGAAGACCTTTGAAGACACAAATACTCTTCCAAGACTTCTATTTAAGCTACACTCCTATAAGGCAGAAGATCTTTGAAGCCACAGATACTCTTCCAAGACTTCTACTCCAAGCTTCCAAGACTTCTACTTCAAGAACGTTCAGTGCTTTTCTTCTCAAAGTTAAGCATATTCACCCAACTGAGAGAGAATCAGAGGATCAAATATTAGAGATTGAACCACATCGCATCAAATCAACTCCAACATCAACACCAACTCAAGTTCAACTCCACGAAACACGTTTCTCCGGAAACCTCGTGCGAACAAATACACTTACAAAATTTCAAAGTTTAAATTAATACAATTATTAATTCATGATTTAAACTGACACATCCTAAAGTTTAAGGAGATAAATTGATATTTTTTTTTTTACTTTCAGTAGGCCATTAATTTTAAATATTTTTTTATGGAAAAGATTTAAATACTAATTTTCGTGGAAATTTTTTCATATATTTGATTGGAATAAATAATAATTAGTCAAGTTTAATTTTATTGATTGAACAAGTCTTTAAAATAAAATCGAAAGTTTCATGCTTAAAAAAAATTAAAGTTCCATCCCTCCAAGTTTGATCATATCTGATTTCAGATTTCAAAGCAATTGATTTTTTTTAAAAAAAAATTTTTTTGGAGAAAAAGTAATAGAATGGTTGGTTTGTTTGAATATGACGAAATAATAATATTATAATGCATTGTTTTAAGTTCTTTTACTTATATTTTTTTATTTATTTTGGTCTCTATCTTAAAATTAAACAATTAGTATAGCGGAGCCATCTATGAAGAATTCGTTACAAAAACTGATGACGTAAAATTAAAATTTGCGACTTGGGTTTTTTTTGGACCAATCAAAATTTCGAGTTGGTTTGATTGACAATCTTAATAGTAAGTAAAGTTTTTAACCTAATTCAACTTTTAAAATTGGATTGGGTTGTGGAGTTATAATTTTTTATATATTTTTAATAAAAAAAATATAAATTTATATACAACACAGGACTAATAACTAAAATTTCATAAAATTAAAATGTCAAATACCAAATATCTATGATATTTATTATAATTTTTTTTTAAAAAGACAGATATCATAACAATTTTTTTAAAAAAAATATTAAAAATTTACAAATTAATAATCAAACTCTAAACAAAAAAGAATATATATATAGGTTGGGTTGGGTCAACCCCATTTTTTTAGCCAACCCACAATCAAACCAACCCAATAAAAAATAGAAAAATCAACCCAATCCAATTCAAGAATAAAACTAAACCAACTTAACCCTTACATTTGGTTGGATAGTCTGAATTATTTGAATTGTTATATTATTTGAATATCCCTAGTCAAAGTCTCATTTGAAAACTTTTTATTTTTTTATTTTTAATTTGTATTGTTTTCTTATAAATCTTTAATGATTTTTATGTTTCTAAGGTAAATATTTAAATTTTTAGTCAGATTTCCATTTGACTTGTATTTTAAAAACTATCTTAAATTATAGATAACAAAACATAAAAATAAATAAAAGGCAATAATTAGATGTACTTCTTATCTCATGCAGCCTTCATTTGTTAGGTAGTGAAAAAACAAACATGGGTGCATCCAATATATCACTTTTAAGTATTTTTTTATAAATAAATAAAAGTTATGGGGGGTTTTTGTATGGAAGGACTCTTTTAAAGAGTCAAATGAAATTTGGCCCAAGATTCGAATGTGCTTAAAAATTTGTCTTCTGCTTATATCGATTGCGTGTAAAAATACCATATTGTCTATAGACTGCACACGAAAGCCTGACGCTCAAATAAATTCTCGTTCCTTTCTCTCGCTTCTCGTTCATTCCTTTTGTTCCTCATTAGACATAACTGCATCTTTTTTCTTCGATTTTTTTCCTTTGTTCAAATTCTTCCTCTCGCTTCTCACTCTTACCTTTTGCTTCTCGCTCCTTTTTCTTGTTCCTCATCGGGCACAAGTGTAATTTTTTTCTTCAATTGTTTTTCTTTATGTAGATTCTCACTCTCGCTTCTCGCTCTTTCTTATTCCTCGTTAGATACAACTGTAATTTTTTTCCTGAAGAAGGAAGAGACAAAAAAAAAAAAAAAAAAAAAAGAAGAAGAAAAGCACAGGAGGAGGAGAAGAAGCCAACAAAAGAAGACGACTACAAAAGAGAAGAAGAATAGGCGTGCGAAATAAGAGGGTGAAAGGGAAAAAAAAACTAAAAAATGGAGAAGGAAAATGAGTTTATTAGGGGTTAATAAAGTGGTCATTTCACTAGTGGATGATGTAAGTAGAAAAACTACTTTTCATTTGTTTTCAAAATTGAGATCAAATTTCATTTGGACCTTTTATTTTGAGCCATCCATCCCAATTTCGAGTTCGTATGATGGATGATTCTATTTGAGGGACCCAAATAAAAAATGACCAAAGATTTAGACTGGTTACGTCATCGTTGTGTGAAATCACCAATTGACTCCAAATGTGCGTGAAGGCTTGCCGCTCGAAGTCATTATCACTCTCACTCTCAGTTCCTCATCGTGCTCGCCAATTCTCACTCTCGCTCGCTGATTCTTACTCTCGCAAAAGGAAGAATGAATAAGGAAGAAGGGTTAAACTAATAATTTCACAGGTGATGACATTAGCATAATGCCACATTCCACTCACATTTTATTTTGGGGTTAATTTTCATTTGGACCCCTATTAAGGGGTTCTCTATACAATTATCTCCCCAATTTCCGGTTATGTTATTCAAAAACCTAATTTTTAAAAACAAAAAAAATCAAAAATAAAATAATTACTAAATAGACTCTAAATCAGTTATACAAGCTTAATACATTTTCAAATTGTTTTCATATATATATATATATATTTTAAATTCAATAAACTATTTTGGAGTGGATATATAGAGATCTTAATTTCTGGTTACGCAATGTTCATCTTTGTTTTGAACCTTGCCACTAATTAAATCATAATTCGAATTCAATGGTTGACATTGTGACACCTTGCCTAATAAATGTTAATATGATTTTCATTAACAATGTATAAATTAGAAAGTCCATGCATCTTAAACCTCAAATTACATTATACAAATACCTATAAATTTTTGTGTTTTTATTATGTTTCTAAATTTGTACATTTTTCATTTTTACCCTCAAAATTTAAAGCTAGTCCAAAAACTGTTTTTGAACTTTAAAGTTGTTCCAACGAATTCCTTATTCTTTAGAATAAATTACGAAACTTTTTAAAAACTAATTCATAAAAAATTAGAGAACGTATTTGATATTATTTATAATTACACATAGAAAATTAATATAATTGTTACAATTTATTTAGTCTCAAAATATATTGTTAAAATCATTTACATAAGCAATTTGTACGTTCTAGTTGCCACATCAATGTATGTGAATGACATTATAAATTGTTAAGTATGCCTTCTAGATACATTAATCTCGTTATTAAGTTTAAAACCTAAATTTTAATTTGAACGTGAGGTTGGTTGGATTTTCGTTGCGCTCTTAAGTCCATAGCTTGACCTCGAAGCCAGAGAATCAATTCTCATCCCTATACATTGTTTAAAAAAAAAAAACCAAAACCAAAGAAGTCATTTTTTTTTTTGGCAAGGAACACTACAAAATCCACTCTAAGACTATAGATCCTAGTTTCAAGTCTCAACAACCAAATCTCGTTTTGATTAATCTATCACTCTAAACTCATAAGGGTTATTTGGATTGAACGTTTGGGGCTTGAATTGTAATACTAAACTCATTATGTTCTAGTAGTTTTCAACCAAACTATCTTTTTCATAGTTTTTGTGTTTTACGAACCTATTTTCGTTCCACCCTTATAATTCTCAGTAATCCTGATTGCATTATGGTAAACAACTCCATGTAATTGTTTGCAATTAATATGGAGATCAACTTCCAACATCGTAACAAAATTACTATGGAGCATTCATTGCACTTTTACATAATCTATATTATCCATATCTATACAATAGATTTGTGGAAAATGTTTTTGACCAAAATACCCATTTAAAAATCAATTAATTACAATTATACCATATCAATTTTTCTTATTTATTACTTGAATTAAATTAATTAGTCATTATTAAATTGGAATACGTAATAACTACATAATTTTAAAACATAAATTATTGTGAATTATTCTTAATTGTAACTACATAATTTTAAAACATAAATTATTGTGAATTATTCTTAATTGTTTTTAATTGTTTTGTAACTCTCATTTATTTATCTGCTATTATGAAACTGGAATTTGTGTAATAGTCAACTCTCTCCATCAAATTTGTGCTATTATTAAATTGGAATTTGTGGTGTTATTAAATCGGAATATGTAACAACTCTAGAAAGTATACAATCCGGAAATCGAACCCTCCCCATCGTCCATAGTTTTTGAATTTGGCCACATTTACCATGAAAATTAGTGTAATCGTAATGAGATTTCATTGATAGATAGGTGTAATAGACCACAATCGCAAACGTAATTGGATTACTTTTGATCACGTTTACTTAGAATTATGATTTTGTCACATTTACTGTTACCGTTGTTGTGATAACGATAACCGTGACAGTAATGATAACCACATTGACGTAATTTTCAAACATAATTAGGATTGAGAATCCTCCCTTCGTCAATAATCAGTATGTGTTTTTTTATTACAGATTTAGAAGTAGACCCACTGATACAGAACATGAATAAACAACACCAAAAATAATCAAATGAGACACACTTCTTAGATTACTATCGATTTATTACATTTATCAGTATAGCAATCTACTCTGTATAATTCCTAGGCTTTGATAGACACAATTGTTGAAGCTTTTGCCCACAATTCTGTATGATCTTGACCAAAGCGGACCCATAGGCTCCACCATTTCCTCCATGCTCCCCTTTCATAATTACTAAAAATACTAATTTTGTGGCCAAGTTTCCTCAAAGCGAAAAACACTATTCCAACCATTTCTTCGATGTGTACACGGGTCAGGAATTAAATGCAGGCAAATAGGTCGATAATCGGAAGATTCGGGACTATAGCATTGTAAATGAGTCACGCGACAATCTGGAAAGCACCCGATAAAATCTTCATTTCCCAGGAACTTGTCCAATCTTTTGAGAATTAGAGCACTATTAACCCTTCTGTTTCTCCACGTATACCTCTCTTAATCTATCCATATTAGGTTTATTACGAGTTGCTCCTCCTTTTTGCTCACTATCCCAAAATGCCTCCTTCAAATCACCCCTACAATCAAAGCAAAGTCATCGTAATCGTGTAACCTTCGGATAATAACTTAAGTCACCTTCTCATAATATTGATATTTCTATTGTGGGTGTCCAGTTCACTTGTTGTACAAGTAAGACTTTATTTTAAACTTGTGTTTTCTGAGCTCAATTGGGCCTAATTTTTAATTTGGCCCATTTTGAAAGTCTTTTATGTGATGTGTGAAAAAGAAGCAGACAATCGGAAGGAAGACAACAATTTGGTTTTTCAGCGATAGCTTTCACAAAGTTGTTGATTGTCAGAGTTTGAATAGTTGGATCGTGCTGAAATTTGGCCAGCTTATTTATGGCACCTAAGGTTTCGTTTTGAACGGTTGGATCGTTGTTTGGTGCTCTGGTTTGTCCGTAATCGCTGGCAAACAGAATGTGGAAAACTGGATTTTCATTTTGTTTAGGGCTATGGTCCCCAATATACCAAAACAATAAGCACTTAGTCTTTCTTGAATCCGAGAGATCCCACTAAGGGCATTCGGAGTTTTGGTTGAGGAAGACCATAGTCATCCATCATCATCTTGATGTTATCATCAATTTTGCAATGGAATCCGGTACGTTATTCTTGATAATTTGGCATGAATGATCCTAAGGTTTATCTATTCAATATAGATATTAAGAATTTATGCTAACAAGTGGTATTAGAGCATGAATTTCATGTTGGATTGTTGATTTTATGCGTTTTTCATGTTGAATTTTATGTCCTAAAACTCGTAGTTTGTAAATTAATAAACATATTCTGTTTTGTTTTTCGATAAAGTTGTTATTGAAATTGTAATCTTGAATCCAATAAACTAAGGTCCTGAGGCTATTTAATGTAGTTTGAACTTTATGTAGTGACATAAATGTGGATCAAATTCAAATATATAGCCAAAATGGTCTATAGTATATGAATAAGATTGAGCGTCTTATTCTGGGAACACTATGGATGCGGCCCGTTTTGTAGTTAGTACAAACAATGTGATCCTGAATCGTTCATATAGAGATATGTGAGTGGGGGCATCCTATACAAAGAGTTTGTATAAGACTGAACCACGAAATAGTCACTTTTTATGTTCTATGTCGTTTTATGTATAAAACTGACTATTTTGTTAATTGAATGACCTAGGTAACTTAATCTTAATCTTGAGCTAACTATGAACTCCTGTTCACTCGGAATTATCCTTAGATCTGCATAAGTGAGGGCAGCTCATCATCGCTGGCCCAATAAGCCTCCCATTTCAGGGGTAAGATCGGGTGGATAGTTGGGAACATAGGGTGCAAGACGGAATTTACTCCTACTCGTTATAGGGATAGTAGATAGGTTGTTTCCTTTAGTACTGAATCCAGGTCTTGAACAAGGGGCCCCACCCTCTCCTTGGCCTGAGAGGGATTCAGTTTATAGGTTGGACCTTAAACCAATTGTTTCATTAGAGGATCAGTGGAAGTTAAAGAACAAGATGTAGTCTTGGGAGTAAAACGGTTTTTATGACTCAACCGAGATTATGAACAACCTGTGAAGGATTAGCTTACTAATCATGGTTATATCAAATGGACACAAATATATCTATAGTGAGGGGAGTGCAACTACGGGACTATAGTGAAATGACCCGTTAGTTGACGAATGTCGATTAGCTCCGTCCAAAGAGTTTAGCTAGCAAATCTCAGATCGTTGGAGCCCATGATCTATAGGTCCATTAGGTTCCTCTACTAGCTCATATGGAATAAACTTAGAACAGTATGATAGAATAATTCGAATTGTTCGAATTAGATGAAGAAAGAGAAATCGATAAGTATATGTGATATAATGGTCAGGTTTTTTAGTTTAGAGATACAACTTTAATATTTAAATGTGATTTAAATATCAATAATATGAATACGTTCATATTTGGAAGCTCGGAAATAATGGAAATGGTCAAAGATGTAAAAAGTCAAGATGTAAAAAGTCAAAGAGTTGACTTTTAGACTTTGAAAAGTCAAACTTTGACCGACCTTATATTCAAATGTGATTTGAATTTCGACAAAATGAATGCAGATTCATGCTCGGGAGGTCAAAATTAGTCAACGCGAAAAAAATAATAAAAAGTCAAAATGTTGACTTTTTGGTCAAAGTTTGACTTTGACCAAATGACTATTTTGCCCTTTGACTAAAGTTAGTGGGAAAATCCAAACTTTTGTTGGATAATTCCACTAACAATATAGTGGGCTAGATGTTGGCTTATAGTGGAGACATTAAGCCCACTAAGATAGTGGATTATAGGTGTTGGATTTTTATAGATTTGGTTCATGCAATTGTTGTATGGTTTTTTTTATAAAATGGACTTTCATTTTGAATGAAAAGAGTTTTGCCCATTTTTGCCAAATTTGTTTTTCAAATTTGTTTTTCAAATTTGGGCTGAAAAAAAAACTATTTTCTTTGAGGAAAATTCATAACCCAACCCAAAGATCCATTTTATTTTCCATCTCTCTTTTCTCTCTCGTTTTCTTCATCTATTGGGTCCCACAATCCGGTTCTGAGTCCAGAGGATAGTAGGTTAACTCTAGTGGTGGTCCGGAAGAGTTTGGGTTGAGATTCAGCAAGGAAAAGCATTGTTCGGGAGCTACAAAGGTTGTATCCCATCCCTTTTAATACGCTGTTTTTCCTTCAAATGCATGCTATTTTCTTTTAAATTAAAAGCAACTAGAGTGTAATTAGATCCTAATTCCGCTGCATATATCTCGTGTTCCATCATGTGGTATCAGAGCATGCTAGAATTACGCTCAATTGCTTTTGGTGGGTGTTTTTTTTTCCTTTCTATTCAAGTGTTGAATGAAATATGGACTAAAGTGGATTTATTATGATTTTGACATTGTTTTTCTTTAAATTTCTTGTGAAAATTTGTAATTGCTCACATGTTTATGAGCATTAATGTGTGAAAAAGGGTCTGTAAATTTGTTGGAGTCAATAGAGTTGAAATTAGGCTTTCCGGGAGAGAGGATAAGCAACCAAATTGAAGAAAAATTACTCACAAGACCCGGAATTTTGCTCCCAGAACCCCGACTGGCAGCCCGCGGTCCGACCCGGTTTGGAGAAGCCCCATTGCCGCTCGCGCAGCCTGTCAACAAGTTCCGACCCGGGCAGCGCTCCGACCCAGCTCGCGACCCACACCCACACGTTCCATCAACCCGACCCACACCTCCATTGACTACGGCAGCATTCGCTAACCATCTAGTCTAGATGGTTTGGACTGGTCCGTTTGACTTGGTTGAGCCGGTTTGACCAGTTCAACTTGGTTTTTGGGAGTTTTTGGGCCGGTTCAAGAGTTTTTTGGCTAGTTCAAGATGGTTCAAAGTGTTTGAAGCCGATTCCGAGAAGCTGATTGCTGAATTTTATAATAAATTAGTTATTTGTTTGTTTTTAATGCCAAAATCGGTCCACTTTAGTGTTGTTTACCTATTATGCATGTGATGTATAATGTTGTTTGATTATGTGTGCATATAGTATGCCATATAGTTTTAAAACCCCACCATAGAAAAAACATGTGACATGTATTTGTTATATCTTATAAGTCTTATAAAATATATACTATGCATGCGTAGTTTTAATATAAGTGTTATATTAAAGCATGTTTGATTGAAGGAAGCATGTTATAGATGAATGCTCTATAATTGTTATAAAATAATCTAGACTTCTAAAATCTATAACAAAGATAAGATGCATGCTCATTTAGGGTTAACTATCAAGCAATCCCAAGTTTCATAGAAAATAGATCGATATCTTGTAAAACTGAAGTTACAAGAAAACTCACTCGGCAAGATCTTGGCAAAAAGTCAGATAAGATGACTAAGGTTGAAGGTTTTTAAGTTGACGGTTCACGGAACACCTATTACCTGAAGATCGAGCCGGCGTCTGAGTTAGGTTAAACCGGTTTTATGAGCATGCGTGAGCGGTGTGAGGTAATAAAATTTGTTTATCACCTACACATCGTAGGTTAAAAATCCAATATAAAAGTTATACTTGGATGAATCACCTAGACTTAGGATATGTTTAGTTAGTTGAAATGTATCGCTAAGTATTTTATACCCTAACCATCTAGAACACTTCAGTTAGAGAGAAGTGATGTACTTTTAGCTTTAGCGTCCCTAAAAGTTCACACCGTGAGATTTATGCTTGGCTTTGGGCCGCCCTGGGAGCGGACTTCATTCGGAGAGTGTTTGCATGAGTCAATACCAAGGTGAATAAGAGAAGTTGTTCATAGTAAATGGGAGAAGGAAGTGTGTCAACACATCCTACGGTCTCTTCCATTAGGTCGTACCGTGAGATTCCTATAATGCGCCTGCATGTCTACCCTGGGGCGACCTTAACAATCGGAGGGCTGTATTATAGGATTCGGAACTTCACGAACTCTAGAAATTGATAGGGTCTCTTAAGTCCGTTTTCATTCTTGTCTTTCCAACTTCTGGAGCATAATGATTCCGATCTTTGAGGTCTGAAAATGGAGGGTCAGAGAGGAGATGATGTGTACATGCGGGTCAGGAATTAAAATGAGGCAAATAGGTCGATGTATATCGGAAGATCGGGACTGATACATTGTAGATCACACGTTCACGCGACAATCTGAAAAAGCACCCGAATAAAAATTCTTCATTTCCCAGGAACTTGTCCAAGATTCTTTTGAGAATTAGAGCACTATTAACCTACTGTTTCTCCGGCGTTACCATCGTCTTAATAGTTCCGATATTAGGTTTGATTACGAGTTGCTCCTCCTTTTTGCTCTACAAAATGCCTCCTTAAAATCACCCCTACACTACATGGCAAAGAGAAAAATATGTAATCCGTTGTGTAACTTCGGATAATACTTAAGTCACCTTCTTATAATATGATTATTTCTATTGTGAGTGTCAGTTACTTTTGTTTAGTACAGACGTAAGCTTTAATTTTAAACATTGTGTTTTTCTCAGCTCAATTGGGCCTAATTTTTTTAATTTGGGCCCATTTTGAAAGTCCTAGGTCTTTTCTAGTTTTTGGTGATGTGGTGAAGAAGGCAGACAAATCGGAAAGGAAAGACAAACAATTTTGGTTTTTCAGCGATAAACTTTCAATGAAGTTGTTGATTGCTCAGAGTTTTGTAATAGTTGGAGTCGTGCTGAAAGTTTGGCCAGCTTATTTAATGGCACCTATGGGTTTCGGTTTCGAAACGGTTAGATCGTTGTTTGGTCTGCTGTGTTGTCGTAACTCGCCTGGGCAAACCAGAAATGTGGAAAACTGGATTTTCATTTTGTTTTAGGGCTAATGTCCCCAATATACCAAAACAATAACAGCATTAGTTCTTTCTTGAATCCCGAGAGATCCTAAGGGCATTCGGAGTTTTGGTTGAGGAAGACTCAATAGTCATCTCATCATCTTGATGTTATCATCAAATTTTGCAAATGGAATCACGCGTACCTTATTCTTGATAAATTTGGCAAATGAATGATCCTAAGGGTTTATCTATTCATATAGATATTAAGATTTATGCTAACAAGTGGTATTAGGCATGAATTTTCAATGTTGGATTGTTTGTTTTATATGCGTATTTTGCATGTTGAATTTTATGTCCTAAAACTCGGTAGTTTTGTAAATTAACTAAACATATCTTTTGTTTTTTCGATAAACGTTGTTATTGAAGAATGTAATCTTGAAATCCAATAAACTAAGGTCCTGAAGGCTTTAATAATGTAGTTTGACTTTAATGTAGTGACATACAATGTGGATCAAGTTCAAATATTATAGCCAAAATGGTCTAATAGTATATGAATAGATTGGGCGTCTTATTCTGGGAATCACTATGGGATTGCGCGCCGTTTTGTAGTTAGTAACAAAACAATGTGATCCTGAATCGTTCATGATCAGAGGATATGTGAGTGGGGGCATCCTATACAATAGAGTTTGGTATCAAGGCTGAACATGAAAAATAGTGCACTTTTTATAGTAATGCTGCGGGTCTTTATGTATAAAACTGACTAATTTTGTTAATTGAGATGACCCTAGGTTAACTTATCTTAATCCTGAAGCTAACTATGAATGCTGCCTGTTCAACCTCGGAATCTATCCTTAGAATCTGCATAGGGTGAGGCAAGCTAACATCATCGCTGGCCCACATAAGCCTCCCATTTCAGGGTAAGAATCGGTGGATAGCTGGGAACATAAGGGTGCAAAACAGGAATTTACTCTACCTAGTTATAGGGATAGTAGATAGGTTGTTTTTCCTTAGACTGAATCCGAGTCCTTGAACAAGGGGGCCCACCCTCTCCTGGCCTGAGAGGGATTCGGTTTATAGGTTGGACCTTAAACCAATTGTTTCATTAGAGGACAAAGTGGAAGTTAAAGAACAAGATGTAGTCTTGGGAGTAAAACGGTTTTTATGACTCAACGAGATTCGAACAAACCTGTGAAGGATTTAGCTTACTAAATCATGGTTATATCAATGGAACACAAACTAATTTATCTAATAGTGAGGGGAGTGCAAACTAAGCGGGACTAATGCTGGGAATGACCCGCAGTTAGTTTAACGGAATGTTGATAGCTCGTCTTATATAGAGTTTAGCTAGCAAATCTTCAGATCGTTTAGGAACCGATGATCTATAGGTCCATTTAGGTTTCCTCTACTTAGCTCATGGATGGAATAAACTTAGAACAGTATATAGAGATAATATCGAATTGTTTCGAATTAGAATGAAGAAAGAGAAAATCGATAATTAGTATACGTTGTCTGGATATAATGGTCAGGATGTTTTTCGAGTTTAGAATACACTTTAATAATTTTAATGTGATTTTAATATCCAAGTAATATGAATACGTTCATATTCGGTACTCGGAAAATAAATGGAAAATGGTCAAGATGTAATAAAGTCAAAGAGTGAACTTTTTAAGACTTTGAAAGTCAAACTTGTGACGGACCCTATATTCAAAATGTGATTTGAATTTCCAAAAAATGAAATGCTAGATTCAATGCTCTGGTAAGATGTCAGAAATCTAGTCAAACGCAGAAAAAAAATAACTAAAAAGTCAAAATGTGACTTTTATGGTCAAAGTCAAACTTTGCCAACTGCACTAATTTGGCCCTTTGAAAAAGTATAGTGGGAAAGAATCCAAACTTGTTTGTTGTTGAATAATTCTCCACTAACCAATATAGTGGGCTTAGATGTTGGCTTATAGTGGAGCATTAAGTCTCCACTAAGATATAGTGGAGTTTTATAGGTGTTGGTATTCTCTTATAGTATTTGGTTCATGCTAATTGTTTGCATGGTTATTTTTTAATAAATGGACTTTCCATTTGAATGAAAAGAGTTTTGGCACCATTTTTGCCCAAAAATACTTTTTTTCAAAATCTGGGCTAAAAAAAAAACTATTTTCTTTGAGGAAATTCCATAACAACCAACCACAAAGATCCATCTATTTTCCATCTCTGGCTCTCTCTCACGTTGTTTCTTCATCTACTGGGTGCACCACAATACCGGTTCTGAAGTTCCAGAGGATAGTAGGTTAACTCTAAGTGGTGGTCCGGAGAGTTTTGGGTTGAGAGTTTCAGCGAGAGAAAGCATTGTTCGGGGAGCTACAAAAGGATTGTATATCCCAGGTCCCTTGGTTATAATAACTTTTTCCTTCAATGCATGCGTATTATTCTTTTACAATAAAAGGAACTAAGAGTGATAATTAGATCCTATATTCCGCTTGCCGTAATGTCTCGTGTTCCACTCATGTGGTATCCAGTATGCTCATGACTAGAATCTGACGCTCAATGTGACGTTTTGGTGGGTGTTTTTTTTCCTTTCTATCAAAGTGTTGATATTAATATATGAAGACTATAAGTGGATTTATTTATGATTTGTGAGCATTGTTTTGTCTTTAAATTTTCTTGGTGAAAATTTGTAATTGCTCACATGGTTTAAGTAGCAATAATGTGGTGAAAAAGGGTCTGTACAATTTGTTGGAGTCAATGAGTTTTAGAAAATTAGGCTGTAAATTTTGAATCCGGGAGAGAAGGACTAGCAACGCAAATTGAAGAAAAATTACTCACAAGACCGGATTTTGCTCGCCAGACCCCGACTGGCAGCCCGCGGTCCGACCGGATTTGGAGAAGCCCCATGCGCTCGCGCAGCTGTCAATCAGTTCCGACTGAACGCACGGGCAGCGCTCCTGACCGCAGCAGCTTCGCGACCCTACACCACGCTACGTTCCTCAACCCGATCCCGACCCGACCCGCACCTTCCATTGTACTGGCGGCAACATTTTGCTAACCAGCTAGTCCGATGGTTTTGGACTGGTCCGTTTGACTTGGCTTTGAGCCCGTTTGTCTCCAGTTCAACTTGGTTTTTTTGGAAGATTTTGGGCCGGTTCAACGAGTTTTTGCAGTTCAAGCACTGGTAAGTGTTTTGAAGTCATTCCGGAAGAGCCTGGTTGCTGAATTTTATATTATTAGTTCCTGGTTTGTTTGTTTAATGCCAAAAATCGGTCCACTTTAGTGTTGTTACCTATTATGCATGTGATGTATAATGTTGTTTGATTATGTGTGCATATAGTAATGCCCATATAGTTTTAGAAACCCAACCATAGAAAAAGCCATGTGACATGTATTTGTATTATTATCTTATAAGTTCTTAATAAATAAGGTTTACTATTGCATCGCGTAGTTTTAATATAAAGTTTTAATATAAGTGATTATATATTAAAGCGATGTTTTTGGATTGAAGGAAGCATGTTATAGATGAATGCTCTTATAAGTTGTTATAAAATATATCTAGACTTCTAAATCTAATAACAAAAGATAAGATGCATGCCTCATTTAGGGTTTAACTATCGGCATCCCAGTTTTCATAGAAAATAGATCAATATCTTGTAAACCGAAGTTACAGAAAAACTGCGAGGCACCGGCAAGATTTGACAAAAAGTCAGATAAAATGACTAAGTGTTGAAGGTTTTTTTAAGATTTGACGGTTCACGGAACACTACTACCACTAGAGATCGAGCCAGCGTCGATAGGGTTAGGATAACACGATTTTATGAGCAGCATTGCGTGTAGCGGTGTGAGGTATTTAAATTTTGTTATATCACCTACACATCGTAGGTTAAAAATCCAATATAAAAGTTATATTGGAATGAACTATCCTAGACTTAGGATATGTTTAGTTAGTTGAAATGTATCGCTAAGTATTTTATACCTTAACATTAGGAACACTTAGTTTAGAGAGAAGTGATTACTTTTAGCTTTAGCGTCCGCTAAAGAGTTCACACCGTGAGATTTATGCTTGGCTTTGGGCGCCCTGGGAGGACCGGACTTCATTCGGAAGAGTGTTTGCAATGAGTCAATTACCAAGGTGAATAAAAGAGAAGTTGTTCATAAGTAAGATGGGAGAAGGAAGTGTGTCAACACATCCTACCGGTCCTCTTCCATTATGTCGCAACCTAGAATTCCTATACATGCGCAGCTGCATGTCTACCTGGGACGACCTTAAGCAATCAGAGGGCTATATTATAGGATTCGAACTTTCGCGACTCTAAAAATTGGAATAGGGTCCTCTCAGGTCCGTTTTCATTCTTGTCCTTTTCAACTTCGGGAGCATAATGATTGCGATCTTTGAGGTCTGAAAATGGAGGGGTCACACTTACGAGAATTACTAAGTGTTTAGTAAATTCTTGACCAAAGTAGCGATAACTGAGTTAGCTATAGGGATAAGAGTTTATTCTGGTGATAAGTATGCTCTAGTCAAGATAGTCTTGGTTCAACGGAGGAATAGTCGATCAACCCCTCGGTTGAAGGTTATTATAAACCATTATGAAATATCGTTGCAAAAATATAATAATGAAGGGTACATTATTAGTTTTTTTTTGCTACACTTGACTGGATTAAAGATTAATATTTTTTACTAAAAAAGAAATATGTTTTCTTTTCAATGCATATACTAGCTCTTTAGATCAAACTCTTAGTTTTCCAAGAAACTAAACGGCGATAAGAATTACTCCAAACAATGGAAAACAATATATGAATTCCAACACTAGTAATAGATGACCTGAGATTTGTCTTAACTGGAGGAATGTCTCAGGTCCCTGCCATCAAAAGAAAGGCAACAAGGTAAATATGATTTACTAGTTGCTGAGACATGTTTAGTGGAGGATGATTACCTCACTGGATATTGGATTAAGGAGCCAACTAACATATTTACTTTCTCTTTTCAGAAAACTAGTTCCTGAAAAAGCTTGAAGAAGCGAGATCACCGCTCAAGGGTTGAAACAGGAGAATGTGTCTCGGCCTGAATCACTTGGAGACATGAAAGTTATTTTTTCAGCGATAGATTATATCATACCTTAAAAATGTTTTGTATGCACCTCTTATGAAGAGGGAATTTAGTAATCTAGCCGCTTGTATTATGGAAACAAATGTATAAAATATATTTTGAAAATTAGTGAAGCGTTCAATTTTCAAAAAAGGTATTCAAAAAATTTGGTTCTGCTAAATACTTGAAAACAACTTATATTAAGTTTAAGACCAACTAAAAGCAAAATTTGTCCTTAAAATACTGAGATGTTTAGACAG
>NC_052354.1:17051101-17053246 GCF_009727055.1 Benincasa hispida
GTCACACTTACGAAGAATTACTCAAGTGTTAGTAATTCTTGACCAAAACAATCGAAACTCAGAATAAAAGACAAAAAGTTTCTTCTAATGCCTATCTATGGCACTTAAGACTTGGTCACATAAATCTCAATAGGATTGAGAGATTGATTAAGAATGGACTCCTAAATCAGTTAGAAGACAATTCTTTACCTCCATGTGCGTCTTATCTTGAGGGAAAAATGACTAAGAGATCTTTTACTAGAAAAGGTCTCAGAGCCACAATACCCTTAGAGCTCGTACATTCGAACGTCTGTGGACCGATGAATGTCAAAGTACGAAGTGAGTATGAATATTTCATTAGTTTTATTGATGATTATTCAAGGTATGGTCATATTTACCTAATGCATCACAAGTCTGATTCTTTTGAAAAGTTCAAGGAATATAAGGCTGAGGTTGAGAACCAGTTAGGTAAAACAATTAAGACACTATGATCAGATCGAGGTTAGGAGTACATAGACTTAAGATTCCAGGACTATATTATAGAACACGGAATCAAGTCACAACTCTATGCACCTAATATGCCTCAACAGAACGGTGTATCTAAAAGAAGAAACAGAACCTTGTTAGACATGGTTCGCTCAATGATGAGCTTTGCTAAGTTACCTGATTCCTTTTGGGGACATGCATTAGAGATTGTTGTCTATATTTTGAATAACGTTCCCTCTAAAAGTGTTTCAGAAACACCTTATGAGCTATGGAAAGGGCGTAAAGGCAGGATTTGGAGATGCTCGGCACACTTGTTGGTGCAAAATCCTAAAAAATTGGAATGTTGTTCAAAACTATGCCTATTTGTAGGTTATCCAAAAGAAACAAAAGGTGGTATATTTTACGATCCTCAAGAAAAAAGGTATTTGTATCGACAAATGTCATATTCTTAGAGGAAGACCACATAAGAAGTCATCAACCTCGCAGTAGACTAGTATTGAATGAAATTTCCAAAAACGCTATAGATAGAGCTAGTTCATCTACTAAAGTAGTAGATAAAACTAGTACATCTGGTCATTCACATCCTTCTCAAGAGTTGAGAATGCCTCGACGTAGTGGGGAGGGTTGTTCATCAGCCTGACCGTTACTTAGGTTTAACAGAAACACAAGTTGTCATACCTGATAACGGCATAGAGGATCCATCGATCTATAAACAGGCGATAAAATATGTGGATTGTGATCGATGAGTCAAAGCCATGGACCTCGAAATGGAGTCTATGTACTTCAATTCTATCTGGGAACTTGTAGATCAACCAAATGATGTAAAACCAATTGGTTACAAATGGATCTACCAGAGAAAACGAGACAAAGTCGGTAAAGTACAGACTTTTAAAGCTCGACTTGTGGCAAAGGATTATACCCAGAGAGAGTGAGTGGACTATGAAGAAACTTTCTCTCCCGTTGCCATGCTTAAGTCGATTAGAATACTCTTATCCATTGACACCTTTTATGACTATGAAATTTGGCAGATAGATGTCAAGGCAGCCTTTCTAAACGACGATCTTGAGGAGAGTATCTATATGGCTCAACCAGAGGGGTTTATTGCACAAGGTCAAGAATAAAATGTTTGTAAGCTTCAAAAATCAATTTATGGGTTGAAACAAGCTTCTAGATTTTGGAATATAAGATTTGATACTGCAATCAAATCTTATGGCTTTGTACAAAATGTTGACGAGCCTTGTGTTTACAAGAAGATCGTCAATTCTACTATAACATTCTTAGTTTTATATGTTGATGATATTCTACTCATTGGGAATGAAGTAGGTTTCCTAACTAACATCAAGAAATGGCTAGTAACGCAGTTCCAAATGAAGGATTTGGGAAATGCGTAGTATGTTCTCGGGATTCAGATTATTCGGCACCGAAAGAACAGAACACTAGCCATGTCTCAAGCAACTTATATAGACAAAATGTTGTCTAGGTATTAGATGTAGAATTCCAAAAGAGGTCTGTTACCTTACAGATATGAAATTCATTTGTCAAAGGATCAATGTCCTAAGACACCTCAAGAGGTTGAGGATATGAGATGCATTCCCTATGCTTCCACAGTAGGGAGCCTGATGTATGCAATGTTATGTACTAGACCTGACATATGCTACTAGGGATAGTCAGTAGGTATCA
>NC_052354.1:17054066-17259039 GCF_009727055.1 Benincasa hispida
ATCCAATAGACTAAGGTCCTGAGGCTATTTAATGTAGTTTGAACTTTATGTAGTGACGTAAACGTGGATCAAGTTCAAATATATAGCCAAAATGGTCTATAGTATATGAATAAGGTTGGGCGCCTTATTCTGGGGATACTATGGATGCGGCCCACTTTGTAGTTAGTACAAATGATGTGATCCCGAATCGTTCATATAGAGATATGTGAGTGGGGGCATCCTATGCAAAGAGTTTGCATAAGACTGAACCATGAAATAGTCACTTTTTACGTTCTAAATGCCATTTTATGTACAAAACTGACTATTTCGTTAATTGATAACCTAGGTAACTTAATCTTAATCTTGAGCTAACTATGAACTCCTGTTCACTCGAAATTATCCTTAGATCTGCATAGGTGAGGGAAGCTCATCATCGCTGGCCCAATAAGCCTCCCATTTCAGGGGTAAGATCAAGTGGATAGTGGGAACATAGGGTGCAAGACGGAATTCACTCCTACCTGTTATAGGGATAGTAGATAGGTTGTTTCCTTTAGTACTGAATTCAGGTCTTGAACAAGAGGCCCCACCCTCTCCTTGGCCTGAGAGAGATTCGGTTTATAGGTTGGACCTTAAACCAATTGTTCATTAGAGGATCAGTGGAACTTAAGGAACAAGATGTAGTCTTGGGGGTAAAACTGTTTTTATGACTCAGCCGAGATTATGAACAACATGTGAAGGATTAGCTTACTAATCATGGTTATATCAAATGGATACAAATATATCTATAGTGAGAGGAGTGCAACTACGAGACTATAGTGGAATGACCCATTAGTTAACGAATGTTGATCAGCTCCGTCTAAAATGTTTAGCTAGCTAATCTCGGATCGTTGGAGCCCATGATCTATAGGTCCATTAGGTTCCCTTACTAGCTCATATGGAATAAACTTAGAACAGTATGATAGAATAATTCGAATTGTTCGAATTAGGTGAAGAGAGAGAAACCAACAAGTATATGTGATATAGTGGTCGGGTTTTTCAGTTTAGAGATACAAATTTAATATTTAAATGTGATTTAAATATCAAGAATATGAATACGTTCATATTCAGAAGCTCGGAAATAATGGAATGGTCAAAGATGTAAAAAGTCAAAGAGTTACTTTTTGAATTTGAAAAGTCAAACTTTGACCGTCCTTATATTCAAATGTGATTTGAATTTCGATAAAATGAATGCGGATTCATGTTCAGAAGGTCAAAATTAGTCAACACGGAAAAAATCATAAAAAGCCAAAATGTTGACTTTTTGGTCAAAGTTTGACTTTGATCAAATGACTATTTTGCCTTTTGACTAAAGTTAGTGGGAAAATCCAAACTTTTATCGGATAACTCCACTAACAATATAATGGGCTAGGTGTTGGCTTATAGTGGAAACATTAAGCCCACTAAGATAGTGGATTATGGCTTATAGTGGAAACATTAAGCCCACTAAGATAGTGGATTATAGGTGTTGGGTTTTTATGGATCTGGTTCATGCAATTGTTGCATGGTTTTTTCTATAAAATGGGCTTTCATTTTAAATGAAAAGAGTTTTACCCATTTTTGCCAAAATTGTTTTTCAAATTTGGGCCGAAAAAAAACTATTTTCTTTGAGAAAAATTCATAACCCAACCCAAAGATTCATCTTATTTTCCATCTCTTTTCTCTCTCGTTTTCTTCATCTACTGGGTTCCACAATCCGATTCTGAGCCGTTTGAGATAGAAAGGAAACTGATCTCTCGGCAACTTCATAAGAGGAAACAAAGTGGGTTTTGGATTTGTTGAATGTTTTGGAACGATTTGTGTTTGATAACGTTTGCAAATTGTTTTTTTTTTCATTTCGACTCTGGTTATCTTAGCGACAAAGATAATGCCAATGTTTCTTCTTTCATCTTGCTGGCGTTTCTTGATCTTGATTCATAATTCTTGAATTGAAATCTAAATTTGATCGAAAATCTTATAGTTATCAAGAATTAATCAATCAAAATTATTCAATCTTAATTCCTATTGAAAATTAATCAAACTGACCGCAATTCCATTTAACTAGAATTGTTTGATAATTGAGTAAATTTAAAATCTAGTTTTTTAATTGATGATTATGTGAATTTGAATCTAATGTTTAATTGATGATTCAAGTTTAAATTAGATTAATCATATTGTGAGTTTAAGTTAAATTTGATTAATCATGTTGTAGATTCAAGATTAATTGATCATGTTGTGGTTTAAATTTAAATTTGATTGATATTTTGGTGAATTTAAATTTAAATTTGATTGATAATATTTGGTGGTATTCACATGTTTATGTTGCTTTAATTGTATTATGTGTATGCAATTATTAAGTGAATATTGGTAAAGATTATTTGGTGTTCTTCCTTTTTTATTTTTGTACAATAATATTATTGTATTATTGTGTCTTATATTTTAGATTGAGTTGGTCAAAATAATATGTTACCAAAGTAGCCTCTGTTATCTAGATTAATTTAGTTATAAAATTTAAGATGTGCATATTCATGAATTTATGCGGATAATTATCCGCCCAAAGGAAGATAATTATTTGGCCAAATTGTGGGTATGCATTTGGTAATGAGTATGTGACAATTATAAGGATTGCTCGTGTGAAAAATAGTCGGTCCAAAGAAAGACTATTTTTTGATAGAGTTAATTGCTAGTACTTTGATTACCACGTTGAGAGTACCATTTACAGTTGGTGTTTTTGCCTAAAGGCTGGACATCAATGTTGTGTTAGGTATCTTGTTAAAGGGGCCCACCACATATGTGGAATTATTTTGTTATATTTTAATTGTGAGCATATGTTTTGTTGTTTATTGTTTCAGTTGGCCTTACTCTAATATCTGAAAATTTGAGTTCAATTCCTAAGTTGAATGGATCGAACTTCAAGATCTGGAAGGAAAGCCTAGAGATACTTCTCGAGTGTATGGATTTGGATCTTGCATTAAGGACCGATAAACCTACTTCTACTGAGGAACAACTAAATACGACTAATATAGAGAAGTGGGAACGGTCAAATCGCATGTGTCTGATGATCATTAGGCACTCTATTCTAGAGTCTTTTCGGAGCTCTATCATGGAAAGTGAAAATGCCAATAAGTTTCTTACTAAATTTGAGAAATATTCTGCTAAAAATGAGAAAGGGGAAGCAAGTAGTCTTTTAACTTCTTTAACTTCTATAAGGTATAAGGGCAATGGAAACATAAGGGAGTACATTATGGAAATGTCCAATCTCACAAGTAAATTAAAGACACTTGATATCAAGATAAATGAAAATTTACTCGTGCATCTGGTACTTATCTTTCTTCCTGCACAATTCACTTAATTTAAGATAAGCTATAATACTCAGAAGGGTAAATGGAGTATTAATGAGCTTATCTCACAATGTGTGCAAGAAAAAGATAGGATTAAGAGAGAAATGACAAAAAGTGCTCATTTGGCAACAGGCTCTCGTGATAAGAAGAAAAGGAAATTTGTGGATGCTGCAGAAGGGTCATCTCAGCAGAATAAAAACAAGAAACAAGCTACTGAAAATCCTTGTTTTTTCTGCAAAAGAAAGATCACTTCAAGAAAGATTGTCCAAGTATGCCAAGTGGCGTGTAAAGAAGGGTAAACTTCTTACTTTGGTTTTTTTTGAAGTTAATTTAGCTTCTGTACCTATAGATACTTGGTGGATAGATTCTAGTGTTACTATTCACATAAGTATATTAATGTAGGGTTGCCTGTGGAGTCGACCGCCAAGTGATGTTGAAAGATTCATCTATGTGGGTGATGGAAAAGCAATTCCAGTTGAAGCTATTGAAAATTTTAGATTACTTTTAAAAACTAGTTGTTATTTGGATCTGAATGAGACTTTTGTTGTACCGTCATTTAGACGAAATTTAGTTTCTATTTCCAGTTTGGACAAATTTGGTTTTTCTTGTTCTTTTGGAAATAAAAAAGTTAGTCTTTTTCAAGATTCTAAGCTTATTGGTACCTATTCTTTAATTGATAATCTATATATGCTTGATTCTTTTGCTTTATTTAACAAGATCAATCTAATTCATGTGATACAAAACGTAAATTAAATGAGAATTTCGCTATGTTATGGCACAAGTGTTTAGGTTACATCTCTAAACAAAGAATTCAGATACTTGTATCAAATGGAATTCTTGATTCCCTTAATTTAAGTAACTTCAACGTTTGTGTGGAATGTATTAAGGGAAAATAGACAAATATAAGAAAATTAGGTGCCAACAGACGCTCAAACGTCTTATAACTAATACGTACAGACATTTGTGGTCCATTCCCTACGACCTCTTGGAATGGACAACAATATTTTATTACGTTCATAATCGACTATTCAAGATATGGGTACCTATATTTAATTCATGAGAAGTCTCAACCCTTGGACGTTTTCAAGTCTTTCAAAGCTGAAGTTGAACTTCAACTTGGAAAGAAAATTAAGGCTGTCAAATCTGATCGTGGTGGTGAATATTATGGTAGATATGATGGATCAGGTAAACAACGTCTAGGGCCGTTTGCCAAATACCTAGAAGAATGTGGAATCGTCCCGCAATACACTATGCCAGGCAAACCTAGCATGAATGGTGTAGCGGAAAGGCAAAATAGAATACTTAAGGATATGTTAAGAAGTATGATTGGTCATTCTTCTCTACCAGAGTCCCTCTGGAGTGAGGCACTAAAGACTGCAGCATATATCCGTAATAGGGTACCTAGTAAAGCAGTAGCATAAACCCCTTATGAGCTGTGGACAGGAAAGAAACCTTATCTTCACATTTGGTGTTGTCCACCTGAGGCTAGGCCTTATAGGTCTAATGAAAGAAAATTGGACTCAAGAACTATTAGTTGCCATTTTGTTGGGTATTTTGAGCACTCTCAAGGTTTCAAGTTTCATGATCCCACTTCTAGTTCATTGTTTGAGACAGGAAATGCTAGATTCCTTGAGGATGTTGAATTTGAGGGAGGATAACATAAGGAAAGTTTTCTTTGAAGAGGAAATAGTTTCTTTTCCTCATGTGATTATAAATGATGTTCAGGCTCCAATTCTCGACTTCATTATTGAACCAATTATAGAACAAGACAACATTGAAGTCCCCGTTGTTGAATCTGAAGTTAAAACTCAACAACCTCAAGAAGTGCCATTAAGAAGATCTACTAGAGAGAGAAGAAGTACAATTCCAGATGATTATATTGTGTTTCTTCAAGAACGTCAGGATGATATGAGCATAATGGAAGATGATCTAATCAACTTCCAACAAGCTTTTCAAAGTTCTAACTCTCAAAAGTGGATAAGTGCTATAGAAGAGGAAATAAAATCCATGAAAGACAATGGTATTTGGGAACTTGTCGAACTGCCATCAGGAGTGAAACCCATAAGTTGTAAATGGATATTTAAAACCAAAAGGGACTCACATGGCAATATCGAAAGATATAAGGCTCGTCTTGTTGCAAAGGGTTTTACTCAAAAGGAAGACACTGATTACAAAGAGACTTTCTCTCCAGTTTCATCGAAAGACTCTTTTAGGGTAATCATGGCACTGGTAGCTTACTTTGATTTAGAGCTACACCAGATGGATGTAAAAACTGCATTTCTCAATGGGAACATTGATGAGACGATTTATATGGTGCAACCAGAAAACTTTGTGTCTGATAATTCAAAGTCTATGGTGTGCAAATTAAAGAAATCCATCTACGATCTCAAGCAAGCCTCTCGTCAATGGTATCACAATTCCATGAAGTGATAATCTCATTTGGTTTTGAGGTGAACATTGTGGAAGATTATGTATATCACAAGTTCAGTGGGAGTAAATCAATCTTTCTGGTGTTATATGTCGATGACATACTCATAGCTAGTAATGATGTAGGTTTATTGCATGACACTAAGAGATTTCTCAAAAGAAATTTTGAGATGAAGGATCTTGGTGATGCTTCTTTTGTATTAGGAATTGAAATACTGCAAGATCATTCTCAAGGTATTTTGAGATTGTCACAAAAGAACTACATTGAAAAGATCTTGAGTAGATTTGACATGAAAGATTGTACATCAGGAGATACCCCGATCGCTAAAGGTGATAAATTTCATTTAGGTCAATGCCCCAAGACCACACTCGAGACTAAGGAGATGCAGAATGTTCCCTATGCATTGGCCATTGGAAGTCTAATGTATGCCCAAGTATGTACGCGTCCAGATATTGCGTTCATAGTTGAGGTGTTAGACAGATATTTGAGTAACCTGGGGATGGATCATTGGAAAGCAGCCAAACGGGTTATAAGGTATTTACAGAGAACAAAAGATTATATGCTTACTTATCGGAGATCAGAAGTTTTGGAGATCATTGGGTATTCTGATTCTGATTATGCTGGATGTCAAGACACTTTGCGATCCACTTCAGGCTATATCTTCATGTTAGTTGAAGGAGCTGTATCCTGCAAAAGTGTTAAACAAATACTTATGGCTTCTTCTACCATGGATGTGGAGTTTATATAGCATGTTATGAGGCATCCAATCATGGAATATAGTTGTGAAATTTTTTCACTAGGCTGCGGATAATGGTTGGCATAGAAGACCAATAAAATTATTTTGTGACAATAAGTTGGCAATGATGTATTCCAACAACAACAGAAGCAATACGAAGTCAAAGCATGTATATGTGAAGTTTCTGGTTGTTAAAGAAAGAGTTTAGAATGGTCAAATTTCGATAGAACACATAGGAACAAACTCTATGGTGGCGGATCCATTGACTAAAGGTTTACCACCTAAAGTTTTTCATGAGCATGTTGCTCACATGGATGTTAGTCCTTTTTCTACTTCCATGGTTTAGTGGAAGTTTTTTATTGAGGATGTTCTTTGACCTTATTTTGTTTATTTTCTATATAGAATAAAGTTGATGATTTATGTTCCATGGTTTAGTGGGAGTTTGTTATTGAGGATGTTCTTTGACCTTATTTTGTTTATTTTCTATATAGAATAAAGTTGATGTTTATGTTTTATTATCTGAACTCATTTATCATGCATGCAGTTTAGCATAAAGTTTTTTAGAATGATCTCATTAAGGAATTTGGACCAGTTGGAAATAGGTATGATATAGATCACTTTGCATGTAGTTTCCATGCTATCCATCCTTACTTTATCTATGTCATTGAATATATTGGAATTAGTGATCAAGGAAGGTTTAGTTACAAGGGTAGTGACGAAAGCCGCCTTGATTCCGTGCTAATACAGGAGATGGACCAGATTGAACTAAAGGGGAATTCTATTATTGAAATAACTTGTTTATGTGTGCTTAACATTTATGTGATTTAATTATATCAGGTACACAAACATAGCCCAAGTGGGAGATTGTTAGACATATTTAAATAATAATACGTTTAATTAAAGTATGAGCTATGTATGTGGATTAATAATTTATCACATTTGGCTATTTTATTAGATTGAGCCCTATTATGTGATCTAATTAATTAAGGCTCTATATTCCTAATTAATTAGGGTTTAATGGGAACCCTAGTTCAACTAGTATATAAACCTTAGGGCTACGGTCTCCCAATATATCAAAACAATAAGTACTCAGTCTTTCTTGAATCAGATCCCACTAAGGGTATTCGGAGTTTTGGTTGAGGAAGACCATAGTCATCCATCATCATCTTGAAGCTATCATCAATTTTGCAATGGAATAAGGTATGTTATTCTTGACAATTTGGCATGAATAATCTTAGGGTTTATCTATTCAATATAGATATTAAGAATTTATACTAACAAACTTACAATGACTGATTTGAGTTCTTTTTTCCTTAATTTTATCATAATAAGAGAAGTTGACAAGAGTGGACTCCTCAAAAGTCCCCTGATTTTTACTCCTCATATTGAAGAGGTTTTCCACATATAATTCTTTTAATCTTCCATAACTTTGTGGTTTATTGCTATCCATTATTTGGTTGATTGATGATTATTTGGTAATTTATTTGTGGTGCCTTGGAGAACAATTATTTGACCGATCATTTTGGAAGAAATCTTTATGGATTGTTGTTATATTATTATTTAGGTCCTATCAACTTTCAGGACAACCATAAATTCCAGAGGAGCATCACATTTTTTCCTCCCATCCCATCATGCATTCAATGTGACTTTTTGAGTAAGAGTAGATCTCCACCACTACCTCCCCTTTAAGTAATCATTTTTTTCGGTTTAGATCAATTTTATAATCTATTTTTCGTGTCCTTCAAGTAATGTTTCTTTCTTGATGATCATTATTCGTTAAGGAATAGGTTTTTTTTTGACGATTTTTGACTACCAATGAATCGAAAAACTGGAAATTCACTATTTTGACTAAATTTATATATTTTTGTATCAAGAAATATATTTTTTCCAACATGCACTTACGCTAAGTTTAAATATAAAAATTTATTCTTGAGATCCCTAAACGTTCCATGAAATGATTTGCATTGGGATCGACGGGACTCATTAAGAACCTCCACCGATATATCATTAATCACAGAAACCATCACAAAATCTTGAACCTCAACTTGATCGACAAACTTCTCCTCAGAATACATGCACTCTCCATACCGATTTATGAACAGAATGAAAGGCATCCACATTTGTACGTTTTGAAGATAATAATTTTGCAGTCACACAAATTTAGATCTGCTTGGTCTACCGGAAGCTTCTTTATCTTCTACTATTACAGTCTTCCTTTACCATGATGGTTACAAATTTACATTAATACATCATATTGGAAACAACTCAAATTTCATTCTAGAATAATGGAAGGAGAACAGGTATGCATTGCTCACATTTTTTTCTTCTTTTTAAAGATGTAAATGTAAATGTAGATAGTTATAATAATACGTATAATTAAATTGTGGGCTATATATATATGGATTAAATATTTTATAACATTGACTTATTTTATTAGATTAGGCCATCTAATTAATTGTATGGACTTAATGCATACCCTAATTAATTAGGGTCTAATGAAACCCTAATTGAATTAGTATATTAAGAAACCTTCCCAACATACCAAAACAATTAGCACTTACTTTTCTTGAACCCGAGAGATCCACTAAGGGCAACCGGAATTTTGGTTTAAGAAGACTATAGTCATCCTAAAACTATCATTTTCTTGAACCTATCATCAATCTCCCAACAAAATCTGGTACGTTAATTATTCTTATTCTTAGCAATTTGGCATGAATGATGCTAGCATTGATCTATTCAATATAGATTTGAAGTAATTATGCTAACAAGTGGTATCAGATAATGAATTCCATGTTAGATTGTCGGTTTAAATTCGTTTACCATTGGTATGATTCAATTTTGTTTTCAGTAAAGATGGTTAAAGAATTTAAAGATTTTTTTTTTCCTTTTCAAACAGAGGCTGAAACCTTCCCTTCACGCCGGTAATACGCAAGAAAACAATCGTTTTCGACATTACAGAATTCGCCGGCCATGGGATTTCTTTCGTTTCTTGCCGTGAGTTTAACTGCAGGGGTAGGCTCATCGTCGTCTTTTTCTATTTTAATTAAGCTTATGCAGTCGGATGAATTCAATACACTTCATATATATATATATAAGGATGAACTGAGGATAGAATTTTCTGTCTTTTATATCAATCATTAATGTAACAAACAACGAGATCACAGTGGAAAAAGAAGGGAATTATAATTTATTAGCTAAATATGTAGAAGACAGTGATTCGTTGGGAAGAAACAATGGATGAAATAAAAGTGTTTTTTTCAATCATAAAAAAGCAAGTTTTTATTTATTTAAGTTTGTGAATTCGAATCTAAAGTTTGATTGACGATTCAAGTTTAAATCTGACAAATCATTTGTGAATTTAAGTTTAAATTTGATTGATAAATTTTGATGATATCCACATAATTATGTTGCTTTACTTGTATTCCGTGCATGCAATTATTGGGTGATTTTGGTAAAATCTATTTAGTATTCTTATTTCATTATTTTTATACAATAATATTATTATATTATTTTGTTTTATATTTTATTGATTTGGTCAAAATAATATGTTACCAAAGTAGTTTCAATTATCTAGATTAGTTTAATTCTAAATATAAGATGTGCATATCCATTAATTTATGCGGACAATTGTCGAACAAAGGAA
Source organism: Benincasa hispida (assembly GCF_009727055.1). NCBI lineage: Eukaryota > Viridiplantae > Streptophyta > Magnoliopsida > Cucurbitales > Cucurbitaceae > Benincasa > Benincasa hispida. The sequence continues at coordinate 17,064,209 of NC_052354.1, forward strand.
GATAATTATTTGGCCAAATTGTGGGTATGCATATGATAATGAGTATTTATGAGGATTGCTCATGTGAAACATAGTCGATTCAAAGAAAGGTTATTTTTTACAGAGTTTATTGTCAATATTTTGATAACATTTACCGTTGGTGTCTTTGTCCAAAAGCTAGACATCAATGTTCACCAAAGGCTAGACATCAATGTTGTGCTAGGTATATTGTAAAAGGGGTCAACCATATATATGAAATTATTTTGTCATATTTTAATTGTGAGTATATGCTTTATTGTTTATTGTTTCGGTTGGTCATACTCAAATATTTGGAAATCTGAATTCAATTCCTAACTTGAATGGATCGAACTTCAAGATTTGGAAAGAAAACTTAGAGATACTTCTCGGGTGGATTAATTTAGACCATGCATTAAGGATCGATAATATGACTAATATTGAGAAGTGGGAACGGTCAAATCGCATGTGTCTGATGCTCATTAGGCACTCCATTCCGAAGTCTTTTCGGGGCTCTATCACGGAAAGTGAAAATGACAATAAGTTCCTCACCCAAGTTGAGAAATATTTTGCTAAAAATGAAAAAGGGGAAGCAAGCAGTCTTTTGACTTCTTTAACTTTCATGAGGTATAAGGGCAATGAAAACATAAAGGAGTACAATATGGAAATATCCAATATCGCAGGTAAATTAAAGGCACTTGATATTGAGATAAATGAAAATTTACTCGTGCTTCTGGTACTTATTTCTCTTTCTACACAATTCACTCAGTTTAAGATGAGTTATAATACAAATAAGGATAAATGGAGTATTAATGAGCTTATCTCACAATGTATGCAAGAAGAAGATAGGATTAAGAGAGAAAGGACAGAAAGTACTCATTTGGCAACTTGCTCTCGTGATGAAAAGAAAATCTACCAGTGGTACAGAAGGGACATCTTAGCAAAATAAGAGCAAGAAACAGGTTACCGAACATTCTTGCTTTTTTGTAACAAGGAAGGTCACTTCAAGAAAAATTCTCCCAAGTACGCCAAGTGGTGTGTAAAAAAGGGTAAACTTCTTACTTTGATTTGTTCTAAAGTTAATTTAGCTTCTGTACCTATAGATACTTAGTGGATAGATTATGGTGTTACTACTCACATAAGTATATCTATGCAAAGTTGCCTGTGGAGCCCACAACCAAATGATGCTGAAAGATTCATCTATGTGGGCGATGACAAAACAGTTCAAGTTGAAGCTATTGGAAATTTTATAGATTACTTTTAAAACTGGTTGTTAATTGGATTTGAATGAGACTTTTGTTGTACCGTTATTTAGACGGAATTTAGTTTCTATTTTTATTATGGACAAATTTGGTTTTTCTTGTTCTTTTGGAAATAATAAAATTAGTCTCTTTCAGAATTCCAAGCCTATTGGTATCAGATCTTTTAATTGATCATCTGTATACGTTTGATTCCTTTTGCTTTATCTGACAGGATCATGTTATCTAATTCATGTGGTATAAAGCATAAATTACATGAGAAGTCTCAATCTTTGGACGTTTTATCTGACAATATTTTATTACCTTCATAGACAACTATTCAAGATATGGGTACCTATATTTAATACATGAGAAGTCTCAATCTTTGGACGTTTTCAAGTATTTCAAAGTTGAAGTTGAATTTCAACTTGGAAAGAAAATTAAGGTTGTCAGGTGTATACTGCACCTAGAGGAATGTGGAATCGTCCCACGATACACTATGCCAAGGAAACCCAACATGAATGCCGTTACGAAAAGGGAAAATCGAACACTTAAGGATATGATAAGAAGTATGATTAGTCATTCTTCTTTACCAAAATCTCTCTGGGGTGAGACACTAAAAACTGCAGCATATATCCTCAATAGAGTACCTAGTAAAGTAGTAGCTAAAACCCCTTTATAAGTTGTGGACAGGAAAGAAGCTTAGTATTAAGCATCTACATATCTGGGATTGTCTAGCTGAGGCTAGGTCTTATAGACCTAACAAAAGAAAATTGGACTCAATAACTATTAGCTACTATTCTGTATGGTATTTTGAGCGATCTCGAGGTTTCAAGTTTTATGATCCCACTTCTAGATCATTATTTGAGACGGAAAATGCCAAATTTATTGAGGATGTTGAGTTTGAGGGGAAAGATAACATAAGGAAGGTTGTTTTTGAAGATGAATTATTTTTCCCCTAATGTGGTTATAGATGATGTTCAAGCTCCAAGAAATGCAATCCCAGATTTATTGAGAATGTTGAGTTTAAGGATGTTGGTTATAGATAGTTTCTAGATCATTCCTGACTTCACTATTGAACTGATTATAGAACAAGACAACATTGAAGTCCCCATTATTGGACCTGAAGCTCTGCCACTAAGCGGATCCACTAGAGAAAAAAGAAGTACAATTCCAGATGATTATATTGTATTTCTTCAAGAACAAAAGAATGATATGAGTGTAATGGAAGATGATCCAATCAAACTTCCAAGTTTCCAACAAGCTTTACAAAGGTCTAACTCTCAAAAGTGGATAAGTGTTATGGAAGAGGAAATAAAATTCATGAAAGACAATGACACTTGGGAACTTGTCGAATTGCCATCAGGAGTGAAACCTATAGGTTGTAAATGAATATTTAAACCAAAAAGGATTCGCACGACAATATCGATAAACTCGTCTTGTTGCAAAGGGTTTTACTTAAAAGGAAGACATTGATTACAAAGAGATTTTCTCTCTGATTTCATCGAAACACTCTTTTAAGGTAATCATAACACTGGTAGCTCACTTTGATTTAGAGCTACACTAGATGGATTATAAAATTGTATTTTTCAATGGGAACGTTGATGAGACAATTTATATGGTGCAACAAAAAAACTTCGTGTCTGGTAATTCAAAGTTTCTGGTATACAAATTGAAAAAATCCATCTATGGTCTCAAGCAAGCTTCTTGTCAATGATCTCACCAATTCCATGAAGTAATAACCTCCTTTTCTTTTGAGATGAATATAGTGTGTCAGATTTGATGTCCTAAAATTTCATATATATTGTAGTTTGTAAAAACAAATCATATATTTAATAAAATAAGAGGTATTTTATTAACAGTTAGGCTGCATTAATTCAATCTAATAAACTAAGATCCAAGGTTATTTTATGTAACTTAAAACATGTATGTGGTTGACATATAGGTGGATCATGTTTAAGTAATAACCTAAATGGTTCTGTAGTAGATGGATAAGGTTGGGTACCTTATCCTAGTGACACTATGAATACGACCCACTTTGTAGTTGTTACAATTGTTGTAAAGTGTTACAAATGATTTGATTCTGATCATTCATATGGAGGCATGTGAGTGGGGTACTCTATACAAAGAGTTTGTATAAGATCGGACTACGAAATGAATATTCTTTCTATATAACACCATTACTAGAAAAGACTTACATTTCACTAGGATGACCATAGTTGACTTGACTTTAATCCTGGGTGAGTTGTGAACTCCTATTTATGAAGACAATCTTTTGATCTGTATGGGTGAGAGTGACTATGTTAGCCGACTCAAGAAGCCTACCATTTTAGGGATTTGTCCAAGTAGGGAGCTAGGAACACAACTACATAAGATAGAATTTACTCCTTCTCAACCTTAGGGAAAGTAGATAAATTACTCCCTCAATAACTGATTCCAGGTCTTGAACAATGAGACATCAACCTCTCATTGGCCCAAGAAGTGTCAATTTATAGTTGGGCTATAAACTATTTGTTCATTAGAGGAATCAGTGGTACTTAAGAAGTTAGATGTATCCACAGGGGTAAAACGGTAATTTGACCTAGCTGTAGTTATGAGCAATTTGTGAAGGGTCGACTCACTGTTGATTGGTTATATTTATGGACACAGAAATATATCTGCAGTGTGAAGAGTGCAGCTATCGGTCTTAGTGAGGTGATCGGTAGTTAATGAACATTGATTAATTTAATTAAAGAGTATAATTAATTAATCTTATATCATTAGAACTTCTAATTTGTAGGTTCATAAAGTTCCCTTGTTAGCTCGCTAAAGGATAGTGATGAGAAATGCTTTGAATTGTTCAAATCATGTGAAGGTATTTCATATTAATAACATTAATATCAAATATGGTTAATTATAGATGTGATCTATAATCCAAATTATGTAAGAGAGAAATATTTGAATGATATTCGAATATTAAATTAGTGTGAATTAGATTCATGTAGAATTATAATGTTAGAGAAGTGTATGCATTGGTGTTTATATGTTAATTAATTAATTGTATATTAAATTGGATTTAATATATGGTGATTTAATCTATATGCCATTTAACTAAATAATTGTTATTTAATTAATTAGCTTTAAAGGTGGAAGGCATTCACATTGTCGAACTCCTAGGAAGAAGTTAGCTTATGATGATAGATAAAATACACTTCTTTATTAGATAAAAAATCATTGCTACAATAGAGTCCAATTGAAAAAGGAGAGATAAAAATAACTACAATGAATAATCAAAATTAAAAGGATGCTAGAAGGTTGGAACTCCAATGAGCTTGAAATAAATCTTCAAGTTCCAAGCCTTTCCCTAGGATAATCTCTCCTTTTTCAAGGTGGAAATCATTCCTCGACACTCGCTTCCGTGGGATGAGAAATCCTAGAGTCAAAACACCTTAGAGGAACTTCTGTTCGTAAGGTTCTGAATTGAAATGTGAAAATGAACCCAATGTAACTACTGGAAAATGACAGAAATGATGACGAAGAAAGTGAGTTCGACTAAGGAGTTGATTATTTCGACTTGGATGGCTTCCATCCCTTTTATAAGCCTGAAAGTGGTTGGGAAAAACTCATGCGATACTTTATTTTTCTTAATAAAAGATGCATAAAAATGACTCAAAAACATGCAATTCAAAACATGAATCACACCACCAAATTTAAACCTTTTCTTACCCTAAGAAAATATTATAAACAACACCCATCGCCTAAACATGCAAGCTTGATTTGATAAGTGAAAAGAAAACAACTTTCAGAAGGAGTCTCTAATCTAATACTTAGCCAAATAACAAACTCCTAAAGAATCTCATAAGAGTTTCTATTTGGCCAACGACTCAACTTTCCCACTAGCCGCTACAACATGCCAAACTAGCTAAGCTACCAATCATTGACCTTAGGAGGATCCAAAACATGCCACAACCTCACCTAACACTAAACTAGTGTAGATTACAAAAAGAACTTTTCCCTACTCCCCCCAAACTTACACTTTTGCTGGGCCTTAAAACTTACATCTTACAAGCCTCCATAAATTTCTCTCTCTTTCTTTTTTTTTCCTGACAAAGCTTTCTTGCCTAAGAACGACCCTTAGTGTCATTCTCTCCTTCGTTCCAACTTGCCCCCACGAGTTACCTGCGAGCATTTGACTATGAACAAGAATCACACTTGAGGCAAAACACTCACTTTCCAAGCTAACTTTTTCATGTCAAGAGAGCACAAGTATATCATGCTCCACTTGAAGCTACTTTTTATGACCAACTTAGAAAGGAGGAGTGTCATCCTAGCTCTCCCTTTCTATTTTTTCTTTTTCTTTTTTTTTTTTTAAAGGCCTAGCATACATACATATACACATTCTCACAAATAAATATTGTATTGATAAACGTAATGCTAAAGTTCTCCACCTAAACTTAAAATAAGTGATGTCCTCATTGCATAAGAAAGAGAACCTACAAAAGGGGAAAAACAAGATAATGGTGTTTTGGCTTGGTTGCAAAATGTATGACTAGGATCTCTTGGTACATAAAACTAGTGGGCATGTAGAAGACTAGCCTAAAGGTTTTACACATACAGACAAATATGAAACTCTTGGTTTTGTATCCTTTTGGGGTTGAAAGCAAGATACACAGAAAAGAGATATGCCCTAAATATTATCATGAAAAAATAAAACAACATGCACCCAATCATTTCATGTAATATTAGCCACCAAAAATAAAGTCCACTAGAAAAAATATAAAAACTAACATAAAAGAAAACTAACCTAACAACACACACATAAAAAAAAAAAAAAAAAAAAAAAAACCAAAAGATAGAATGAAATAAATGGATTTCTGAGTCATAAAAGGGAAGAACGAGAGAAGGAACACGATACTCCCCTACTAAGCTAGAGCATCATCATCAACTTTAGAGCCTCATTCTTCATCAACAGGATCTTAGAAGATGTGATCAACAAAAGAAGGGATAACCAGATAATACCTAGGACGAGCATGGCAAAGGAATGTTCTAAAAGTTGCATCATGGTCCCTAGCATACTTCAATACGCATGAATATGCCTCAAAAACCTTTCCAATTGAGTGCCCATCGCAACAATGGAAGCACAAATATCATGTAGCTGCTGGGGAGGTACTGTTGGAGCATTAGCTGTGACCGTGGCAGCAACAGAAATATGAGTAGAACCGAAAGGGACATCTTCTTGATTGGGTGGAAGCTGAACTTGAGATTGTAGCCTGTTGTACCAAAGCAGGAGTCTGAAAATCTGTGTCGAATGTGTCCTCCTCGAGAGAAAGCGGAACAAAACTTCTATATGGAGTTATCCTAGCAGAAAGAGAAGTTACTGAGGATGGCTTTTTTACTTACTTGCCCTTACAAGCCACCCTATTTTCTTATCAGTACACTTAAGTGAAATATTATAGAGTTTAACCAATATAAACTCCCAGGTAGGTTTTTAGGTTTAGGTGTTCCCTTCGGTCATCTTAAATACCTTTTCCTTAGACAAAATCAGCCTAGACAGAACTTATTTATTGAAGCAGATAAAACTCCAAACTTTTTTATTTTTCTGACAAAATAAAATAAACAAAACAAAACAAAAACGTACTTGTACATTTAGAACTCAATCTTACTCTTAGATCAAGAACAAAGGTTTTGTCTCAGCTTAACACTTCTTTTCAATATGCCTTCATTTGTTGTTTGATCATTCTGAATGCATTTATTTCCCTACCTTGAAAACTGACTGTTCTATCACGTAAGCTAAACAATTATTTGTCTCCCATCCTTTAAACTTGTGGTACAAACTCTCTCCTTCTCTTGTGGCTCTTTTCTTCTTCTCTTTCTAAAGACTCTATTTTTGTAGCTCAGCTTTTTAAAGGAAATACTCGGATTTTTTTAGAAGAGAGAACACTATTGCTTTAAGTTGGATATTGATAGGTTCTATTACAACATGTTTTAGTTGTTGGTTATTTTTCTTTGTAAGCTTAGATGATTCGGTGTTGCCTTCCTTAAAAAGAATTTCTGGCACAGTGTTGGCTACATTTTGTAAGTAATTAACTTCTTCTACCACATTCTTTTGTTTCCTTATCCAACTCATCTCTCGAGTTTTCTTTTTTTACGAACTTATGTACCTCACATGGGGTCAGGCTATAAGACTCTTCAATTAAAGAACATTCTTCCATGTCTCTGGGAAATTTTAATGCTTTTAATATTTTGATCATTAACCCTCCTAGTCAATTTTGCCTTCTGTACATCAATTAAAGTCTTTCCTATCGCTGAAAATGGTCGTCTCATAATCATGAGCACTTCTCTATCTGCTTCACAATCCAAAATTATAAAGTCTACAAGGAACGCAAACTTATCAACCTTTACCAACACATCTTCGATCTTTCCTACTGGATTAGTTGTGGATTTGTCGGCCAATTAAAGAGTTATAGTTGTCGGCCTTACTTCCCAATCCCAAATTGTGCAAATACTGAATACGACATCAAATTAATGCTAGCTCCCAGATCGCACAATGCTCTACCTCGACTTTGTCCTTCAATAGAACACGAGATGGTGAAGTTTCCCAGGTCTTTCAGCTTTGAGGGAATCTTGCTACTAACCAAGGTGCTACAACACTCAGTTAACGCAACCGTTTTATACTCTGGCAGCTTGCGCTTGTTGGACAAGATGTCTTTTAAAAATTTCACATAGTTGGCATTTCCTCTAATGCCTCAATGAATGTAATGTTTGAAGGATCTCTTGACAAAGAGACCCATGAACAGAAGCGAGATCGTTCCAAATCCCATTGTGAGAGAACATACACAGATGGTCTGATCTTGATCATTCGTGTAAGGCATGTGCGAGCGAGGGCGTCCTATACAAAAAGTTTGTATAAGACCTAACCATGAAGTGTTAACGTTTCGTTATATAACAACGTTCATGACAGAGACTTCACTTCACTAGGATGACCATAGATAACATGACCTCAATTCTGAGTGAGTTGGGAACTCCTGCCATTGAGGGCGGTCCTTTGATTTGTATGGGTGTTGTACCAGGTCACCGATTCAAACCTACCATTTCGGAGATTTGTCTGATTTGGGAGTTGGGAACTCAGCTACACAAGATGGAATTCACTCCTTTCCCGAGGGAAGGGTAAATAGATAGATAGCTCTCTTAAAGGTTGATTCCAGGGCTTGAACGATGTGGCACTACATACCTTCTCTTGGCCCGAGAGATGTTCACACATAGTTGGACTATGTTGTATTATTCATTAGAGGAATCAGTGGTACTTAAGGAGTGAGATGTAACTACATGAGCAAAACGATAATTTGGCCCAGCTGTACTTACGAGCATCTTTGAAGGGTCATCATACTCATGATTGGTTATATCCGATGGACATAGAAATATTTCTGTGGTAAGAAAAGTTCAGTTGTTGGTCTTTAGTGGAATGCCTGACAGTTAACGAATGGTGGATCTCATAGCCAAAGAGTTTAGTCAGCTATTCACGGACCGTTGAAGCTTTGAGCTACAGGTCCATTAGGTCCCCTGGGTAGCTTGGATAAAGTCGGGAATCAGTGTTTGAGTCAGATTGAAATGTTCAAATTGACAAGAGGGAGTTCGATTATATATGATATAATTGGACTGGTTAATTATATATGATATAATTGGACTGGTTAATTATATATGATATAATTGACTAAATGTATGAGATACATTATTTTAGAGGAATTTAGATATAAATATGATTTATATCAAGTAGAAGAGAAATTACTATATAGATATGTGATATCAAATTATAGGGTTAGAATATAATATGATTATATTTATTAATTATTTAATTGGTTAATTATATGATAATTGGCCTAAAATTTCTCTCGGATGTGCATTAGTGGGAGTAGTCGCTTCGGTTATGGTAACTGAAGAATAAAATGAAAATTAGTTTCATTTTACAACGGATTGGAAAAATTGGCATCAGTGTGGAAACGTAAACGATCACATAGTCTCGAGAGCCTATACGATAGTTGCTCAGCACCTAAGCGATCACACACCTCGTGCCTAAACCATCGCATGCTAATCCCTAAACGATCGCTTAGCTTTCCTAAACAATCGCATAGTGTGTCGTGTTTTCTAAACGATCGTCCACCTTTTATTAAACGATCGCTTAGTAAAACCTACACGGTCGTGTAGCTTCTTCTAAACGATAAGCACTTAGCTATGCGATAGCTTCCTTTTCTCTTCCACTTGCTTATCGTCTACACAATTAGTTTTTCCTCTTACCTCTACCAAACTCACCAAAGACAACACTTTGGGTTCTCACTCCGAGAATACCAAGGGCTCCATTTTGGTGGTGTCATCCTCGCTGTTGTTTACTTGTTCGTGATAGTTCGTGCTGCTACAGATGACTTGTTTGTTGGACGATAGAGATCGTGTAAAGGTCCCCGCTGCATCTGAGTTTCAAAGCTTGGAGAGCATATTTGTTGATTCGAATTGCGGCGGACATAATGCCACTGCAACGACCGATGATGTGTAAGATATGTGTTGCTTAATCACGCTTCTAGAATATATGCGATACTACGCTTTAAAATAATGTATGCGGTGCTGCTTAGATGCGCTCGTAGTATGTGTTCATGTAGTATGTGTGTGTCACAAGTTTTCTTGCGCTGGAACCAAGTATAAATCCACCGCAAGTTTCTCAGAGTGATCTGAGGTCGAACACGGAAATTGCAATGCGAGATGTGATATTGATGTGATACATGCGACCGAAAACAAAATAATAATGAATTGTGTTTGAAAAAGTAAAATACGGCAACAAACAAATAAATGAATAACTGTGAAGTTGTACAAGTGTACGATGGAATGCGATGGCAAGTCTTATGAAATGTATCAGAAAGAGAACGGATTGGGAGAAAGGACATCGAAAGTTCGTCAATCCTGTTGAGGATGCAACTAAGGTTCTGCCTTCCCTTGGCTTACACCTCTCAATGATCGGTCGCATTCCCATATCTCTATGGTGAATCAGGGATGAACGATGCGAACGCAAGGTTATTTCCATCTCTGGAAATACTTCTCTCTTTAGTTAACGCATTCTATCAACCTTCTTTCGAGAGGTGGATTAACATCTTCACTTCTGCTCTCACAGGTGAAGATACCGTTGAGCATGCATTAGCTACACTTAACTAACTTCTTCAACATAGATTAACTTACTCGCTTAATCCTTCTCCCTCACCCTGGAGAATTAATTACACATGGTGAAAGAAATGGAAGATGAAGTATGATGGAGAACAGAGAGATGAAGATGAATATGATAATGATATTAAAAGATAAAGCGTTCGTTTCAGATAGATGAATGAAAGATCATAAATGAATAACAGTTGATGAACAGAAGGTAAGAACAAATGAAGACAGCGTGTCAATGTCTTGATACGAATCCCGAACGGAATTGATTTGCTTGTCGACGTGTAGGAAGGGTGAGGTGGAAAACTTCCTTCTCAGGATAGTTTCCCAGGTAGAAATGATCCTTGCACAGAGCTTCTCTTCGGGATTGTGAATGAATTTCTAGCTTCTAAGACTTCCTTTCGGACTTGTCTCGCCTATCTCTCGGATTCTCTATGAATGTCTCTTCAGACCAGCCTCTCTCGGATTCTCTATCAATGTCTCTTTAGACCAACTTACTTTCTTTGGTATTGATGTAACTATTTATAGACCTTAGCACCTCCTTCGTCAGTGGTCGCACTCTGAAAAGTTACTTTTTCTGCCGGCTTGGCGGAAATGCTTGCTCTGCTCTACATTCAATTTGTCAGATCGTACAACAGAAAAGCTATACAATTTCAGAAATCCTCGCGAATGTGTCGCTCTTTTTATCCGCGGTCGATCGTCACATGCGTGCAAATGCGTTGATCTTTTTGTCCACAATCGATCGTCGCATGCGGTGCGAATGCGTTGCTCTTTTTGTCCAGAGCGATCATCGCATGCGGTGATCCTGTTTCCTGCAAAACAAAGACTTGGACATCCCTTTTTGCCTTCACAATGGGGTCAACGGGTGTGCTTCCGACATTTTATAACTTTTGCGTTTCTAAGTAAATTTCTATATGTTCGACGCAACTTTTTCCTTCTTTTTGCTGCATATTCTAAATAAGATGGTATCAATAACTTTTATTTCTACAAGTTATCAGTGTTCAACTGGTTTGAGAACTCTTTCTTTGTAATTTTATTGTTCAAAGCATGCCTTTAATTAGTGTTAATTTGTATAACTGTATGTTAGAATGTATATGTTGTATTTCGGTCACGGTGAATTCGGAAAGATCCAAATGTGCTCATGGATGCTCTTCGTTAAGAGTTCCTTCACAAAGGCCTAGTACAATAATACTCCCACTTGCCCTAGTCCAGCCGCAAACAATCCCGTAGACCCATGCTCTGAAGGTGACCCTTAAACACTATAGCCGTAAGAGCCTTCGTAAGCAGATCAACAACATTGTGCTCTGAAGCTATCTTTGTGACAATCACGTCTTCTCAATGCATAATCTCTCTGATAAGATTGTATTTTCGCTCGATATGTTTGTCGCGCTTGTGACTCTTAGGCTTTCAAGAATTCACCATAGCACCACTATGATCACAATAAAGTGTGATGGGCCTAGACATGTCTGGAACAACTTCCAGATCAGGCAGGAAATTCTTGAGCCAAATGGTCTTCTTAGCAGTTTCACAAATCGCTAAATACTCTGCCTTCATAGTGGAGTCAGCGATGAACCCCTACTTATTGCTTCGCCATATTACAGCTCCTCCATTAAGAGTGAGCACTGATCCTGGAGTGGATTTTCGAGAATCTTTATCAGTTTGAAAATCAGAGTCCGTCTATCCTGTAAGGACCAATTCCTTATATCCACACACAAACATTTAGTCCTTCGTTCTCTGAAGATACTTGAGGATATTCTTGACGGTAGCCCAGTGACCTTGTCCTAGATTAGACTGATATCTACTGACTATCCCCACAGCATAGCAGATGTCAGGTCGAGTACATAACATCGCGTACTTCAAACCGCCAACGACAGATTCATAGGGGACTTGTCTCATTTCCTCAACCTCTTAAGGTATCTTAGGACATTGCTCCTTAGACAATGTAACTACATGACGAAATGGTAAAAGGCCCCTCTTAGAGTTCTGCATCGATTACTTGATCAACATCTTGTCAATGTACGATGCTTGAGACAGTGCTAGCACTTTGTTCTTTCGATCCTGAAAAATCTAAATCCCAAGAACAAACACAACCTCTCTCAAATCTTTCATTTTGAATTGAGTTGCTAGCCAGTTCTTAACTGAAGTCAGTAAACCTACATCATGCCCAATGAGTAGGATATCGTCTACATATAACACTAGGAAAACTATTGAACTGTTGATAATTTTCTTGTAGACATAAGGCTCATCAACATTTTCATCAAAGCCATAAGATTTGATCACAGTATCAAACTTTATGTTTCAAGATCGAGACGTCTGTTTTAGTCCATAAATTGACCGATACAGTTTGAAAACCTTTTGCTCCTAACCTTGGGCTATGAATCCCTCAAGTTGCACCATATAAATGGTCTCCTCAAGATTATCATTCAGAAAGGCAGTCTTGACATCCATTTGCCATATCTCATAGTCATAATATGAGGCAATGGACAAGAGGATGCAGATAGACTTAAGCATGGCAACAGGTGAGAAAGTCTCCTCATAGTTAACTCCCTTCTGGGTATAACACTTTGCCACAAGTCTAGCCTTGAAGGTTTGCACCTTCCCATCAGCACCCTGTTTCCTCTTGTAGATCCAGTTATAGGTTGAATCCCATCAGGTTGATCTACAAGATCCCATACTGAGTTGAAGTACATAGACTCTATCTCGAGATCCATGGCTTTGACCCATTCATCTTTGTCAACATCCTCCATTTTCTTTTTATAAGACAACGGATCCTCAACCTCGCCATCGGCTACCATAGCTAGGATTTTAGCTAAACCCATATAGCGAATAGGTGGGTTCGCAACCCTCCCACTACGTCGAGGTACCCTCAACTCTTGAGGTGGATTTGACTTACTAGATGAACTTCCATCAACAACTCTTGTTGATGTAGTAGACTCTTCAATAACTCTTGTTGAAGTTTCAGTAGTATCTTTGGAAAGTTCACTCAATACTATTTTACTTCTCGGACTGTGCTCCCTTATATGATTCTTCTCAAGGAATGTAGAGTTTATCGACACAAACACCCTGTTTTCCTTAGGATCATAAAAGTAACCTGGGGTAGCTTACAAATAGGCATAGCCTCGAACGTGGTTCTAATTTCTTAGGATTAGCCTCAAGCACATGTGCAGGGTGTTAGGTTATATGTCCTAAAACTCGTGATTTGTAAACAATATAACTTATTTTGAAAATTCAATAAGTTGTTATTGAATATATTTTTTTTAGAAATCCAATAAACCTAAGTCCTTTGACTATTACATGAGTACTTGAACTTTATGTAGAGACATACAAGTGGATTAGGTTCGAGTAAATAGTCAAAATGATCTATAGTATATGAATAAGGCTGGGTGCCTTATTCTAGTAACACTATTGGATGCGGCCTAATTTGTAGTTGTTACAAAGAGTTGTAAAGTTCTATATACGAAGTGATCCTAATTTGTGCATGTATGACATGAAGAATGGGGGCGTTCTATGCAAATGAGTTTTGTGCAAGATCGAACCACGAAACTAGACACTCTTATTTTATAACGTTGTTTACTGTTTAAGACTGACTATTTCAAAGCGATGACCTAGGTAACTTGACCTTAATCCTGAGTTAACTATGAACTTCTGTTTGTTCGGATTATCCTTTGATCTGCAAACGGTGAGAGTAGACCAAATGTCTCTGCTCAATAAGCCTCCCATTTTAGGGATAAGGTCGGATGAATAGCTAGGGACATAGGGTGCAAGACAGAATTCACTCCTACCTGATTAGGGTTAGTAGAGAGGTTTTTCCCTTCAAGTGCTGATTCTGGGTCTTGAACAAGAGGCCTCACCCTCTCATTGGCCTGAGAGGGATTCAACTACTCAATTGTTTACACGACTATCTAGTTCCTCCATCCTTCTTTCAAATCCATACAGAGCCCACACCTCTTGGATTCTCACATCGAGAATACCAAAGTAGTCGAGTGGTGGTGTTGAGTTCTGTTTGAGGGTCGAGGATCGAGTTTTACTCGATTATGGTCGAGGTTCTACCAATTTTTGTTGTTTGCTTATTTGCTCGTTGCATTCGTGTTGTTGGACGCATTGGTGTTAGATCGAGGAAATACTAGAAGAAAGTGTTCTTTAAAGGTATATTTCGATCTCTAGTTTATTCTTTGAAGCACGATATAATTTACTCTTTATGCATAACTATTGTTGTTTGATTGTAAATGTTTGTGTTCATTCACAATAGGGTTTAGAACGATCTACTTCCGCTCATTGGTTCTCTAGATTTAGAGTTCCTTCAGATCATGTCCCCTCGATACACAATCTCTTGGATGAGATGATACTTCCGCTCTATGTGCTTCCCGTGTTTGTGATTCCGAGCCTCTCAGGAATTAGGCACAACACCATTATTATCACAATAAAGAGTATCATCTACATACAACACTAGAAAAGCTACTAAACTCGTGATGATCCTTTTGTATACACAAGGCTCATCAACATTCTAATCAAAGCCATTAAATTTGATTGTAGCATCAAATTTTATATTCCAAGATCGAGAAGCTTGTTTCAATCCATAGATGGACCGATTAAGCCTGCAAACCTTTTGCTTTTGACCTTGGGTTATGAATCCCTCAGGTTGCTATATATAAACGGTCTCCTCAAGATTGTCAATCAGAAAGGCAGTCTTGACATCCATTTACCAGATCTCATATTCATAATTTAAGGCAATGGATAGGAGGATCCGGATAGATTTTAACATGGCAACAGGTGAGAAAGTCTCCTCATAGTCAACTCCCTCAACCTGGGTGTAACCCTTTTACCACAAATCTAGCCTTAAAGGTTTTCACCTTTCCATCAGTACCTCATTTTCTCTTGTAGATCCATTTGCAACCTATAGGTTTAACCCCATCAGGTTGATCTACAAGATCCCATACTGAATTGAAGTACATCGACTCTATTTCGAGATTCATAGCTTTGATTCACTCATCTTTGTTAACATCCTCCATTTCTTTCTTATAAGACAATGGATCCACAATATCTCTGTCAGCTACCATAGTTAGGATTTTTATTAAACTCATATAACAAACAAGCGGGTTCACAAAACCTCCCACTACGTAGAAGCTCCCTCAACACTTGAGGTGGATTTGACCTACTAGATGATCCAAATTCAACAACTCTTATTGAGGTATTGAATTCTTCAACAACTCTTGTTGAAGTTTCCATAGTTTCTTTGAAAAGTCATTCAACAATATTTTATTGAGGGGATTGTGCTCCTTTATATGCTCTTCTTCTAAAAAAGTGGCATTTGTCGACAAAACACTTTATTTTCCTTAGGGTCGAGGAAGTATCCACCTCTCATTCCTTTGGGGTAGCCTACAAATAGGCGCAGTTTTGAACGAGGTTTCATTTTCTTAAGATTTGCCTCAAGCACATGTGCTGGACAACCCTAGATTCTGAAATGATGTAAACTATCTTTACGGTCATTCCATAACTTCAAAGGTGTTATCGTAACACTCTTGGATAGAACATAGTTCAAAATATAAGTTGTAGTCTGTATTGCAAAACCCCAAAACGAATCAGGTAAGAAAGTGTAACTCATCATAGACCGAACCATGTCCAACAAGGTTCAATTTATCCTTTCTGATACACCATTTTGCTGAGGTGTACCAGGTGCTGAGAGTTGAGATATAATTCCATGCTCTATCAAATAGTTCTTGAATGTAAAATAAAACAAAAACTCTCCACCTCGATCAGATTGAAATGTTTTAATTGTTTTATTCGATGCATTTTCAACTTCGACCTTAAACTCTTTGAACTTTTCAAATGATTCATGTTGCATTAAATAAACATACCCATATCGTGAATAATCATCAGTGAAGGTGATGAAATATTCAAACCCTCATCTTGCTTTTATATTCATCAGACCATAGAGGTTTGAATGTACTAGCACTAAGGGTTCTTTGGCCCTGTAACATTTTCCAGTAAAAGATCTTTTAGTCATTTTGCCTATAAGGCATGACTCACACACTGGTAAAGAGATTTCTTCTAACTCACTTAGAAGTCCATTCTTTACCAATCTCTCAATCCTGTTGAGATTGATCTGTCCTAATCTCAGGTGCCAAAGTTGGGCATTTTCTTTAGGAGAAATTCTACTCTTTTATTTTGAGTTACTGCATTTTTTAAGATTTTAGTGTTAAAGAGGGATTTAGTTACTAACAGTCTTAGCACATAAAGATTATCTTCAAGATTTGCAAAAAAAAATATATACTCTATGTTGTAAATAATTTTGTTCTAATAGGCATTTTACAAAAATAAGGTTCCTTTCCAAACTTGGAACCAAAAATACATTATCTAGTATAACATAAGATTTCTGTAAACAAAGTTGAAGTCCTCCCACTGCTGTAGTTTAAACGACGTGCCCAGTTCCAACCCATATCACCATCTCCCCAGCTTCCAGTTGCCATCAGGAATTAATTCCCTTAAATGAAGAACAAACATGGTTAGTGGCGCCTGAATCAATTATCCAAGCCGAATCATCATTTTCCATCAAACAGGTTTCCAAAACAAGTAAATCATATTTACCTTGCTTGGCCGCCTTCTTTTCTGCCAAATATTTGGGATAGTTCCTCTTCCAATGTTCTTCCTGGTTGTAATGGAAACAAATTCCCTTTATAACCTTAACCTTCTTGCATTTTTGGGCAACAACTAGCGGGTTAGCTTTCCCCTCTCCACCTTTCTTCTTCTTCCACTTTTTGGTGCCGGAAGAATAAGGCACAAACTTCGTCCCGGAGGTCGAACCTCTAAACTTCTTAGAGGATGAAGCTACATTTGCCTTGCCATTTTGTTCCTTGGTATTCATCAAGTATTGAAAGGTCTATAGTTCATTAAGCAAGGTGGTCAGGTTGTAGTCAATCCTGTTCATAACAACATTGCTACGAAATTGTTGGAAACTTTCAAGTAAAGTTTCCAGGAAGAAGCTAACCTGACTGGCTTCATTGATGATGGACCCATTCATCTCCACCATATTGAAATTGACCACCATGCTGAGAACATGTTCTCTGATAGATGCCCCTTCTTACATACAGGCATTGAAAATGTGTTTAAGAGTATCGTGCCTGAGTTGTGTGGGCAGTTGTCTGAACATCCCCCGCAGGGACTATGATCTTATGGGCAATGATTATGGGCTCATGCTTCTTGGACAAGACTTCTGAAAGGCTTGCCGAGATATATGCTTGAGCCTTCTCGTTTGCCTATGTTCATCACTCATATGCTTCTCGAACATTTCGTGCAACATTTAGAGCTGGAATGGGAGGACAGTCCTCCATTAGAAAAAACCAAAGGTCTTCGATGATCATAATAGTGTTGATTGTGTTTTTTCAAGTTGTGTAACTATTGCCTGTTAATTTGTCAGCGACGAGTAAATTAAGAGTCACAGAAGTCATAATGAATAAATTTGCTGAAACCATACAAATTATTTATATTACTTTATTTTCATTAAACCATTTAGAAAAACCAATCAATTTTAGCAAAACAATCTAATGCACCCTAAGTAACATCTATTTTGCAGTGATGCTTCGGTGAGACAGGACAAAAGCCACTGTAGAGTGATCAGATGCTCTTTCACTAAAGTGAGACTATCTCAACCAATAAACAGAACAACTTCTTGTTACTATAACTATCAGTCATCATTGTTCGGTCCAAAAATTTCGCTTAACATTTCTTGTAAGTATAACCCCTCATTTTAGATTCTAGAGTTATGTCCCAATGAGCCAATCGTGAGAAAAAATTGATTGGATTAAAAACTAAAGTAACCCTTATCCATTTTTGGAGTTTGAATAAAGCGTCATGCAAAATTCCATCCGTAGGGAAGCACTCAAGGTGACACGAGGCCGAGCACGAAACTTGATTTCAAACTAATGAGAGAGACCAAGGGATGAGTTGACACTTGTCCCGCTCCCACTTACTATAAACACTCTCTCCATTCACCTTGATATTGATTTATACAAACATCATCATAGGGAGACACTCAAGGTGCCTTGAGGCCGAGTATAGATCTCATGGTGTGAACTTTTAGGGAGAAACGTGAAAAGGAAAAAACGTAAGTATCATATATCCCATTTTCCTCCCACTGAGCGTTTACTTAGGGTTAATTTGTTGGAATATAAAGAACACATGCAATAGCGGAAATGAAGATCGATAACGTTTTAATTACATAAAAAATAAGAATAAGCATGCATAGTAGAAATTACAACCTTTGTAGAATCCACCACAATCTTCCTCTCTGTACTCAATTGACACCACCAACGGTAAATCCTCGCTATTCTCCAGTTGAAGAACACGGTGGTGGGACTGTTTTGTTAGTGAACTATAGGGAAATTAACTTTAGAAAGATATAGAGTAAATGAGATTTTGTGGAAGAATTTAGGTTACAGGTCAAAGAAGCATTAGTTCTTACGAAAATAAAAAACCAAACTATTTAAAGACAAATTACATGCAAAATCCTATCTTGCACGTCTTCCACTTCAAACTCCACTAGCATGTAATCTTTAGGTGTCAAGCTTTGGAAGTGCCACTGTCCACTTAGTTAGTGGGAAAATCCAACAATTAGATTTTTCCACTAACTAATTTAAAAAATAAATAAATCGATTTTTCATGGAAAAATATTTTCACAATTTAGAAAATATTTAAAAACAAATTTAATATCACATATTAAATTTTTTTTTACACCTAACTTTGACTAATCATATTAATCGAGTTAAAAAAAAACACTTTTATGTTAATGGTCAAGAATACTCTAAAAAATAATTAATTAATAAATAAATTATTTAACTGTAAATTATATCTCATATATAATACAATTTTCCTTAAAGCCCAAATTTGAACATTTCAAATTCTTACTTCACCTAGTTCTTCAATTTTGTCCGTAGTGAGCTAGCAAGGAGACCCGATGGACCTACAGATCATGGTCTCAAACGACCTGAGACTAACCGGTCAAATCCTTTAACCTAGTTAATCAACATTCGTTAACTAACAGGACTGTTCACTATAGCCTGTAGTTGCACTCCCCTTACTGTAGATATATTATGTGTCCATTTGATATAATCGTCATTGATAAGTTGATCCTTCACAGGTTGTTCGTAACCTCAGCTAGGTTAATTACCGTTTTACCCCTGAGTTATATCTTTTCTCTTTAAGTACCACTGTCCCTCTAATGAACAATTGATTTAGGATCTTAATCACTAAATCCATTCCCTTTCAGGCCAACGAGAGGATGGGGCACCTTATTCAAGACCTGGGATCAGCCCTTAAGGGAACAACTTTTCTACTATCCCTAAAATGGGTAGAAGTGAATTCCATCTTGTAAATTTTATGTCCTCAACTATCTACCCATTCTTATCCCTGAAATGGGAGGTATATTGAGTAGAGATGTTGAGCTTACTCTCTCACCTATGCAGATCAAGGGACAATCTCGAATAAATAGAAATTCATAGACAGCTCAGGATTCAAATTAAGTTATCTAAGTCATCAAGAAGTGAAATTTATCAGTGTTAACTGTAAACGGTGTTAATACATAATAGTGACTATTTCATGGTCAGCCTTACACAATCTCATCATGTACAACATCCTCGCTCACATGTCTCTACATGAATGAACTGATCACATCGTTGATGACACTTTACAACATTTGTAATAATCATAAAGCGGGCCGTATTCGATAGTATCTCCAGAAATAGGTACCCAACCTAATCCAAGTACTATAGACGATTTAGGCTATTTTACTCAAACTTGATCTAGTTTATGTCTCCACATAAAGTCCAAATATTCATAACAATAGCCAAGGGTTCAAAGTTTAATGGATTTAGAGTTATTAAACAATCAACAACATTTTTCTGAATAAACTTCATATATGTTTACTATTTACAAACTACGAGTTTTCGGACATACAACCCAACATAATTAACTTAGGAAAATCCGGCTACTGATTTTAACTAAGTGTTTGTTTAATTTGCCCAAAAGTAACACTTACTTTGGATAGTTAAACAACTTTGATTAATGCTTATTAAACATTTTAATAAACTTTAATCAAACATTGCATGCTTGAAATAAATCTATCTAATTCACCTTTCTAGGTAAGTTTCCAGGTAGAGGTGTTATGTTTTCGTCAACTTAAATCCCTAGTTTAGACATAACTAACCTTAGACAAAAGGTCCCTTATAGATACATTTGTTACAAATTTAATCTTTTAAGAATCAATTTAATCCTATTAAACCGATTAAAAGATTAAACTTAAAATTTTAATCTCATTAGAAAAGTGATCTTAGGTCTATATGAATCATATTTTAAAACAATTTTAAAAGATGATTTTAACCTAAGGAATGCATGCAATTCTGAATTATTGATTTTAATTCTAATTTCCTTTAATTATAACTTTTATAAAAATAAAATAAAATAAATTAAAACCATACATTGCATGTAAAAACATACTTGGTAATAATATAACTATTATAAATTACCTTAAAGTGGTGACATGCTTGCAATTCCATTTCATTACTAACATACATAACATTTATATACTAAAGTAATGAAATAAATAATAACATATATTTAAACATACATCCATACACTATATTATAACTTTTATAATATAATTGATGCATGTATATGTTATTAATGCATGCATGCATATATTATAACAATTATACTATATGATGCATGAGCATGCTATATTAATCAAATCATGCAATTATATATATTATAACATTTATAATATAAATGAAACATAAAATTAAATGCATAATCTATGGTGGGATTTAATACTATATGACATATATATTTAAATAAAAATCATACATCAGATGCATAATTAATAAAAAAAATTATTGGATCGGGATTGGACACTCGAATAATTAATTAAATTAATATAAAATTTATATTAATTTAATTAATAAAAAAATCCAAACTATTACATAAATAAATAATTGACAGGTCCAAAACAAGGGAACTGAGCCTTGAATTGCTCGAATTGAACCATCCATCTTTCAAACTAGACCTAAACTGCTCGAACTGACCGAATTGCAAGCGAATTAAACGAGCCACGAACCGAATCGGACAAGAACCAGTTTGTCCTTTTCGTCTTGGAGCGTCGCAATGTTGTGCCCAACGTTGCAATGCTATGGAAAGAACACAACATTGTTCTTCATCGCAGCGTTGCAATGTTGTTTTATAGTCTCCACATGTACTGGGTCGCGTTATCCATCGTTTCTCTATCAAATCTAGTCTCGTTTTCTCCATATTCGCACGAAAAACCCACGAACTACTCAAGACTTAAAAACAGACTCGATAGCAATTAAATGCCCAAAACATGGGCACCACACCAAATTGTAAATTTCAAAGCAATTAAAACAAGTGCCAATCCCGAAATTATCCAACATTTTAAACATCCATAAAAAACAATTATCACATGTGAATAGATTTGACAAAAATGTAAAATCCCACCAGAAATCTGTAAAATAATTTCGAAACTTCGACAAATATTGGATAAAAAAAACCCCTGCTCTAATACCAATTGAAAGAAACCATTGAAGTCTTTAAGGGAAAACGGGATTCAAACCTAAACCCAAAATTTACAAAATACTCAATTTTACATAAACCAAAAAGAACCATCATGCTTTTAAGAAGAAAAATACAATAGCTAAAGAATTTTACAGAAGAATGAAAATTGGTTTAGAAAAATCCTTACTTTTAAAGATTGATCTTCAAATGAAAAATCCTCGAACCGAAAGGAACACCACCATGATGAAGACCTCTTATTCTCTAGATGAGAATCCAGGAGGTGTGGGCTCTGGCTATTTTGGATGGGGAGATTTAAAGAGAGAAATGTAGGAGGATGATTGTCAAGAAATCTCATAACACTTATGTGATTTCCTGTATTGTGTTTCTGGAAAAACAGAGGGAGAAGATGAAAACCAACCGCTCCCCACTTTCACAATGTGTGTTGAGAAAGAATAAGGGAAACAATATTTTCCTCTCCCATTAATTAAAATAAAATAAAATTACAATTAATTTAAAAATTTATATATAAACTAATTTATTATACATATATATACATAACTATATGTTAGATCACATATAACATATAATTATATGTACATAACTATATGTTAGATCACATTTATATTAAACTTAATTATATGAATTCAATTCACATAATTAATATTTGAACCACATTCAAATATTTATTTCCTCTCAAATAAACTTTATATTATAATGTATCAAATACATTATAGTAATTATATATAATTAGATTAAATTAATTATATCGCATATAATTAATTTCCTCAATCAATTTGAATAATTCAAATTAATCTAAAAATTGATTCTCATTAATTCTTGTTGAGCGATAGATGGGACCTTATGGCCTTATAGCTTGAAGCTTTAACGGTACGTGAATAATTAATTAAACTCTTTAATTAAATTATTCACCATCCATTATTTGTTGGGCATTCCATTAAAGATCGATAGCTCCACTCTTCGCACTACAAATACGTTTCTGTATCCATTAGATATAACCAATCAAGCCAAAATTATCGTTTTGCCCCATTACATCCAACTCCTTAAGTAGGGTTATCGTTTTGCCCCATTGCATCCAACTCCTTAAGTAGGGGTGTTCATGGGTTGGGTTGAGTTGGATTGAAAGATTTTGTTATACCCAACCCAATTGTTCAGGTTGTAAATTTTTTCAACCCAAATAACCCTTATTAAAAAATGAACCCAACCCAGCCCAATCATGAAATATTTGGGTTGGGTTGGTTCACGTTAATTGGTCATTTATTTAAAATTTTGTTCTAAAAAGAAGCATAACGTAAATATGTAAAAATATTATTTAATTATTTTCATATATTGAATTAAGAATAACAACTCAATTTCAATTTATATAGTGAAAATTTTCTTTCTAAAGTGCAAAAAAACTACTTTTAAAAGTTGTTGAAGAATAAATTAATAAAAAAATATTAGAATTAAATAAAATTAAAATCAATATATGTATAGATAATTATGTTATATATAATAAAAAAATATATTTTAAAGTTAATAATAAATTCGGGTTGGTTTAGGTTGGTTTGAGTTATATTAGATGAACCCATGAACCAACCCAACCCATAAAATTTTCATTTATTTGAACCCAACCCAAATGAGTTAATGACCCAACCCAAACCGCAAGGGTTGGGTTAGGTTGATCGGTTTTTTCATGTCATCGGATTTTTTGAACAACCCTATCCTTAAGTACCACTAATCCCTCTAATGAACAATAAATCATAGTCCAACTATGACCAAAACCTTCTCGAGCTAAGAGAGGGTGTGGCGCCACATTGTTCAAACCCCAGAATCAGCCCTTATGGAGCCATTTATCTACTTACCCTGACATTGGGGAATGAGTGAATTACTTCTTGTGTAACTGTGTTCCCAGGTCCCCAATAAGACGAATCCCAAAAAATATAGGCTTGTTGAGTTGACGAGCTGGTCACTCTCACTCATATAAATCAAAGGACTGCCTTCATAGGCAGAAGTTCATAACTCACTCAGGATTCAGGTCATGTCATCTATGGTCATCGTGGTGAAATGTAAGTCTCTATTATGAACAACGTTATATAATGAGACTAGTCATTTCGTGGTTCGATCTTATACAAACACCTTTGTATAGAATATCCCCACTCACATGTCTCCACATGAATGATTAGGATTAGATCATTTGTAGCACTTTACAACAATTGTAACATCTACAAAGCGAGTCATACTCGTAGTGTCACTAGGATAAGGTATCCAATCTTATCTATCTACTACAGACCATTTAGGTTTATCACTTAAACATAATCCACTCGTATGTCTCTACATATATGTTTAACCTACCAGATAACCTTGGATGTTAGTTTATTGATTTTTGGGTTCAATGCTACTAAATTTCTAATAAAATACCACATATTTTATTAGATAAATAAGATGTTTATACAATACAATCACAAACTACAAGACCTTACGAGATTTAGGGCATCAACCCTAATATAAGGTATCTAGCCTTATTCATATACTACAGACCATTTAGATTATCATTTAAACATTATCCACTTGGGGTCAACTATATACATGTTTAAGTTACATAAAATAACTCTGGATCTTTCTTTAATGGATTATTGTATATACAAAATAATCAACCATTATTTCAAATAACATATTGTATTCATATACTACAAACTATTTAGGTTATCATTTAAACATTATCTACTTGTATGTCAACTATATACATGTTTAAGTTGCATAAAATAACCTTGGATCTTTCTTTAATGGATTATTGCATATATAAAATAAGCAACAATTATTTCAAATAACATATTGTTGGGGTTGATGCACTAAATCTCGTAGAGTCTTATAGTTTATAATTGTATTGTACAAACATCTTATTTATCTAATAAAATATGAGATGTTTTATTTGACATTTAGTAGCATTAAACCTACAAATCAATAAACTAACATCCAAGGTTATCTTGTAGCTTAAACATGTATGTAGAGACATACGGGTGGATCATGTTTAAATGATAACCTAAATGGTTTGTAGTAGATGGATGGATAACCTTAATCTTTGTGACATTACGAGTATGACCCGCTTTGTAGATATTACAATTCTTGTAAAGTGCTACAAATAATCTGATCCTGATGATTCTTGAGGAGATATGTGAGCAGGGATATTCTATTTTATACAAAGAAGTTTGTATAAGACCGGATTACGAAATGACTAGTCTCATTATAGAACGCCGTTCATAATAAAGACTTACATTTCACTAGGATGACTATAGGTAACATAACCTAAATCCCGAGTTGTGAATTCCTTCCTATGAAGATGACCATTTGATTTGTATGGGTGAGAGTGGCCAAATCGCCGACTCAACAAGCTCACCATTTTGAGGATTCGTCTGATTGGGGAGTTGGGAACATAGCTACACAAGAAGGAATTCACTCCTCCAACGTCGGGGGAAGTAGATAAATTACTCCCTTAAGGGCTGATTCTAGGGCTTAGATAATGTGGCGCCATACCTTCTCCTGAGTTGAGAGGGATTTGGTCTTTTTGGCTATGATTTAATATTCATTAGAGGGATTAGTAGTACTTAAGAAGTTAGATATAACTATGGGGGCAAAACGGTAATTTTGGCTCAAGCGTACTTACGAGCAATTTGTGAAGGGTCATCGTACTGTTGATTGGTTATATCCAATGGACACAAAAATATATATGTAGTGAAGTTGTCGGTCTTTAATGGAGTGTCTGACAGTTTACGGATGGTGAATAATTTAACTAATTATTCATGTTCCATTGAAACTTCAAGCTACAAGTCCATGAGACCCCTCTGTAGCTCAACAGAAATTAATGATAATCAATTTTTGGATTAATTTGAATTGTTCAAATTAATCGAGAGAATTAATTATATGTGATATAATTAATTCTACTTAATTATATATGATATAATTACTATAATATATATGATACATTATTTGAGATGAAATAAATATTTGAATTTGATTCAAATATTAATTATGTGAATTATATTCATATAATTAAGTTTAATATAAATAGGATTTATATTAAATATCATGCATTGTTGAGAGAATGAGAACTATAGGTTATATTGTATTTGATACAATATTAAACTATAGGTTATGCGTTATATCAAATATAACATATAGTTTAATATATATTATATGATATGGTAGTTATCATATATTTATATTTTAATTTTTTTTAAATTTATTTTGAAAATGGTTTAGGAAGGGAGTAAACTCCCTTCCATTTATTTCTCTCTATTTTAATGCATGTATGGTAGTAGTGCTTAATAGACTTACAAAATTTCCAAAAAGAGATAGAGGTTTTCTCCTGGAAAAATATTTTTTTTCCTCTTAGTCACTTTCTCTCTTCCAAAAACCTAAGAACCCACGACTCCTTAGTTATTCTCATCCCATTAGAGAATACAAAAGGCTCTTTTCGTGGTGGTGACCATTTGATCGAGTTTGTTCGTAACAGATCCGAAGAAAGAAAATATGTGAAGAAGGGTTCTTTAAGGGTAAATTTTCTCTAACCCAAATTGTCTCATTTCCTTTTTGTTTGCATGCTGTAAATTTATGATTATTCATAACTTTTGTACTCAGCAATTTTGATTATGTGAAAATAAATTTTTGATTGATCTCTACGCTTCTGCTCAAGGACCTTCAAAGGTTCCTTCAATTGGTACCAACCAGGTTTTGATCCCCAATTTTTATTGTTCCAGATTTTACTTTTACAAAATTGATGCGTAGCATTCTGTATATGTTCTTATGATGAATGTTTGTGAATGTGAATGGATTACGATTATTGGATGTTCTTGGGATTTGACTTTTTCTAGATTTATTACATTCATTTACAAATTGATTTGTAAGGACCCCTGTTGCGATCAGGTTTGTAATTTAAAGTTTTGAGTCGCTCATGCTGTTACTGGTGTGTCTCGGAGGAAAAATAAAGCAACACTACGATGAGGAAGAGATCGCTCAGTGTTTGCTAATAGATCGCGTAGCATTTGCTAAGAGATTGCGTAACATTTGCTAAGAGATCGCAACGTTTGCTAAGAGATCTCTCAGTGTTTACTAAGAGATTGTTGCTAAGAGATGACTGCTAAAAGATCACTGCTGAGAGTTCATTGGTGGGTAGTTCGGTTTGAGTGGTTCAAGGTTCAGTTCATTTATTTTGAACTGGTTGACTATTATTTTGTAATAGTTAGGTTTATTTAATTAATTAAATTAATATAAGTGTTATATTAATTTAATTCATTATTAAGGTGTCCAATCCCAATTCATTAATTTTTTTTTTTAATTATGCAAAAATCCCATTTGAATCCCGAGTGAGTTAAAGAGAAATTAACTAACTCTTCTCCACTATTTCATTAAAATAGAATAAGATAGACAAAGAAATACACATATGGCACTGTCTTAGATTCTGATAGATGATATTAATTTAATTCAATGACGTATCTATTAGATTTAGAAATGAATCAATAAACTATTGTTATTTCATTTTGAATTTCAATTTCAGTTTGAAGTATGAAATTTCATTCTCTCAATGGATCAATAGAATTTTTCTTTCAACTCTAAAAAACACATAATTTAGAGAAAAAGTTTCTCTAACTTTTTTTTTGTTTGCTCCTTCCCTTATTGTTCCAAAAAGGGGTTCCCACAAATTCAATTCTTAGGGAAGAATAGTAGGGAAAACCCTTTGGTAGTGTCTTGTTCGAGTTCGAATAGGAAGTTGCTGGAATCGTGATCACATCAAGGATTTGGTGAAGGTTGAAGATCTATCTTCAGAGTCAGTAATTTCTTCTTCCATTCTTCTTAAGCATATTTCTCCTTGCGCACGTTGGTTGTTGAGTTGGGTTTAGTTGAAAAACTTTTCATATCCAATCTAATTTTTGGGTTGTAAATTTTTTCAACCCAAATAACCATTATTAAAAAATGAATTTAACCCAATCATAAAATATTAAAATATTATGGTTGGGTTGGGTTGGTTCTGGTTAATTGGATCATATATTTATAATTTTATTCTAAAAATAAGCAAAATGTAAATATATAAAAATAAAATTTAATTATTTTCATATATTGACTTAAGATTAACTATTCAATTCCAATTTATATAGTAAAATATTTATTTCTAAACTCAAATAAACTCATCTGGAGAGTTATTGAATAATAAATTATTAAAAAAATAAAATTAAATAAATTTAAAATCAATATATGTAATAAATAATTGTATTATAAATAATAAAAAAACATATTTTAAAGTTTAAATTCAAGTTAGTTTGGGTTATGTTAGGTGAACGCAACCAATCCAACCCATAAAATTTTCATTTATTTGAATCCAATCCAACCCAAATGAGTTATAACCTAACCCAAATCGCACGGATTGGATTGGGTTGATCGGTTTTTTGGGTCATCAGGTTTTTTGAACACCCCTATTTCTCCCTTTGAAAATTCCCCTCCACCTTTTCGCACCACCTTCAACCTATCGCTGATTTTTTTAAAATGACAAGTTTGCCCTCTTATTCATGTGTGACTTATCTATTAATAAATATTAATTTAACAGAATGGGTTAATTGCAACCATTAAACAATTAGATGAGGGATACTCACTCAAATTGAAAGTTCATGAGTGTGTTTGTAACCAACCCCATATTTCAGGATGGTTTGTGCATTTTTTTTTCTAGTAATAATACATTTTTTATCCATAGGTTTTGAGTTTAAGTTCTACTTGGCCACTATGTTTCACGATGTTACACTTTTAGTTCTAATTTTGCTTGTTAGGCGTCAATTTAGTATATATGTTCCAAAACATTACAATATTACTATTGTAATTTGTGTTCCATTTCAATTTGGTCATTAAGTTTTACGATTTATACTTTAAACCTCAATTTCTCATTAGGTACTCATTTTTAATCTTTAGCATTATCCTTAGGTTTTGGGTTGAATTTCAATTTAGTTTTTAGATTTCAAAATGTTGCAATCTTACCATTGAGATTTGGTATTCTTTCAGATTGATTCATAGGTTTTAAGATTTATATTTTTAACCTAAAGTTTTCACTAGATACTATTTTTCCTTTAAATCTTTAGTATTCATGTCTATTACATAATTTAAAAGAATTATAATAAATTAAGTTTCAATATTTTTCATCACTATTAAAATTAATTAAAAATGTTCACTTCGTAATTATTTTAAATTAATTAATATACATTAATGCTAAAAAACTGAAAGTGAGTATTTAATGAAAAATCTAGGTTACAAAATGTAAATCTTGAAATCTATGGACAAACAAAACTCAAATCTCAACAATTAACATTTTGAAACCCAGAGACCAAATTAAAATCAAACTCAAAATTTAAGGATAACATTTTGAACTAAATAAAAATTGGACTCAAAATCTATAGACAATAAACTCAACACAATATAAAAAAACTTATAAATATAGCCAAATTTAAATAGGCTTTCAGAGTCTACTAGTGATGACTATGTTGTCGACTGATAAATTTTATTATATTTACAATTCTTTAAAAATGTTGTTATACACTTGGGTCTCGTTTGGTAACAATTTTGTTTTTAGTTTTAGTTTTTGAAAATTAAGCATATAAACACTCATTCAAACTCTAAATCTATTATTTTGTTATCTATTTTTTATTAATATTTTTGTCAAAATTTGAAAACTAAGGTCTCGTTTAATAACCATTTGGTTTTTGGATTTTAGTTTTTAAAATTAACCCTACAAATACCCCCTTCACACCTAGATTTATTGTTTTGTTATCTACTTTATACCCATATTTTTAAAAACCAAACTAATATTTGAAAACTAAAATAGGAAGTTTTAAAATTTTGTTTTTATTTTTAATGTTTGGTTAAAAATTCAACTAATGTACTTATGCTAAAAATAAGAGAAATAAGAGAATATATATTTAATTTTCAAAAACCAAACACAAAAACGAAAATATTACGAAAACTGCGACTATAGAGGTAATGATAATGAAAATGACTCATGCGATGGGGGCGGCCCAAATCTGTGACAGTGGCAATGACGTAAATTGACTGTTAAAGCAGAGGGCATTGACGTAATATCACGAGAAAATTCAATGACTGCATCCAGTCCGCTTTGTCGAATCTGTATTCGCATATCCAAACGACCTCCAAATTCGCCCACCTTCGTCCTCAAACTTCTGTTCCCTTGAACTGCTTCTTCAATCTCCCTTTCACTGAGCGGGGGGATGGAGAAGAAGAACACCGAGGAGCTCACCGTCAAATCCATGGCGTCCAATTCGCAACCTAGCAAAAGCAAAGCCTCCGATAGCAGAGAAGAAGGAGAAGTATCTTCCTCCGATAACGATACACAAACACACGACGTACATTCTTCTTCCCACTATCTTCTCATTCCGTTTCCCATTTCTTTTTTGTTTTCTCAATCATCTGCATCTTATGCCCCTTCGTTGACGTCCTCTTCGATGCTGAAAATGATCGTTCACAAACGTTACCATTTTCATTGCAAATTAAGGCTTCCTATAGCTTTATACACCATTCTACTAATTGGAGTTCTAGGTCCGTGTTTATCTTTTAATTCGTAGTTGTTTATGTCATCGAGGTAAGAATAGAGAGAAACTGCAATACTTTGAAGCTCAAACGGTTTATCTCTACACGGTAGGGTTTAGAACTTTAAATGTTTTAGTTCTGACTTGTGAACACTTGTTCTCTCCTGATTTAAACTGCATTTGTGTTTTAATTATGATTACGTTTAAGAACACTTTGGGATTGTGAATTGTTTTTGTTCTTTGTAGTCGGATTAGCATGTTTTGTGGTATCCAAAATGGATTTTCTGATTCTTTGGGATTCACTGGGATCTTTTCTAGTCGCGATGTAACTTTCATATTTCTGTTTTGTACGGCCCATGAGGAATTTTTACTTCTCAGGTACATCCTGTTTGTTCTACTGTGCCTGCTTCGGTCACATCACCTATATCATCCATTCTTCCTCCTAAGAATAAATATAACCCAGGGATCCAGGCTGGTAAGTATTGCTTCTTATGAATGGCACTGGTTTTTGTCAAGACATTGTCTATTAGTTTATAAACTCCACCCTTTCACTTTGAATTCTGCAATATCTAAAATTGTTTTTAAGGCTATTTTTGTTATGAAGCTTTTGGTATATCTGCAGTATAAATACGGTGGATGTAGTGTTTAGGCATATCTTTAAACCAAGGATACTGGACACCTGGGGCATTATTTTCTGTGGCAAGTTACATGGATTTAGGTTTACCTTGCAGAAATACTCTTCAGCTTTATGAAAGTTGAAGTGTGTACACATCACTTTTCCCTTAGGATTGAAAAGATGTGGATACTAGCGTTTGGTTCTTTCTAACTGCTATGCTTGCATTTAAGGTTTCAATGCTTGAATATTTCCTGTTACTCTGGACTTTTGATTGGGTTCTGTAATTGGTGGTCTTATGAATGAATCTAGGAGTGCGCTAAACTTTATGGTGGTTTAGTATTAATAGTATTTTATGATGACCAATATCCGCCACTAACACAGTAGGCTGTTTCTGGAAATAAATTTTCAGTTTCTGCTGATGTTTGCACAAGAACATCCATACAAACTATTTCTCAGAAGATATGTGATAATGCTCAAGTTGTAAATAAGGTTAGTACTCCTTGGGGTGCTTCCAGGGAGGCCAATTCGAATCTTGTGATTAGCTTCTCAGATGACAGTGGCAGTGAATTGGAGGAATGTAGTAAAGTGAGAACTTCAAAATCTCATAGTGATGCTGTCAGGCACTATAAACCTCCAACTTCAATAATTGATAGATCAAACAAGTTACGGAGTATGACAAGGAACAAAGTAGTGGCAAACAAACTGTCTTTGAGTCAACCATTTATTCCTTCAATGACCAAGAATCACAGAGCATATTCCAAGGGTGCTGCTGGGCCCTCATTGGCTGAGCAAGGATCTAAAATCAGAGCTTTCAGTGGAAACCTACAGAGCCAAGGGCGTGGAAATGATCAAGGAAAGAACTTAAACACTAGTAAGCTTCAGGATTTGCGGGAGCAGATAGCCATTTGCGAAAGCAAATTGAAGTTCAAGTCTGCCCAACAGAACAAGGAGAGCATTTCAGTTACAAACCAGGATTATATTGTCACGAATTCAAAATCTGATTTGGCTAGGAAAGGGAGTGCGACTATACCTCAGTTTCCTCCACTAGTGCCTAAGGAACCAGATGTAAAGCGCCTGAAAACCAGTGGGTCTTACTCTACCAAGCTGAGTTTGAGTGGGCAACAACATCTTCGTACAATGTATGCTGGGAAATCTGTTTTCCGGCCTCAGGAGCCTGGAGAAGAGACACAGAACATTAAGGTCACTTATAACCAGAAGGGGATTTCTTTGGGTAGAGAAGAGTCCAGTGTGTTGAAGCAGAGTAAGGAAGATATCAAGCATGTGGCTGCTTCACCCTCACCTGGAATTGACCTTGGCAAAGTACAGGATGGTGAATAATTTGTTCATACTGAATAGAAAATTAGATCTTTCAAGGACAATCTTACTGTTTTATGAGGTGTCTGCCTAACTTTTTACGTAAAATGCTGTGCAGATAACGACATTGTTGCTAATGGCAATCAGTTAGACTGGATTAGTAAGCAGGTGGATCCTCACCCTCTTGTTGTCTTAGATCTAGCTACGGTTCTCCCAAATATGACATCCAATGTCCAAACTCAGTTTGTAAGTCAATGATTGTGTATGTGGCATGATGTCTTTTCTCATTGATGTATTTTTTTATCAAGTATCTAAAATTCATTGCACTTCTCAGAAAATCTAGAAGTTGCTTCATTAAACTTTTGACTAATTTCCATTATCTTATGCTTGCCGATGCTGTTTGTGGAATCTCCTAAAATTGTGAAATTCATGGTTAAGTTAATTGAATTACATCTGTGTTATTAACAGTGGATGATCAGGATTCCTTGTCATATTTAGGACATAATAAAATATTTGCTTACGTGAATGGACTTCTCTTCAAAATTATGTTCCTTTTTATTATTCATAGTTTTTCCTCCTCTCCCCTTGTAGCATAATTTGAATATTTGTCTCAACAGGATAATGTTGAGTTTCACCGTCAAAGTGATGGCCTTCAACCATCTGCTTCAGCTGCAAAACATTTTGAAGGAACACTTCCTCAATCAGCATCCAATGTCAAGATACCAGAGCCATGCAGTAATTTCTTTAAGGTTTATCTTCAAGCTCATCTGTCACATCTTTAATTTTTTTCTTCTCTCTCTGTCATTATAGTTACATGGATTTCCTCTGGATTTATTATTATCACAGTCATTGATCAACAGTAAAAGTTCCGGGACTGCTTTTGGTAATTCTCCAAGTTGCCTGGGCTTCAGCAATTTTGATCTCCAATCATTATTTGAAATGGAGGAGTCTCTAGACAAGGATCTGGAAGAAGCCCAAGACATTAGGCGCCAATGTGAAATTGAAGAAAGAAATGCTTTCAAAATTTATTCTAGGGCTCAAAGGGCATTGATAGAGGCTAATTCTAGATGTCTTGATCTTTATCATAAGAGAGAATTATTTTCAGCTCATTTTCACTCTTTTTGCATGAATAATCCTGGTTTAATTAGTTCCTCAAGACAGCAAGAAGATATGAAAATTGGTGCGGATCACTTAAATAGTATGTCTGGAAATGCAAATGGAGCTTCTCCTTTGTATCAGAAGCATTCTGAATATAATAGTTCTACTCAGCTACATACTGATCTAAATATGCAACATGAAAATGCTGGTCCCATCAATTCTTCAAACCTGCATGAGAATGGACAAAATTTGGGGTCTGAACCTGAATTATGCTCTGACTTAGGTGGTAATAAATTGGATCCATTGCCTTCCAAGGGCAATAATATTGCAGATAGAATTTGCTCTCCATCCGTTGATCCGAACGTTTCAGTGGATGGAGATGAAGAGTCATTGCCATCTGACCATGAAATGATTGATTCCTATGATGAATGCTACATGGGAAAGAAACAGTTTGAAGATGATCAAATGGAGACATATAATATATCAAAGAAAAACCAGTGTGACAATAATATTGAGGATTCTTTGCGTCTTGAAGCAAAATTAAGGTCTGAACTATTTGCACGTCTAGGAATAAGAAATTTGTCAAAGACTTGTAATCCATGCCATAACATTCAAACTCCAGTCGAACAGGGGACTAAGAGTGATGCCAGAGATGATAGAACTCAGCAAAATAATACAGAACCTACAGTAGGGCTAGCAGTTGGAAGTGACGCCGACCTAACAAGTAAGAAGACTGAGAGCACTTTACTATCAGGAAAGGGAGATCAACAGTTTGGTTTTGGAGGTAACTTTATCTTTAGGAATGAGACTTATGCTTCTTCATCATATGTGATCTTACAGGCATGTTTGAAGTGGCTTTTAAAGATACACTTTCTATTATTCCATGTTATTCATGTTATTTTAGGTGAACATCTTTGATCTAAAATTGATCGTTGCCCCAGTCCTTTTCATGAAGGCCGGTTTTGGAGGTCTTCTTTGAATTAAAACATATGGCCATAAGGGCAAATATGCTTAGAATTAAATTGGGGCCAGCTATTCTTTTGTTTGGGCAGGCAGGAGACTTCTGTGAACTTGAATCCTAACGTGTTTTGAGTCTATTTCTGGGTTGTAAATTAATTGAGATAAGAGCTTGTGAACTTTGAGTCTTTGAGTCTATTTTTGAGTTTATTCCTATCGTTCTTTGAGCGAATTCCTAGCCCCTTAAAGCTTTCTCAGGGTGGAAGAGGCCTAAATGGGCTAGTATTTTTTGGAATTGTGTGGTTAGGGTATTGTTGTGGAACATTTGGCTGGAAAGGAATTAGGGGACCACTTGGAAAAATTGTTATGGTTAGGATATTGTTCTCTTCTTTTGAATTTGTTTTTGGAAAAATTTACCGCTTCTTGGTGGGGATATAGTCACTGGAATTCTTTGTAGTTACAACCTTTCTACCATCTTTAACCATTGGAAAGCTTTCTTTTAGGTGACGTTGGATGGGACTCCCTCTGCCTCCAACCCGTAGGTTGTATTTCTCTCTCTCTCTCTCTCTCTCTCTCTCTCTCTCTCTCTCTCTCTCCTTCCCTTCCTACATAATCATTTTTTTAATTAAAAAAGAAAAAAAGAAGAGCTTGATCTTGGGCATGGATTGTGATTTAGCGAAGTTGATGGGTTCGCTCCTTTCCGATCCTCCTACCGAGGTTTTCCCCTTGGTCACGACCCTCGTAATTTTCCTATATGGGTTCTAGTTTTGGGTAAAATTTTCCTAGATGGGAAAGCTCCTTACCCCTATTGCTAGACCATAAAAAATTACTTTGGAAGGTAAATGGAATAAGGACGAGAATTATATGCATATGGGCAGGTTTGTAAGGTATTTATGAGCGTAAGTCTACCTCCATTTGATAAGAACTCATGTTGCTAAGAATGTAACCTTTTGTCAATTTTATCCAAGATAGGCTACCAAAAGGCAAGGGTAGTGAGATTCTTGTAGGCAGGAAGACCCAAATATCTTGACGGTCAAGATCCCACCTTACAACCAAACTGCTTAACCAAGTGAGAAATAGAATCAATGTCATATTTAATCCCTAGAACTTCAGATGTGTGTCAGTTGATGTTTAACCTAGACTCCTGTTGAATCTTGATCAGGGGTTCATTCACTAGCTGCAATCTCTGTGTGTATGCACTTGTTTATTCAGGGATGGAACATAGTATAAATAAAAACTGAAAAGAAGGGTGTGGTTGGTATAGTTGTGCAATTGTTGCATCACCCAATCTATGTACTAAGAAGAATGCAGTTCAATGAACATAATGCGACAGAAAAGGGGCCAATGGGGTTATTGCAAAGTCAGTTCTTTTTTGGATGTACATCATCATCACGCTCCCTTTTTCCGCTTTTGATTATGGGGTCTATCTCTAAGTTTGTATTTGGCTAATCTACTTTTTTGTTCTTCATTTGTAATCTCCTGGGTTATCTTCTTTTATTTTTGGGCTTCTTTGTTTCTATCAGATGGTTTATTCCACTTGTATCTCTTTGGATCATTTCATTCTTTCTTATCCAAAAAAAAAAAAAAAAAAAAAGTGACAGAAAAGGCATTTGCTGGTTAGAAAATTATTCATGGCCCTTTTTATCTTGGCAACATTGCCTTGCAAAGTATGAGATACCTTTCCTACATTCCTAAGAGGTTCAATTAGCGAATGATTTTGGCCTTTGGTATCTACTTATGAAACCTCAGTGCATACTGCTTCAGTTTTCTTTTCTTGGCATCAAGAGTTTCAGATTGGTGATAGTGGATGCTCTGTTAACTTGAACCTCCATTGCCTGTTCATACCGCCATAAAATGAACCAAACCTTAAAGTTATATCTAGGGAATTATGGGTCCAATAATTAAAGAAACAAGCCATAAATTGGTTGTTTTTGAGTTTATCAGTTCAAGATTTAGTCTCTTGCTGATTACGATATCGATAATTTTTTCTTATTTCAAAAGAATATTAATATTTTGTGCCTTTTTTACTCTAACAGCTGTAGTTCAGATGGTAGTTTTGTCAGATTAGTTGAGTGTGAATTATGATTAATAACGATTTAGTGAAAAATTGAGGATTATGCTTAGAATATTTTCTCAGCTGTCTCCCCGCCCCCCTCTCTCTTCTTTTCTAAATTTACTTCCTTATGCAGGCCCAAACAGATGCAATACCCCAGATGACATCCATGGTCGTTATCATTTTGAGAACTTGCCATCAGAGACTCAGGATTCTGCGGACTCTGATGACAATGAACCATTCAATAGAGAAGGATCTTGCTCCAAAACTACTTTTAGTTTCACACCTTTGACTATGAACAGTGTTTTGCAACATATAAAGGCCATACCCTCAGTTAGTATAGAAGTCTTGCTCGCTAGAACTCGAGGGAGCCTCTCTAATCTTGGTTTCCCTGAAGACGGTGATTCTTTGGAAGTGGATCAAATCCACTGGAGAAAATTAAAAGAGAACTCTGTCCATGAGACTGTTAGACCTATGTTTCAGAGTGATGGCTCATATATTGATGATCTAGCAATTGATCCATTGTGGCCACTTTGCATGTATGAACTCCGTGGAAAATGCAACAATGATGAATGCCCTTGGCAACATGTGAAGGACTACTCTTTAGCCAATAGAAGGCAGTGTCAGCATGACCACATCAACTATTCTGGTATGATGATTCTGATGTTCTTTTAATTGGATGATTCAATTTTGTAGACTTTTTATCTTCATCTTTTGCAGATTCTTGCAATGGACTATCATTTTCTTCAGATGAAACAAAAATATTCAAGTATGAAGATTGTATGACACCTCCAACTTACCTGGTTGGCATAGATATTCTAAAAGCTGATTCACATTCATATGACCCTGTTTTAGCTCAGAAAAGTAGTCAATGCTGGCAAAACTTTTTTAGTATTTCTTTGACGTTACCAAATTTGCTCCAAAAGGATGCTTCTGCTGATGGGCTATTTTTACATGATGCTCGTATAGAGGCCAAGGGAAGTTGGAATAGACCATCATCATACTTTCAGAGGGGAAGCTCCATATTGGTTTGTTTATTACTCCTTATATATGCCCTTGGTTCAGTCTGCATCTGACTAGTTTTCTTTTTCTTTTCCTTTTGACGCGTGGCACATTATGGCTGTATTGAACTAATTTGTATTCGAGTTCCCTTGCCTCTCTTCTTCCTCTGTCATGCATGACTGCACACCTGCATAGTGTTTTTTGGTTAGAAATCTCTTATTCAACTCTCTTGGTATGCTGTGATCACAGTACTTGATCATTGTCATGAGTTTTGTCTAAATTATTCTAATTCTTTTCTTAGTGCAATTTTAAAGTGTGCCATTATACCTGAACTATCTGATTCCAGGAAACATGTTTAGTCCTGCCTTGCTCAAACTGTGGCATTTAATATGAGTATTTTAAACTGAGAAATATCATGTTTTGTGCTTCTCCATTTTGCACATTTTCTTTTGCACACACACACACATGCATATAGTCTGCATAGGAGTATTACATTTCTCCTTTTTGTATATTGTTATTGTATGAAGATGTTGCTTTTTATTTTGTTATGCTTGTACTTGATGTTACCTCTTTTTTTTGTTTTTGTTTTGTTTTGTTTTGTTTTGTTTTTTTTTTTTGGCATAAAGATAACATTATCCTTCTTTAGTTTTTTTTTTTTTAAATTTTTTTAAATTTTAAGATTATGGGCTTTGAAGGTTACTGATTACTGATCCTTATCATCTTCCTGTTGTTTGGTCCATGATCTCTCTTGTACTGACTTTTTTTGCAACTGCTATAAAGTTTCTGTTGCTGATTATACTGAATACAGAACATTAACCATCTTTCTGTTGTTTGACTCATGATCTCACTTGTGCCAACTTCTTACGAAGTAGAGTCAGCTGAAACAGGGTGATGAGGACCTAGCTCTGGAAACGGCTCTTATTATTATTAACCAGGAAACGAACAGTCGAGAGGGCATGAAAAAGGTGTGTTTTTCTGTTATTCATTTTTTTGTTGGTTCTTGCTAGTGTGAACTATGTTGCAATACAATTGGAAATATTTCTATTTGCAGGCTCTTCCTGTACTGTCACGTGCTGTGGAAAATAATCCAAAATCTGTAGCTCTCTGGACCATTTACCTTCTAATATTCTATAGCTATACTACAACCGGAGGGAAGGATGACATGTTCTCTTATGCGGTATGGATTATTATATTTGTTCCTGCTCTGATGTAGAATATAATCCGGATGTAGGAAAGTAATGCAAAAACATCCTTAAATATATTGATTAAATGTATGTATTAAAATATATATAGTAGAGAGATGAAACAAGATTTGCGATCTCAAAGATTTTTGCTTTGTATCAAAATTTAGTAAACACTCTTAGCATTTTGGTGATGCTGAAGCTGTCAATCCAAGTGAGCTGTAGTTATTTTTCGGTTGTTATCAACTTTATAAAGTGAGGATTAAAACATAATATGTTTTCCATCTACTTGGTGTTCTACCACTATCTATACATGTTCTATAATGTAAAAACTGATAGTTCAAACTTTGAAATATGAGGAATGAATGATTTACCACAGTGGTCGAAAACTCTGAAAATTATTGTCATGCATCTTAAAGTTTCTTGTATTTTGAAATCAGTCCATCTTTGAAGTAACATTGAAGTAACAAAAAACATTGCTAAACTAGGGAGAGAAAAAGCTGATATCTACTGGAACTTATTGGCGTGCTATACTAAAAGGCTATCTTGCATGATTAAATAATGTCAACTAAAAAATCTCTAGAAAGTAGAAATTAGAAGTACAAACTTTTTTAGATAAAGGGTTAGGAGACTTCATCTACTTTACTTGGTGGTTTACATATGTTATGCATCATAACTAATGATCTTTGAAAACCTTTTATTTCAGCTATAGTCTCTGGCTTTTGTTTAGTTCTTTTCCTTTTAAAAAAACTCTCCTAGTACCTCGTATCACCTTTATGATTCGATGCTGAGTCATCTCTTCATCATACTTGAATTGGTGGGCACTTCCGTCCATTACTGATTCTCACTCGTGTAATCAAGCATTGTGTGCAAATCCTTTGTTCTTGTTGTTCAGGTCAAGCACAATGGGCAATCTTATGAACTATGGCTTATGTACATTAACAGCCGCATGAATCTCGATGCTCGATTGGCTGCATATGATGCTGCACTTTCTGCACTCTGCGACAATATAGTTACTCCTAACTTGGATGGGAAATATGCTAGCACCCATATTTTGGACCTGATTTTGCAGATGACAAATTGTTTGTGTATGTCCGGGAATGTCGAGAAGGCTATTCAGAGGATTCTTGGGCTTCTTCGAGTTGCTATGGATTCTGATGAGCCTTATTCTTTTACGCATTCTGATATGCTCACATGCTTAAATATATCTGACAAATGTATTTTCTGGGTTTGTGTTGTGTATTTAGTTATTTACAGGAAACTGCCTCATGCTGTAGTGCAGCAGCTTGAATGTGAGAAAGAACTGATCGAGATTGAATGGCCTGCCATTCAATTAACCGATGGCGAGAAGCTGAGGGCTTCTAGGGTGGTCAAGAAAGCGGTAGATTTTGTCGATTCTTGCCCAAACAATGAATCGCCTGATAGTAAATGCTACCAAAAATCTATTCAAATGTTTGCTGTCAATCATATAAGGTGCTTGATGGCATTTGAGGACATAGGATTCAGTAGGAACTTGTTGGATAAATATGTTAAACTTTATCCATCTTGCCTAGAACTTATTTTACTTAAAGTTCGGGCAAAGAAACGTGATTTTGGGGATGAAACTGTTGTGGCATTTGAACAAGCGATCGGGAACTGGCCGAAAGAAGTACCTGGGATCCAATGCATCTGGAATCAATATGCTGAATATTTACTTCAGAATGGGAGAATCAAATGTACTGAAGAACTAATGGTGCGCTGGTTTGAGTCTACTCCAAAAATGGACTGTTCTAAAACTAGAACATTGGATAATGGTGACTGTGACTGCTTGAACCTGCTAGATTATGCTTCAGGATCAATTGTACATGCAATGGATTGCAGTCCCAACGAGGTGGATGTCGTGTTTTGGTATCTTAATCTTTCTGTTCACAAGCTACTGCTGAATGACCAATTAGAAGCACGTTTGGCCTTCGACAATGCTCTGAGGGCTGCTAGTTCTGGGACTTTTAGATATTGCATGAGAGAGTATGCTATGTTTCTGCTTACTGATGAGTCCTTGCTGAATGAAGCTGCTTCTGTTGGTGGAATAAGGAACATTTTAGAGGGTTATCTTAACGATGCCCGAGCTTTCCCCATCCCTGAGCCATTATCCAGAAAATTCATCAATGATATCAAGAAGCCAAGAGTTCGACTTCTCATCAGTAACATGCTGTCTCCACTTTCTCCGGATGTTTCTCTAGTGAACTGTATTCTTGAAGTTTGGTATGGGCCATCTCTTCTACCCCAAAAATTTAACAAACCAAAGGAATTGGTGGATTTCGTGGAAACTATCTTAGAGATGTTGCCTTCTAATTATCAGTTGGTACTTTCTGTCTGTAAGCAATTATGCAATGGCGACGACTCTTCCCAAGCTGCCTCGGCCAGCCTTATTTTCTGGGCCTGCTCAAATTTGATCAGTGCAATTTTTAGTTCTGTCCCAATACCCCCCGAGTCCGTTTGGGTAGAAGCTGCTAATATTCTGATCAATGTTAAAGGTTTTGAAGCCATAATTGAGAGGTTTCACAAGAGAGCTTTATCCGTTTACCCGTTCTCTGTTCAGCTGTGGACATCATACTACAACATGTGTAAAACTAGAGGAGATACGAGTGCTGTTCTGCGAGAAGTAAACGAAAGGGGAATTGAACTTAATGAGCCTTCTTCATGATAGAATTATACCTTTGGTAGGATCAGTAAAATTACAGGAAAACTAGGATCAGTTTTTAGTTATGGGAGAAGCCTCAGTGTACAGATAGTTTACATCATACCGTATTATCGTGCTAGGCACGGTAGTTTCACCAGTTTTGTTAAGTGGTAGAGAGCTAATTGCGGCTAGGAATTAGATAAATACTTGCACAGAGAAAAGTTTGGTGGGAAAAGGTTTTTTCTTGTCTGTAAAGTCATGGAGACCTTATTGGAACTGGATTTGTTGAGAGCATCATCAGGTTTCTCAACCAGTTACTCGCTGACCATTGTTCGTTCGGCTGTCTCGTAAAGGTGTATTGTCGAACGTCAGGTTTTCCCCATCTTTTTTGGTAGCTCACATTTTACTTTTGTTCTTCATCCTTCCTCGCTTGCTAGGATTAATTTCTTTGATTGACCTTTACCCTTTTAATTGTAAGTACTAACCATTTTTAGGTTTAAATTTGATATGGTTTAATTGAAATGCAATAGTCAGATGCTCATCGATGAAGGTTTCATTTTGGTTTTCCTACTATCTACGAGCTCATTTTGTTTGTTAAAGCTCTCAGATCAAACACAGGTTTGTCCTAGAATGGCTATAAACTTGCTTGAATTGTTTGCTTGTCTTTAGATTTGTTTACTGCATTGTTCTTAAATTACATTGTCGGTATGTAAACAATGGTAAGGATCCATTTGATTGACAAATTAGGTTTGTGTAACTTAAAGCTCATTTAAACTTTGAAATTGAGTGGGTTTGTCATTGATGGTTAAATTTTATTTATTTATTATCATTATTGTTATTATACGTTTTAGTAACAAGGGCGTAGGGATTTGAGGTAGTACATGCCAATTTATATTTTCGAGCTGTTCACTTTGGCAAATTTATTAATGTAATGAGCTAAATATTTCTAAAGGTTTTAAATGCTGGTGAATCCATTTACTTAAATTGGTCGCACTATTGTTTTGAATATACCATTTTTTTAAAGAATTTATAATTGTGTTGACTGTTCAAATAACTATTTACAAGCTTATGCTTTTTCAGCGATAGAACGATTATTCTTAAAAATAAAGTAGGTATCTGGGCAAAAGTTACAGGAAAGTTAGAGAAAAGAATGGAAAATGGTTATTCAAATGTATCGTGATGGTGACCATTTTTTTTTAAGAATTATTTTGAAAACAATTCTTAAACTGGTTTCTAGAATACCAAGACTCCGTTCGATAACTATTTAGTTTTTTATTCGAACAATAGTTATTACTTTCACCTATTTCTTCATTTGTTATCTACTTTTTATTTAATGATTTAAAAGAACTAAGTCAAATTTTGAAAACTAAAAGTAGTTTTTAAAAACTTGTTTTTGTTTTAGGCTTTTA
The DNA here is from genome assembly GCF_009727055.1 of Benincasa hispida. NCBI lineage: Eukaryota > Viridiplantae > Streptophyta > Magnoliopsida > Cucurbitales > Cucurbitaceae > Benincasa > Benincasa hispida. Next base: position 17,107,030 of record NC_052354.1, read on the forward strand.
GTTAAGAATTCAATCATTTTACTTAAATAATATGTAAATCATGGTAAGAAATGAAGAAGAAATAGACTTAATAAAAAATTAAGAACAAAAAATGAAATGGTTATCAAATGAGGTTTAAAAAAGTTTGACAAGTTGTTACGGGTTGTTTAGGGTAAGAAGTGTTGAGAACCCCACATTGGAGAAATAAAGAGATATCACACTTCTTATAAGATAGATGTGTTACTCTTTCCATTATTAATTGGTTTTGAGATGAAATCCTATACTATCAAATATGGCATCAAAGCCCTTAAAGTCCAATATTCAGTCCAATAAAATGAAATTTAGGTCCGATCAAGAATGGTGAACGCAAAAGAGGCACCAAGGGCATATTGAGAATCCCATATTAGAAAAATCAAGGGATCCCATATTCCTTATAAAACAGATGGACTACTACTCCCATTGCGAATCTAAAAGAGTTAACAATGAGTGTCACAAATTTCTCTCACTCCTTATAAAATTAATGATTTTTAGTAATGGACCCACAAACTTCTTAGATTGAATATCGAGAGAATTTTCCATTTCTATTTTCCAATTTCTTGGGCCAAAAACAGATCCTTAATATTAGATGTGCATGGCAAGATCAAATGATGTTTTTTCTAAAAGAACAAAGGATGGTTTTTAATAATCCAACATAGTTTTGTATCATATATAATTGTGTGTCTAATGACTTTTTAACTTTTAGTTTTGTATCTAATAGGTTTTAACATTATTGAGAGTTGATCAAGGCAAGATCCAAAGTCTATGGGTGAGTCTAAACCCAAAGGGTACTGCGAAAAAGTATAGGGGAGCGCACGTCCCAAATAAGAAATGTTAGTACTTTGAGGTTTGGGTTGACCAGTCGAGTCGATGAATATATACTAATCGAGAAGTAATTGAGCTGAGACCGGGCTGACACCGTGTATCCTCGCACATTAGAAATATCCGCGAAACAACGGACATGTAACCATAGATGTGTGTCAGAGGACAAGCTTATAAATAGTCCTATTTTGACGATCCCAAAGGGGAGAGTAAGTAATCTCCAAAGGAGAAACTTGACCTTACTTCTTTTTATGCTTAGAAGAGTCACTAGATAAGTAGATGAGTAGTTCCCTTAAGTGCTGATTTTGGAACTTGAACAATGGGGCCTCACCCTCTTATTTGCTTGGACCATAAACAAATTGTTCGTTGAAGTATCAGTGATACTTAAGGATATATAGGTAATTATAGGGGGTAAAACAGACATTGGACCCAACTATAATTATAAACGACTCGTTAATGATTGTCTTATGTATAATGAATATATCGATGAATGAAACTTGTCCTCCCGTGCATAAGAGTGTAACTATGGGTCTATAGTGGTTTTCCTATAGTTAAATGTTGATTAATTAATTAAAGAGTTTAATTAATTAATTTTGAATCATTAGATCTTATAATCTGTAGGTCCACTAGGTCCATTTGCTAGCCTAGCTCACAATAGATCAACAAGGACCAATGTATTGAAAGAACAATTTGAAATGTTTAAATTAATTTAGGGAAGAATATATTTATTGTATTAGATACAATTCATATAAAAATATAATGTATATAAATATATTGTTATATAATTCATTATGAACGAGATTCAAATTAAACTATATAATATGAGAGAATTAATATATTTGAATGTGATTCAAATACTAAATTAATATATTTAGAAGGAGAAGTTTTTTTCCGCTAGCAATAACAAAGTGCTGATTAAAGTGGTGGCTCAAGCAATCCCGATTTACACGATGAGTTGTTTCAAATTACCTAAAAACCTGTGTTTGGTGGGAGTCGTTTAGCGATAAAACCAAAATACATTGGCGTAGATGGATCCATATGTCTGTTAGGAAGGAGGAGGGTGGTCTCGACTTTCGTGACTTGCATATCTTCAATTAGGCTGTTGGCTAAAATTAGTTGGCAGATCATTAGGCGACCCAATAATTTACTTACTAAGGTGCTCCGAGGTAAATGCTTCAAAACTAGAAATTTTCTAAATACAGAGCTAAGACATCACTCATCCTATGCTTGAAGGAGCATTCTATGGAGAAGATCTTTGTTTGAAAAAGATTATCTTTGGAAGTGAAGAAACTAGTGAAGGTCCTTGAGCGGAAGCATGGGATCAGACTAAATATCTAAAATTCACCGATCATAAATTTTACAACAAAAACATAGATTATGCATTTAAAAGAAAATTGCAATATGCTTTAAAACAGGAAAAATAGAATAGTAAAAGGGTTTAATAAACCTTATCCTTGAAGAACTCTTCTTCACGAGATTCCTTCTCCAATACTTGTAATGATCAATCTCGAGATTCCTATGTATTCTCTAAATGAGAATCCAGGAGTTTTGTGGACTCTAGCTATTTTGAAAAAGAGAAATTTTGAGAGTGTTGATAGGAAGAGATATGTTCCAATTTTTTCACAGAACTCTTCAGTGTATCTCATTATTGTGAAAAACCACACACCAGGAAGAAAAAGAACTACCTCTTTTCTAACTTCCCCACTACCACGTTTTTTTAGAGAAAAGAGGGGAAAGGAGTTACAACTCCCTTCGAAAATGATTTTTAAAATAAAATAAAATAATTTATTTTCATAAATAAATTTAATATATATTTATATGATAACTACCTTATCATATAATATATATATATTAAACTATGTATTATATCAAATATAATACATAACCTATAGATTCTATATTGTATCAAATACAATATAACCTATAGATTCTATTCTCTCACCAATGATATTTAATATAAATCTCATTTATATTAAATTTAATTATATGAATCAAATTCATATACTTAATATTTGTATCAGATTCAAATATTTATTTCCTCTAAAATAAACTTTATATTATAATGTATCAAATACATTATAGTAATTATATCATATATAATTAGATTAAATTAATTATATCACATATAGTTAATTCCCTCAATTAATTTGAACAATTCAAATTAATCCAAAAATTGATTCTCATTAATTCCCATTGAACTACAAAGGGGACTTCATGAACCTGTAGCTTGAAGCTCCAACGGTATGTGAATAATTAATTAAACTTCTTTAATTAAATTATTCATCATTTGTTAACTGTCATACACTCCACTAAAGACTGACAGCTATACTCTTCGCACCATAGATATATTTCTGTGTCCATTAAATATAACCAGTCAACAGTACGATAACCCTTCACAAATTGCTCGTAAGTACAGTTGGGTAAAAATTACTGTTTTACCCTTGTAGTTACATCTAGCTCCTTAAGTACCACTGATCTTTCTAATGAACAATAAATCATAGTTCAACTATGACTAAACCCCTCTCAGGTCAAGAAAGGCTGTGGTGCCAAGGAATCAGTCTTTAAGGGAGCAATTTATCTACTTGCCCTAACATTGAGGAAGGAGTAAATGGCTTCTTGTGTAGCTGTGTTCCCAACTCCCTAATCAGACAAATCCCCAAAATGGTAGGCTTGTTGAGTCGACGATCTGGTCACTCTCACCCATACAGATCAAATGACCTCCTTCATAGGCAGGAGTTTACAACTCACTAAGAATTCAGGTCATGTTCTTTATGGTCATCTTGGTAAAATGAAAGTCTCTATTATGAATGGCGTTATATAATGAGACTAAACATTTCATGGTCCAATCTTATACAAACTCCTTTGTATAAAATATCTCCGTTCACATGTCTTCACATGAATGATCAGGATTAGATGAGTTATAGCACTTTACAACAATTGTAACATCTACAAAACGGGCCATACTCGTAGTGTCACAAGGATAAAGTATCCCACCTTATCCATCTACTATAGACTATTTAGGTTATCACTTAAACATGATCAACCTGTATGTCGCTACATACATGTTTAAGCTACAAAGATAACCTTGGATGTTAGTTTATTGGTTTGTGGTTAATGCAACTAATTTTGAAATAAAACATCACATATTTTATTACATAAATAAAATGTTTGTACATCACAATTACAAACTACAAGACCCTAGGAGATTTAGGGCATCAACCCCAACACAGGGAACCCCACTCAGTTAGTGTTTTTCCGAATGATCCATGGACAGTTTTATCCATTCACAATAACCCGTTTAGTAACACTTATACAAACTCCTTTGTATAGAATATCTCTCTACTCACATGTCTCCACATGAATGATCAGGATCAGATCATTTGTAGCACTTTACAAAAATTGTAACATCTATAAAGCGGACCATATTTGTCATAGTGTCACCAGGATAAGGTATCCAACCTTATCCATCTACTACAGACCATTTAGGTTATCACTTAAACATGATCCACCCGTATGTCTCTACATGCATGTTTAAGCTACAGATGATAATCTAGGATGTTAGTTTATTGGTTTGTGGGTTTAAGCTACTAAATGTCAAATAAAGTATCTCATATTTTATTAAATAAATAAAATGTTTGTACAATACAAATTAAAACTATAGGACACTACGAGATTTAAGCATCAACCCCAACACCACAGGGAAGCCCACTCAGTTAATGTTTGTCTGAATGATTCACGGACGATTTTGTCCATTCACAATAACCCATTTAGTAACACTTACCATCCAGGTTGAAGGAATCATCCTAATTTCGCTTAGAGTGGAAACGAAGATCAGTCTGGGCAAAAGAACATGCATCAATAGCAACAAGCGCATAGAGGGAATCCCCCGGGATTCAATCAGCATCCCCAAGGCCATCGACAACACCAGAATCGACTGCAATATAAACACAATTAGGCATCCAATTCTAATGCATCGTCATCATTGGAAACACTCCTTAAAAGTACATTAAGAAAAAAAATGCGTTGATCCAGTCACAAGTCTCATCCATATGGAATTTAGAGGTCCAAGTGGGGCAGATTGCCAACAGTTTGAAAAGTAGGTAACCAGGCACCCTACCGAGTAACTCTGAGGCTCCCCGTCGAAATTGAAAAGAGTAATGTCAAGTTGTGACACTGTGTAGTAGAAAGAAGATATCTAATGTGATTGCTGAACCCCGAGAAGCTAGACTGGTAAGACCACAGATTCCCACAGCGCAAGAAATTGAACCTCCACCTACCATAGAAAGAACCGACAACCATGACTTAATTATCTCTAATTCAACCATAAATCTTTCAGAAATTTCACCTCAACCTTTAGATTAAACTTCTGATAATGTAAATTCTCATCATAGAAACTCTTCCCAACCAATTAGTCCAAAACTTATGTCGCAAGCACCTAATGCGGAAAAAGAGCAAAAACAGCAAGCAAAGTCTTGCAAGTTCCACCTCCTTACCCTAAAAGACTAAAAAAAGAAAGACAACAGGCAGTTCAAGAGATTCTTAGACGTGTTGAAATAGCTTCATATCAACATTTCTCTCATAGAAACTCTAGAACAAATGTTGAGTTATGTGAAGTTCTTGAAAGACATCCCTCCAACAATCACAGGCAGGGCGAATTCTAAACCATTGCACTGATACACAAATGTAGCACGTTGTTTAAGAATAACATCCCTGTGAAATTAAAGAATCTAGGAAGCTTCACTCTACTATGCTTGATTGGGGGAAAAGAAGTCGGCCATGCGTTATGTGACTTGGGCGTAAGCGTTAACTTGATGTCATTATCCATTTTCAAAAAGTTAGGGGTTGGTGAGGCCAGATCCACCACATTGACCCTACAGCTCGCTGATAAATCGATAAGCATCCTGAAGAGAAAATCGAAGACATGCTTGTTCAAGGTGACAAATTTATTTTCCCTGTCGATTTCATTATTTTGGATTATGAGGCGGATACTGAAATTCCCATCATCTTGGGGCACCCATTTCTCGCCACAAGACACGCATTGATAGATATGCAGAAGAGAGAGCTGACCATCTGCGTCAATGATCAGCAAGTTAAATTCAATGTGTTTAACGCATTAAAATATCCGGATGAACTAGAGACATGTCAATGCATTAATGTTGTGAGCATTGGGCATTGGGAAGTGTTGAAAGGGGAATTGGAAGAAGAAGAAGGAAATGACTTAGCCATGGAAGAAGTTCGTGTGTTGATAAAATTTGACACTGGTTTCAAAACCTTGAATTTGACTGAAAGAGAAACAATGAAAATTAAACCATCCTTAGAAGATCCACCTATCTTAGAGCTAAAGGCTTTGCCAACACACCTCAAATACACGTCTTTAGGTGATAATGACACTCTGCCAGTCATTATCTTTGCTGCACTAAAAGTAGAAGATGATGAGGCCTTGTTGAAAGTGTTGAAGAAATATACAAAGGAAATTGGCTGGACTCTAATGGATATTAAAGGGATTATTCCTTCATATTATATGCATAAAATAAATCTAGAGGAAAGAAAGAGAGGTTCCATTGAGAGGCAGCGTAGGCTGAACCCAACAATGCATGAAGTAGTAAAAAAGGAGATCATTAAGTGGCTCGATATTGGAGTCATCTATCCAATCTTTGATAGTAGCTGGGTAAGCTCAGTTTAATGTGTGCCTAAAAAAGGAGGTATGATAGTGGTGGCCAACAGGAAAAATGAGTTGATCCCCACTAGAACATTACTGGATGGCGGATTTGTATGGATTACTGCAAGCTGAATCAGGTGACAAAGAAGGATCATTTCCTCCTCTAATTCATTGACCAGATGTTAGACAGACTTACAGGGAATGAATTTTTCTACTTTATGGAGGGATATCCAGGCTATAATTAGATAGAAATCATGCCTGAAAGTCAGGAAAAGACCACCTTCATGTGCCTTTTTGGCACCTTTGCCTTTCGGCACATGCGTTTTGGGCTTTACAATGTGCCTGACAACTTCTAGAGATGTATGATGAAGATATTTTTGAATTCTTGGAAGAATCCGTGGAGGTCTTTATGGATGACTATTCTATGTTCAAAAACTCATATGATATATGCCTTTCAAACTTGGAGAATGTATTGAGGAAATGTGAAGAAACAAACCTTGTCCTCAACTAGGAAAAGTGTCATTTTATGGTGATTAAGGGCATTGTGTTAGGACACAAAATCTCCAAGGCCAGACTAGAAGTGGATCAAGCTAAGATTGACGCAATCGCAAAACTACACCACATGTTAATGTAAAAACGCTAAGAAGTTTTATGAGGCATACAGGATTTTATCAGAGATTCATGATGTTTCTCCCATATTGCCAGACCTTTAAGCCTACTCTTAGAATCCGACAGAACGTATGACTTTAATGATACTTGTGCTCAAACCTTCAACACATTGAGGAATGTGCTCATCTCTGTGCCCATTTTAGTGGTGCCAGACTGGTCGCATCCTTTTGAGATGATGTGCGACGTGAGCAACTACGCGGTAGGTGCTGTGCTGGATCAGCACAGGGATAAAATCCTCCATTCAATCTATTATGCTAGCAAAACCGTAAATACTCCTAAGAGAATTACATAACTACGAAAAAAGAAATGCTCGTCGTATTGTTTGCAGTCGATAAATTCAGAAAATATTTGGTGGGGTCAAAGGTTGTAGTTTATACTGATCATTCTGCGATCAAATACCTTATGCAAAGAAGGATGCAAAACCCAGGCTGATCTGGTGGGTGTTGTTGCTTCAAGAATTTGATTTAGAAATTAGGGATAGAAAAGGGACGGAAAACCAGGTGGCAGCCACTTATCAAGACTTGAGAATATTGAGATTCAAAGAAAAGAAAAGGAGATTGAAGACTATTTTCCCGATGAAAAGCTGATGGTTTTGAGTGACAGAGAACCATGGTATGCAGACATTGTTAACTATTTGGTTGTGCCTAAACACCAGAAGATTATAGACACCAACAGAAAAAGAAGCTTAGACATGAGGCTAAGTTTGACCATTGGGATGACCCATTTCTGTGCAGACTTAGACCCAATCACATTTTAAGAAGATGCGTTCCTGAGACTAAAGTTCAATGCATCTCAAAGTAATGTCATGAGTCCCTTTATGGTGGACATTTTGGGGGGTAAAGAACCCCTATCAAGATTCTCCAATGCGGCTACTTTCGGCCCACTTTGTTCAAGGATGCCCGCGCCCATGTTGTTAATTCCGATCAGTGTCAATGAACGGGTAACATATCAAATAAGAATGAGATGCCATTGACTTCTATCTTGAAAGTAGAATTATTTGATGTCTGGGACATTGATTCATGGGCCCCTTCCCTTCTTCTGGTTGACATCCATATATATTGGTTACAATTGACTATGTCTCCAGTGGGAGGAGACCATTTCTTGTTCGAAAAATGATGCGGCCAAAGTGGAAAATTTTCTTTAAAAGAATATCTTTACTCGTTTTGGAATGCCCCATGCATTGATTAGTAATGAAGGTACCTGATTTTATTAACCACATAATTTCCAACTTGTTAACAAAATTTAATGTCAATCACAGGGTCACAACTGCTTATTATCCGTAAACCAATGGTTAGGTGGAGGTATCCAATCGGGAAATTAAGTTCATACTAGAGAAGGTCATGAACACCTCTAGAAAGGATTGGGTGCAAAAGCTAGATGAGGCTCTCTGGGCCTACCGCACTGCATACAAAATGGTCCCCTTATGCGTTGGTGTTTAGAAAAACATGCCATCTCTTATTGAAATTAGAACATAAAGTGCAGTGGGCCTTGAAGAAGTTAAACTTGGATCTAGCAAGCTTTGGTGAGGTTCGAAAGCTTCAATTGAATGAATTGGTGGAATGGTGAATCATCGCATATGAGAACACCAAGCTTTACAAGGAACAAACTAAGAGATGACATGATAACAAGATTTGTAAGAAAGATCCTGTCGTTGGTCAGAGAGTTTTTGCATTTTAACTCTTGCCTTCGTCTTTTTCCAGGAAAGCTTAAATCATGGTGCTTTGGACCATTCATTAAGAGAAGTCTTTCCACATGGAGCCGTCGAACTAATGAGCGAAGATGAGAGCAACATTTTTAATGTCAATAGGCAATGAGTGAAGCCTTACTATGAAGGCTCAATGGATCGAGGTAAAGAGACCATTGACCTAGGCGGGCAAGCTTGATTGCCCACGTCGATGCATCCTTGCTGCAACTTCACTCCGATCTTTCTAGGGACGTCTACTCTATCCTTTTTATGCTTTCACAGTTAACTTCTTGATTTGTGTTACTTAATTCCTACTGTTTTAAGATCTGCCGCACGACTTCTTAATTTGACCTTATTTGAATTGAATCATTGATGATGTGCATTCATGTATATATGCGATTATTGAAGAAATGCTGCGATTACTTGACTTATACGTTAACTCTTTACTATCAGATAATTATAAGATCTGTCAAGCCTTAATATATAAATGTGAAAGGTTTTTAGGTCACGTTCTCGGGAGTCATTAAGTGTGTTGTCAGATGAAATGTCTTTTCGTCTAACCTGTATTTAATAAGGTCAGGTTTTTGCACTTCCCTAAGCCTGTCGTTAATCATTACTCGTGTCGATTGAAATTCCATTGCCCATGCCTATAAGTAACCATGGCATTCTCAACGTTTTTCTTCCCCATCTCTTGCCAAAATCCATGATCTCTCATAAACAAAGCAACATTAGTCTACTTTTGAAAGCGCTAAAAGCCAATCCGGCCTCTTTGTTTTTTCAGCTCTGCTGATTGGAAGCCCCATTTCAGTAAGAGAAGTTGCATTTTTAGCTGCAAGTTGTCAAACCTCTGCTTAGCCCAAACCCTTTTGATCACCTGTTGATGCATTGGTTTATCATGCGATGATGTATGGATGCGATGATCATACAAGTTTTCCTAACAAAGCACAAGTATAAGCCTTCTTAGGTTCCTGGTAAGTCCAGGGTCGAACACAGGGACTACTAAATAGATATGCGACGGACTCTCTGATTCTATTGCATTGGTGATAAAGAAGTAGATGGTGTTTTGATTTAGACTTTCCTATGCGATGGAGTTGAACACGAAGTGATGAAAGTGTAGAGTTATAACAAGTATGCAATGAAGGGGTTGAGAAAAAATTTAGCTAACATTTCTCAAGATTGTGTACAAATCATGCGATCATGCTATACACAAATATTAGTACTACATTTCTCAATGCATAATGCCACATTTTCTATTTCTAGAATGCATGTGTGTATGGAAAGCAGTAGATAGAACTTATTTCTAAGTTTCTACTCTTGCTTATGCGATCTAATCCGACTCTCTCAAGCCTAGATTCTATCTTTAGACTACTTTCTCAAGTACTTACTAATGATGAATGACGCATACATAAGAGAAGATGATCACATAAAATGCATAGCTTAAGTCATGCTAGCTAAGTACTTCTCAACCCATTTACAAAAATTTTAATGAATTTGAAAGAAATTTATAGAATCCTTGAACAAGACTTTCCTCATGCATGGTGTGGAGAGACTGAACATAGATCAAAATAAAGTTTTCATTTTTGCAAATAAAGTGTTGAGTACAAAATAACAAATGGATTGAGAAATAACAAGCCAGGTAAACAATGTCTTGCTTTCCGTGGCCTTTTACACTGCTCTTTATCACTTCAACTCTATTCCAGTTTGCAGACTCTTGCTCTCGCAAGGGTTGGACTTCTCTCCTTTGTACCATTTTTCGGTAGTCTCTCGATCTGTCTGGAAAGAAATTTCTCCCAGCTTTGCCTCGTCTCCTTGTTCTCTCTCCGTCTCTGTATATTTATATATCCCCCCTCTCTCTAGTAGCATTGGGTATTTATAGATTTCAAGGTGAAGCAACTCTTCTTACTAATGATTGCAATGATGGGCAACATTAATTTCCCTACTCTGTTGCACTGTTTGAAAGTCATCGAAAGTTCAATGTACTTCCAAATGATGGTTCTTAACGGCTGTCAACTGAATTTTGAGATTGACCATTTTCAGCTTTACGTCCCATCAGATTTATTATGTTGTCGCCTTGATGCGAGGCCTTTATGCGATCATTTTTTTTAGAAACTTCTCACAATCGTAACTTCAAGCGCGCTATCGCATTGTGCCCTTGGTTCGCGATTTCACATGCGCCATTGCATTGTACCTGCATAGAATAGGAAAATTAACTGCTTTTATGCGATGAGCATTAGTGATTACAATTCCTTTTAGTTTGGTGCTTTCAAACATAATATTGCCTATTTTACCAACGCCTTCTCCCATTGTTTTACTAATTTGAGCTGTAATAACTTGTATTTTTACTAGTTATCACACCCCTAAATTTAAAACAATGCTTGTCATCAAGCATAAACAAAAGATTTTCTTTAAAATTTCAATCGCCTTCACCCTACCTAGATTTCTCAAGGTGCTTTATTCAAATTGCTGAACCAATGCCTTCTTAATTTCTATCCTAATCTCTACTCTTTAGGTATTGCGAGCTTAATCTTAAAAAAAAAATCTTTACTCGTTTCCAGGACATCGCATGATTTATTTCAAACTTTATCAAACCGGGGTGTTCAAGTGATTTTGTCCCTCGCACGATTCAAATATTCGTTTTGTGATCTTGCACTGATCCGAGTGCCCAACCTTCGTTTTGGCTTGCCCCCACGGGTGTCATGTTGACATCCAACTACGAGCAAGGCACTCTTTTTCAGTCAAAACTCATGCCCATCTCTTTATTTGGCAGTGGAGTTGCGATCACTTGGTTTCTGTGTTGATTACGATTCCCAACTTCGTTTTGGCTTGTCGCCACGGGTGTCATGCGGACATCCAATTACGAGCAGGATTCGATCTCAGCATTATAATTTTATTCTATTTATTTATTTGTTATTATTATTATTTTTAACATGAAATGAAGTTTCTAAAAATAACGAGGTTGAAAATAACATTACTACCCCCAAATTTAACACGCAACAATGTCCTCATTGCTGAAAGACAAAATAAGTCATGCGATGGACTCAGGAAATTTCGTAAAAATAGTTTTGAAGGAAAGCTGGTAGACCGCTAAATTTTAGAAATGTTTCATGAATTGATTGTCCTAAAATTAATCTGACTCTATTATAAGCAGTAAGAAAAGAAGCATAAATTTCATCATTGAAGTCATAATGGGCAAGGGATGAATGCGGCGACTAAATAAAGCAATAAAAAATTTAGGATTGAATCAAACGAAAGAGGATGTGATAGTAGAATTCAACAATATTGAATTGAAATTAGAGAGGTGCAAAAATTGAAATAAGATGAGGCAAGAAAGAACACAACCCCCAAATTTGATTTTCGCCCGCATCATTTTTTATCGCATCCTTTCCTACGGTGGGTTGATTCTTTGATTGCGATGGGTTGATTGAACCAGTCACATGTTTTGAGGTTATCGCATTACTCCATCGCAATCGTTTACTATGATCAGTCTGATGAATATCAAAAAGATAAAAAGTATGAAAGAAAGAGTTGGCAATTATAAAGAGTAGTAATCATGCAAACATTAAGATAGATTCTTGAAAGAAAAACAAAAAAGGATACTAAAAAAGGATATACTTCGTTCCTGATGAATGTGTGTCGCTTAACTTCACAGGGACTAAGTGTTTCTTCTTTATTCTGGCTTCCTCAAGTCGACAGATGTTTTCTCGCGTTGAAAATCTCCTCCATAATACATCTTTACTCTTTGTCCATTTACCTTAAATGCATTGTTCCCATCTTCGTTTGTCAATTCTACCGTTCCATGCGAGAATACTTCCTTAATTATGAATGGCTCGGACCAACGCGATTTCAATTTTCCTGGAAAGAGTCGCAACCTAAAGTTGAACAGTAATACCTTCTGACCTGCTTGGAGATTTTTTTTCACAAAGATGCTTGTCATGCCATTGTTTCGTGGGTTCTTTATAAATTTTGGTATTTTCATATGCCTGTGATCTCCATTCGTCCAGCTCTGGTAGCTGAAATTTTCTCTCTTCCCCTGCAGCCTTAAGATCAAAGTTAAGCTTCTTAACTGCCCACATCGCCTTATACTCTAGTTCCAACGGAAGATGACAAGCCTTCCCAAACACCAACACATATGGTGACATGACTATGAGTGTCTTATAAGCAGTCTTATATGCCCATAAGGCATCGTCAAGCTTTATAGCCCAATCCTTCCGCGAAGGATTCACCACCTTCTCTAAAATCGACTTGATTTCTCTGTTAGAAACCTGTGCTTGTCCGTTTGTTTGGGGGTGATATGTGGTGGCAATCTTATGGTGGACATTGTATTTGATCAACAATTTGTTAACAATACGATTCACAAAGTGGGTCCCTTCGTTACTTATTATGGCAGTTAAAACGAGTGAAGATGTTTCTCTGTAAGAACTTAGAGAATGTTGCTGCATCGCTTGCAACGCATGAAACAGCTTCAATCCATTTGGAAACATAGTCGACGACCAATAAAATGTATTTATGACCATTTGAAGATGGAAATGGTCCCATGAAATCTATACCCCTGATGTCGAATAGTTCCACCTCTAATATGATGTTCATTGGCATCACATTTTTTCTGAAATGTTTCCAGTGCGTTAGCACTTATCACATTTCATGGAATATTCTCGTGCGTCCTTAAACAGAGTTGGCCAATAATACCCACATTGTAAAACTTTTGCTACTGTGCGCTGTCCCCCGAAATGCCCTCCATAGGGTGATTCATGACATTGAAAATAATGCGCTGGAAAGTAGTCTCTGGAATACAGAGTCTCAATATCTGGTTTGGTCCCCTTTTGTAAAGATTTGGCTCGTCCTATTAATAAAATTTGCATTCGTGAATGGGCCACTTCTTTTGATGGGGTGTGTAGTTTTTCAGGAAATTGTTTGCAGACCAAGAAGTTAACAATATCTGTATACCAGGGTAGTTCTTCAATCTCAAGCAACTGTTCGTCAGGAAATGATGCGTTCACCTTCGACTGGATGCGATCCACGTCAGGATTCTCTAACCTTGATAAATGGTCAGCGACCTGGTTCTCTGTTCCCTCTCGGTCAATAATCTCCATATTAAATTCTTGGAGTAAGAGAACCCATCGGATCAGTCTCGGCTTTGCATCTTTTTTGGTCATTAAATATCTGATCGTCGAGTGGTCGGTGTGGACTATAACTTTTGATCCCAACAAGTAAGGTCTAAATTTTTCAATCGCAAAAATTACCGCTAAAAGCTCCTTCTCAGTGATGGTGTAGTTCGCCTGCATGGAGTTCAATGTTCTGCTAACATATGCGATGGGGTGCAACATTGTTTTTACTTTTTGTGCCAAGACTGCCCCCATCGCATATCCGCTGGCATCGCACATCAGCTCGAATGACTTTGCCCAATCGAGTGCAATCAGAATCAACGCTGTAGTCAAGGCGTTCTTTAGTGCTTTGAATGCAGTGAGGCAGTGTGGAACAAACTCAAAAGGTCGATTAGCTTTTAACAACGCATTCAATGGTCGAGCTATTTTGGAGAAGTCCTTTACAAATCTTTTGTAAAACCCCCCATGTCCTAAGAAACTCCTTAAAGCTTTCACATTTGCTGGAGGTGGAAGTTTTTCTATGGCTTCAATTTTTGCTTTATCCACCTCTAGCCCATTCTTTGAAACCTTGTGCCCAAGCATAATTCCTTCTTTAACCATGAATGGCACTTTTCCCAGTTCAACACCAAATTATTCTATTCACATCTTTTCAGTATTCTCTCCAAGTTTTGCAGATAGATTTCATATGTTTGCCCATAGACTGAGAAATCATCCATAAAGATTTCAACTGAGTCTTCAAGGTTCTCGGAGAAGATTGCCATCATACACATTTGAAACGTACTGAGCACATTCATTGTCCAAAAGGCATGCGACGAAAGGCAAACGTTCCATATAGACAGGTGAACATGGTCTTTTCTTGACCCTTTGGTGCTATCAAAATTTGGTCATAGCCTACGTACCCATCAAGGAAACAGAAATAGTCATTTCCTATTTGTCGGTCGAGCATTTGATCAATGAAAGATAAGGGGAAATGATCTTTCTTTGTCGCCGCATTGAGTTTCCTGTAGTCCACACAGATCCATCAACTTGTGATAGTCCCTATGGGAATCAACTCGTTATTTGCGCTAGGGACTACTGTCATCCCACACTTCAGTCTGCGTTGAGGTTCTATCGAGCCTTTCTGGTTCTCTTCAAGTTGAATTCGATGCATGCAATACCTTGGGCTATTACCTCTGATGTCTGCGAGCATCCATCCGATTGCTCTAATATATTTCTTTAGAATATTGAGAAACTCAGTTTCTTTTTCTTCGGGTAACGTAGAGGATATGATGACTGGTAAGGTTTCATTCTGGCCAAGGAAAACGTACTTCAATTGTTTTTGTAGAGTTTTTAGCTCCAGTGTAGGTGGTTGCTCTAGGGAGGGCTTCTGTGCTTTTTTTTTTTTATTTATCCAAATTTAACATTTCTTCATAGTTCACTATTTCTGTTATTGCATGGCAAGTTTCTAAGGATGTTGTCGTATCCTCTCTTTCTTCATTTTCTTCTTCGGACTCCCAATCTTCAATGCAAGTGTGTTCATTGTTGGAATCTAATAAGCCTTCTTCTTCTGGGAACTTCATTGCCTTGATAATATTAAACCTGAGCTTCTTTCCATTGATGCTCATTGTGATTTCTCCTTTGTGCACGTCTATTTGAGCACGACCAGTAGACAAGAAGGGTTGTCCCAATGTGATTGGCACATCTTTGTCCGCCTCATAATCTAGGATAATTAAGTCTGTAGGTAGAATGAATTTGTCGATTGTTACCAAGGCATCCTTTAATTTTCCTTCGGGTGTACCAGGGTCCTATCTGCAAGTTGGAAAGTCACTGTTGTAGGTGTTAGCTGACCTACATTCAATTGTTTGAAGATTGACAGGGGCATTAAGTTTATGCTTGCCCCAAGATCGTATAATGCTTGACCAATGTAGATACCTCCTATTGAGCAGGGTATTGTAAAGCTGCCTGGGTCGAACATCTTTGGTGGGATTATAGTATTTGATTCTTTTGTTAATGCCACCGTGGCGAATTTTCCCGTGCTTCTCTTCTTTGAAACAATGTCCTTAAAAAACTTGGCATATACCGGCATCTGCTCTATCGCTTCTATAAATGGAATATTGATGTGTATTTGTTTCAATATTTCCAGGAAGCGATGATACTGAACTTCATCCTTTTGTTTCTTTTTCAGTCTTCGAGGAAATGGAGGTAGCTGTACTTTCACTATTCCATGGTTTGGAGTCTTAGAGGTGATCGCATCTTCAGGTTCCATAGTCTTGGACTCCTTTGACTCAGTTTGCGACAAACGGTTCTTTGATTCAATCATAGGTTGCTCCTTTGAATCGGTCTTGCTAGGCTCCTTCCTGACTTCTACATCGCCTTTCCACTTCTTAGGGTGATTTCTTGGTAGTGTTCTTTCCTTGTATTCCCTGGATTGCGTGGAAGATTAGTTGAGCTAGGCATGTCCCTTGAGGTCTGTTTTTTAGCTCTCCCGCAATATGTCCTATTTGAATTTCCAAATTGCGGATGGATGTAGCTTGGTTTTGAAGGACCGTTTCATTCTTTTTGATGTATTACTTTAACAAGTTCTCCAGGGATGATGATGGTGGTGTTTGAGAGCTACTAGCTTGCTGTTGCTGCTGTCCGTTAGTTCTTTGGAAAAATCCTGGTGGTGTTTCTCTCTGAGCCATAGGTTGACTGTCTTGTTGTTGGTTGTTTTTCCAAGCAAAATTATGGTGAATTCGCCACCCTGGGTTGTAAGTGTTTGAAAAAGGATTGTTTTTGACAAAGTAGATTGATTGAGGATTTCGTGGACACTCCTTAACAGAATGCGATTCTTCACATGCAACACAACTGGTGCTTGTTTGCTCTATTGCATTGACTTGCCCACTTCTAGTTCCTGAATTGTTTATTTCAATGCCCTGCAACAAATTTATCATCGCATTCATCTGATTTTGCAATGATACGATGGCACCATTACTTGCGTTACCTTCTCTGGGTTTTGCCCTTTGATCACTTTCTTGCTAATCTTTGTGGTTTTTCGAGATGCGATCAATAATGTTCTTTGCCTCATCATATGTTTTGTCCAACAAACCTTATACTGCTGCCGCATTGGCAGCTGTCTGCGATGTAGAATTGAGTCCATGATAGAAAATCTCCATTTAGAGGCAATCTGGCAATCCATTATGTGGGCAGTCGCGTACTAGTCTCTTGAATCTTGCCCATGCGTCACTGAGCGGTTCATCTTCTTCTTATTCAAAATTGGTGATCAGTTTCATTCTTCTGGCATTCTCAGTGGGAGGGAAATATTTCTTCATAAACTTTTCCACAACTTGCTCCCATGAAATTATTTCTCCTGGTTCGAGAGAGTAAGCCTATTTTCTTGCTTTATCGCATAGAGAAAATGGAAATAACGTGATTCGAACCTTTTTTGGGGAAATATTAGGGAACACAAAAGTGTTACAAATTTCAATGAAGCTTCGTAGATGGGCGTGCAGATCTTCACCATGCCGTCCTCCGATCTGCCCTGCTGTTTGTATCATTTGTAACATTACTGGCTTCATTTGGAACCTTGATCCATCAAATGCTGGTCTCATGATTCCCGGAGAGAAATCATACAGGTTTGGTGACGCATAGTCCCGGATGGGTCTATTGCGATCACTTGCCAATAGGATAGGATTTGCCATTATGTTGTTTTCATTTGCTACTCGTTCTTTAGGTTGTTCAACCATTCTGTGAGCTCTTCCTTGTCGTTTACGTCAGTTTTTCTGTCATCTGCGAAAGGTTCTTTCAATCTCTGGGTCGTAGTTGGGCTCAGGAGTATATCCTTCACTCATGCGATGCTTGCTTCTTCCTTTACCAAAGGAATGACAATGCAACAAAGGTCGAAAGCTGCAAAGATCAAAGAGGTTTGATGTTAGCGTAATCTATACCATAGTCCCCGACAACGACGCCAAACACTTGATGCGTTGGTTTATCATGTGATGATGTGTGGATGTCATGATATGTGGATGTCATGATCGTACAAGTTTTCCTAAAAAAGCCCAAGTATAAGCCTTCTTAGGTTCCTAGTAAGTCCATAGTTGAACACAAGGACTACTAAATAGATATGCGACAGACTCTCTGATTCTATTGCGGTGGTGATAAAGAAGTAGATGGTGTTTTGATTTAGACTTTCCTATGCGATGGAGTTGAACATGGAGTGAAGAAAGCGTAGAATTATAACAAGTATGCGATGAAGGGGTTGAGAAGAGATTTAGCTAACATTTCTCAAGATTGTGTACAAATCATGCGATCATGCTATACACAAAATTAGTACTACATTTTTCAATGCATAATGCCACATTTCCTAGGACGCATGCGATGTGTATGGAAAGCAATAGACATAACTTATTTCTAAGTTTCTCAAGTACTTCCAAATGATGAATGATGCATACATAAGACAAGATGATCGCATAAAATGCATAGCTTAAGTCATGCTAGCTAAGTACTTCTTAACCCATTCACAAATTTAGTTACTCATGCATGGTGTGGAGAGACTGAACATAGATTGAAATGAAGTTTCCATTTTTGCAAATAAAGTGTTGAGTAAAAAATAACAAATGGATTAAGAAGTAACAAGCCAGGTAAGCAATGTCTTTCTTTCCGTGGCCTTTTACACTACTCTTTATCACTTCAACTTTGTTCCAGTTTGCAGACTCTTGCTCTCGAAAGGGTTGGAGTTCTTTCCTTTGTATTGTTTTTCGGCAGTCTCTCGATCTGTCTGGAAAGTGATTTCTCTCGACTTTGCCTCGTCTCCTTGCTCTCTCTCTCCATCTCTATATACCTATATATCCTCTCTCTCTGTGGTAGCATTGGGTATTTATAGCAAGATGAAACAACTATTCTTACTAATGATTGCAATGATGGGCAACATTAATTTCCCTACTCTATTGCGTTGTCTGAAAGTCACCGAAAGTTCAATGTACTTCCAAATGATGGTTTTTAATGGTTGTCAACTGAATTTTGAGATTGACCGTTATCAACTTTACGTCCCATAATGATTTATTATGCTGTCGCTTTGATGTGAGGTCTTTATGCGATCATTTTTTTTAGAAACTTCCCACGATTGCATGACTTGCGATCGCAACTTCAAGCGCGCTGTCGCATTGTGCCCTTGGTTCGCGATTTCATATGCGCCATCGCATTGTACCTGCATAGAATAGGAAAATTAACTACTTTTATGCGATGAGTATTAGTGATCGCAATTCGTTTTAGTTTGGCGCTTTCAAACATAATATTGCCTATTTTACCAACGCTTTCTCCCATTGTTTTACTAATTTGAGCTGTAATAACTTGTATTTCTAGCAATTATCACCTATCAAACCTAAAACCACCCAGAAGCCACTTCTGCCCCCAGTTGCCTCATCACCCTCAGTAAGCCGCGAGGGACCAAGTAAGGAGGGTGTTTATGCCACCAGTCTTGAGGTGGTGGCATCCCAACTTCCCACCGTAAGCGAGTTGCAAAGGAAAGATGACAAGGAAGTATCTAGGAGCATTCTAAGCAATATGGAGTCAGATGGAGGGTTGATTGAAGCTGGAGTTGTTAACCAGCCTGTGCAGCAAGGAAACAGCTAGGCTGGAATGATGGTGGTGTCGCAAGGGGGAGGACGCACCCACGACTCCAATGAGAAATTCATCAGTGATGTACTGAATGATGTGGAAGAAAAAATAAGGGTCAAGAAGTAGAAGCCTGGCAAAGAAAAGGAAGAACGAGAGCGTGAAAAGCTAGCAAGGGTTGAGAAGTGGCAAGAAAATGATAGAAGAAAAGCTGAAAAGAAACAAAAAAAGAAGGGGGAAAAGAGGTAGAAGAGAGAAGAACGTCATCGATGCAGAGTTGAAAGCCCGACCATTGAGAGACAATCCATCACCGCAAGGGTGGAAAAGGAATTGGCGATGAAGAATACTGAGCTAAATGAGCAAGAAATTATCGCAATCTCTCAAGAGAGGTTTTCTATATATGAGGCCCAACCTCGTGGTCCTAAATAAGGCGTTGAGGACATAACAACTGCACCATTAATTCGTCGAGCCAAAAGTCGAGCAGCAGTGTAAGAGGCTGCAGTACTGCAAGTGAAGTTCAAGTGGCTGGTCCTAAGGTCATCACAACTAGGTCTTCTGTGGACCCAACTGATGTGCAATTGGTTAAGCGTATAGAAAAGGAAAATGAGGAGCTTGAAAGGAAGCAGAAAAGAAAGAAGGAGAAAAGGGAACAAACTCGCCTAATCATCGCATTTGGTGATCTGACGAGGAAATTACATGATGAAGAAGTCCATCATGTCAATACGTTGGCTGAAGAAGAAATGAAAAAAAAATTAGAAGAAGATAAACACATTGCGGCAACATCAGAGGAGTTTAAGAGATAAATGAAGAAGGAAGAAGAGAAGAAGAAGAAAAGAAAGGTGGAGAAAGAAGCGTGTAAGCAGGAGAAAATTAAGCACAATAAAGAAGTGAAGAGATTGGAGAAGGAAGAATGGGAGAAGGAGCAAAGGGAGAAAAAAAGAGGAGGATAGGATAAAGAGACAACGAGCTCGACTTGCTGCGACTTAAGAAAAAGGGAAAGAAAAGGAGGGAGAGACTAAGTCATCTCCTACATAAGTGTCATCAAAAGCTACAAGGAAGGAAAATGATGACTTATTAATGGAGATAAGGTTCTTCCTATGCCAGCCCCTTTGCAGACTACATCACTAGCATCATAGTCGAGCATGGATGGGAGACATTTTGCCAATGTCCATCCATCGTCATTCCAAGTGTTGTGCGAGCATTCTAACATGGCCGCCTGCACGAAGAAGAAGATGCGGTGATCATTAATGATTGAGTGGTACCATTCAGCGCTCACAACATCAATGAGCTATTTAAATTAAAGGACATTCTTAATTCACCGGGTAATCAGTTGATTGAAGAGCCAGACGATGAACATCTAGAGGATGCCTTATGAGTTTTAGTGCAAACAGACTCTCAGTGGAAGGTTTCTATCACGGGCATTCGACGTTGGCATCAAATTGTCTCCTACCTTAGGCGCGACTATGGATATATTTAGTCAAGAAGCAGATCATCCCAACAACGCATGACAAGACTATCTCAAGGGACCGTGTAATGGCTGCCTATTATATTGTAAGAGGCATCCCCATGAACATAGGGCGCATAATCGCAAGACAAATAAGAGGGGTCTTTGACAAACCTCACGGCCAACTCTTCTTACTATGGACTGTTACCAGACTTTGTCTATCAGCAGGCTTTGGCATCGATGAAGAGCTTATGACCGAAGTGCACGGGTTAGTCAACAACAAGATCCTACGCATAATACTCAAAGATTCCCCGCATTGTCCCGAGCCACTCACTGGACACAAGTGCTCCATCATTGACCTTAATGCCCTACAACTGCCAAGAGCCAAACATCAAAGAACTTCCACCAAAGGCAAAGAAATTGCCAAATAGAGCCTGGAGCGTCGTGATCCTAACGAGTGCATCCCTGGCCATTCCCCACTTGAAATCCTACCTCTAAGTCCCCTTGATCCTTTAGCACCTTTCTCGAGGACTTGACCATTCTTCTCCTTTTGACTAAGCAAATTCATCAGTTCCCACTCCAATCTTCGTATAACTCTCTATACCAATCACAAAATAAACATCCTTCCCTGTCCACCATAAAAGAACCTCCTCCTCTACCCAAATTTCATGACCCACACGGCTTGGGTGCTGGCCCATCTAACTTGCCCCAATTCGAAGCTGGTGAGAATTTGGGTGTTTTACCGAAACCTCTCCAACCACAACTAGTCTTCCCCTTTAGTCGTGATGAGCTTATAAGCGTTATTTCTCAAGAACTTCAAGCTCAGCTTGCACCCCTCCAATAATATTTCCTAGAAATGCGTCGTGACACAGACACCATTCGCCGATTTCTTATCAACATGCAGCGTTATCCTCTGCCAACATCAACACATGTAGATAGAATGGAATCACGAGTACTTCAAATTTTTAACAGCCTATCTGAATGGCCTAATTTCCCTCCCTCATCTTTGTCAGCCTTTGTGATTTTCTGATTCGCAAGGTGCTACGCCTCTAGCACCACAACGTGATGATCCTCCACCGCAGCCATAAATTTGGGGGTGATGTTTTGAAGTTGTACTTTTCTCTACCTTTTGTTATTTTAATTTGTGATATTTCTTTTCAATCATTGTACTTCAACGCTTTGCTTATATTTGATGAAGCCTTATGATTTTGTGCTCATTATTCTAGTTTGGTTTATCCTTGTCTTGTTATCTTTTATATCTTATACTTGTGAAATTCCTTTTGTTGCTATATCTTTTTGTGCGTTGACAAATTAGCAACTGTGATGATCCTTATGTATTTCTCTAGTTCATTCCCTACAAATCGCATGCTTCTTTCAACCTTAGTAGCATATTCATTGTTTGACAGTCTTACCTTTTATGCGTGCAAGCCTCTGCTCTGAAGGAACTCTTATACAAGAGTACCTCTGAGCGAAAGCGGATCTTTCCAAAGAAAATGTGATAGAATTACCACATTTACATTCACACAGATAGATATGCATCAAATTACAAATTACTGGCATGCTTTTAGATAAACAAACAAGAAAACGTACCAGTTGAAGAAATTTTCTTCACCAAAATCTCGCTCTCTCCAAGGGATGGCTCTCGCTCCCACTGGAACGTCACAGCAATCATTCACTAACACCTGGTTGTCTACTCACAAACGGTCTCCACATGAATAGAACAAAGATGAGGATGACACCACCACTTAGAAACCTCGATATTCTCGGTGTGAGAATCCAAAGAGTGGGCTCTGTTGGGATTTGGTACAGGGGAGGAGGATATGAAGATCGTATACAACGATCAAGCAAGTGGGAGAAGGGCGAGTCTATCGTATAGCCAAAATGCTTGATCGTTTAGAAGAAGTACACGATCGTGTAGTAAATAGGTTGCGATCGTTTAGTAAATGCTTGGCACTTGACGATTGTTTAGTAAAACGTAAGGGATTGTTTAGAAGATGCACGCATGTGTATGCGATCGTGTAGTAAATTTGAGCTATCGTATAGTCTCTCAGTTAACTAAGCGATAGGCAACATACACTTTTCTTGAGCGAATTACGTGATCTTTTGAAAAAGGAAAACGATTTTCGTTTTATTCTTCAGTTAAGAAAACTAATTGGAACTTCCCATTAACACACGGTTACGGAGAAAACGACGTGTACAATTATCCTATAATTGTTAAATTAAAATAATAAATATAACCATATTATATTCATTAACCTATAGTTTAATATCACATATAAACCATATTGTTTTCTCCTCCACTAGATATAAATCATATTTATATCCATTTTCCTCCAATTAATATATTTCATACATAAAGTCAATCATATCATATATAATTAACCAGTTCAATCATATCATATATAATCAAACGCCCTCTTGTCAATTTAAACATGTCAAACTGACCCAAAATTGATTCTCAACTTGAATCCATTGAGCTACCAAGGGGACCTTATAGACCTATGGCTCAAAGCTCCAACAGTACGTGAATAGCTGATTAAACTCTTTAGCCATGAGATCCACCATCCGTTAACTGCCAGACATTCCACTAAAGACTGACAACTGAACTCTCCTTACCACAAATATATTTCTGTGTCCATCGGATATAACCAATCAATAGTATGATAACCCTTCACAGATGCTTGTAAGTATAGCTGGGCCAATTTACCGTTTTACCCTTGTAGTTACACCTAACTCCTTAAGTACAACTGATTACTCTATTGAACAATAAGTCCTGTCTCTTATACACATCTAGATGTGTATAAGAGACAGACATAGTATTACTATGTGTGGACACCTCTCGGGCCATGAGAAGGTGTATGGCGCCACATTGTTCAAGCCCAGAATCAGCCCTTAAGGGAGCAATCTATCTACTTACCCCTGCTTCGGGGAAGGAGTGAATTCCATCTTGTGTACCTGAGTTCCCAGCTCCCAAATCAGACGAATCCCCAAAGTGGTAGGTTTAAGTCGGCGACCTGGCCACTCGCACCCATGAAAATCAAAGGACTACCCTCAAAGGTAGGAGTTCCCAACTCACTCAGGATTAAGGTCATGTTACCTATGGTCATCCTAGTGAACAGTTTTCCTACGAATTCGAGAACCGAACCGACCTATTCGGGTTCATTAAAAAAAAACCTAAACCAAACCATTTTTTTAACCAACCCAAACAGCTGGGTTGGGTTAGGTTGCTCGATTTTTTCAATTCTTCGATTTTTTTGAACACTCCTATTGTGTAATTGAGTTCCCAACTCCCAAATCAGAAGAATACCCAAAGTGGTAGGTTGGAGTCGGCAACCTTGCCACTCGCATCTATGCAAATTAAAGGACCACCCTCAAAGGCAGGAGTTCCCAACTCACTCAGGATTGAGGTCGTGTTACCTATGGTCATTCTAGTGAAGTGAAGTTCCTGTCATGAACGACGTTATATAACGAGACATTAACACTTCGTGGTTAGGTCTGATACAAACTTTTTGTATAGGACGCCCTCGCTCGCATGTTCCGACAGGAATGATCAGAATCAGACCATCTGTAGCAAGTCACAACACTTGTAACTATTCCACAAAGTGGGTCGCATTCGTAGCGTTATCAGGATAAGGTTTTCGTCCTATATCCATATAGTACAGACCATTTTTGTTATCACTTAAGACATGATCCAATTCTATGTCACTACATACATGCTTAAGTTACATAATGACAACTAGGGATTTTAGTTTATTGGTTTGTGGTAAAGCAAATAAAACATCCAATGCGCAAAGTCAAGTAGTGAAGAAAATATCATATATTATACATCACAAACGTTCGTACAAATGTATGTTTACAAACTACAGAACACGAGAGTTTAGGGCATCATCTCCAGCAATTTCCCCCTTGACCTAAAGCGAGTGGGGTATACAAAAACTAGTACAAAACAATAAACTAGGGCACTAAGGCCCAGTACAATAAAATCTCTCACTTGCCCTAGTCCAACCGCGGGCGGTCTCGTAGACCCATGCTCTCAAGGTGACCTTCAAACACTATAGCCGGGGGGTCAGAACGTTGTGCTCCGAAGCAATCTTCATGACTATCATGTCCCCTCGATACACTATCTCGTGGATTAGATGATATTTCCGCTTTATATGTTTACCGCGCCTGTGACTCCTGGGCTCCTTGGAGTTTGCCACAACACCACTATTGTCACAATAGAGGGTGATGGGCCTAAACATATCTGGAACCACTTCCAGCTCTGTCAGGAACTTCCTGAGCCAAATAGCCTCCTTAGCAGCTTCACAAGCCGCTACGTACTCAGCCTCCATTATGGAGTCAGGGATGCATCTCTGCTTAGTGCTTTGCTACACTACTACTCCTTCATTAAGAGTAAAATCTAACCCTGAAGTGGACTTGCGAGAATCCTTATCAGCCTGAAAGTCAGAATCCATGTATCCAGTAAGGATTAAATCCCTAGATCCATACACGAGCATTAGTCCCTCGTTCTCCGAAGATACTTGAGGATGTTCTTAAATGTGGTCCAGTGACCCTGGCCTGGGTTAGACTGATACCTAGTGACTATTCCCAAAGCATAGTAGATGTCTGGCCTAGTACAGAGCATCACATACATCAAACTGCCAAAGACAGATGCATATGGAACCCGTCTCATCTCCTCAACCTCTTGAGGCATCTTAGGACACATGTCCTTAGACAAAATAACTCCATGCTTGAACGACAGTAGGCCCCTTTTGGAGTCCCGCATCAAGTACTTGAGCAGCATCTTGTCAATGTATGATGCCTGAGACAATGCTAGGACTTTGTTCTTATGGTCTCGAAAGATCTGTACACCCAGAACCAACTGAGCCTCTCCCAAATCTTTCATTTGGAATTGGGTCGCTAGCCAGTTCTTAACTGCAGTCAGTAGTCCTAAATCATTCCCAATGAGTAGGATATCGTCTATATACAACACTAAGAAAACTACTGAACCGTTGACGATCTTCTTATAGACACAAGATTCATCAATGTTTTGGTCAAAGCCATACGATTTGATCGCAGTATCAAACCAAATGTTCCAAGATGGAGATGCCTATTTCAGCCCATAAATGAACTGATTCAATTTGCAAACTTTTTGCTTTTAACCTAGGACAATGAATCCGTCGGGCAGCACCATGTATTGCCACTCAGAAAGGTCGTCTTAATGTCCATTTGTCAAATCTCATAATCATAATAAGCGGAAATGGAGAGGAGGATGCGAATCGACTTTAACATGGCAACAAGCGAGAAAGTCTTCTCAGAGTCGACTCCATCCACCTGGGTATAACCCTTTGCCACAAGTCGATCCTTGATAGTTTGCACCTTCCCATCGACAACCCGTTTCTCTTCTTGTAGATCCATTTGCAATCTATAGGTCTTACCTCATCAGGTTGATCTACAAGATCCCAAACTGAGTTGAATAGTACATCGACTCTATCTCGAGATCCATGGCTTTGACCCATTCATCCTGGTCTATATCCTCCATTCTTTCCGACAAGATAACGAATCCTCAACGTCGCCATCGGCTACCATAGCTAGGATTTCTGTAAAAGCCAGATAACGAACAGGTGGGTTCGATACCCTCCCACTGCGTCGAGGTTCCCTCAACTCTTGAGGTGGAACCGATCTACCAAATGAACTACATCATATAACCCTTGCTGATGAAGCAGACCCTTCAAACAACCTCTTGTTTGAAGTTTCAGTAGTTTCATTGGAAAGCTCACGTAACACGACTTTACTACGTGGATTGTGCTCCCTATATGATCCTTCTCTAGGAAAGTAGCATTCATGGAAACAAACACCCTATTTTCTGATGGATTATAAAAGTAACCCCCTCGTGTACCTTTAAAGTAGCCTACAAAAAAGGCACAACCTCGACCGTGGTTCCAATTTCTTTGGATTAGCCTCAAAACCATGTGTCAGGGAACCCATATGCGGAAGTGACATAAACTAGCTTTACGCTTGTTTCACAACTCCAGAGGTGTTCTTGCAACACTCTTGGAAGGAACATTTGAGTATAATATACCGCAGTCTCGACTGCAAAACTCCAAAATGAGTCCGTAAGGAAGCGTAAACTCATCATCGAACGAACCATGTCCAACAAGGTTTTGTTTCTCCTCTACTACACCATTCTGCTGAGGGTACCCGACACTGAGAGTTGGAAAACGATTCTATGTTCTATCAAATAGTCCTGGAACCCCGAATCAAAAACTCTCCACCTCGATCCAATTGAAGTGTTTTAATCCGTCTATCCAATGCATTTTCAACTTTAGCCTTGAACTCTTTGAACTTTTGAAAGGATTCAGACTTCTGTTGCATCAGATAAACATACCCATACCTTGAGTAATCATCAATAAAACTGATAAAATATTCATAGCCTCCTCGATCTCACACATTCATAGGACCATAGAGGTTAGAATGTACTAACTCTGAGGCTCTTTGGCTCGATAACCTTCTCCAATAAAACATCTTTTAATCATCTTACCCTCAAGGCAAGATTCACACCAGTAAAGAATTTTCTTCTGACTCGCTTAGAAGGCCATTCTTCACGAACCTCTCAATCCTATTGAGATTGATGTGCCCTAATCGAAGGTGCCAAAGTTGGGCATTTTCTTTTGGAGAAACTCGTTGATGTTGATTTTGAGTTACGACAGATTTAAACATCTCTATGTTATGGAGGGACCTTAAGGCTAATGGTCTTAGCACATACAAGTTATTTTCCAGTTTAGCTGTACAAATCTCAACTCCATCTTTATGAACAAACACTTTATCCACATTGAAATTAGGAGTATATTTACATTATAACAAGCACTTTACATAAATTAAGTTATTTTTCAACTCAGGAACTACAAATACATCTTTTAAAAAAAAAAATCTATTCTGTAAAGATAACTGGATTCCTCCCACTACCACAGCTGAGACGAGTGCTCGGTGCCTATTCGCATTGTCATCTCACCAGCCTCCAGCTGCCGCCAGGATCTAATCCCCTAAAAAGAAGAACAAACATGATTAGTGGTGCTCGAATCAATAATCCAGGCAGAATCATCATTCTCCACTAAACAAGTTTCTAACACAAGTAAATCATATTTACCTTTGTTCGCCTTGGCCTTAGCCTTGGCTAACTTTTTTTCCTTCAGATAGCGAGGAAAATTCCTCTTCCAGTGTCTGTCTTGATTGTAGTGGAAACATTTTCCTTTTTTAACCGGTGTCGGATGCCTATTTCTCTGGGTGACAGTGGCAAGTTAGCAGGTGCCTTCCTTTTCCCCTTACCACCCTTATTCTTTTTCCCCTTTCTAGAGTTAGAAGTAGAAGGTGCAGACTTCGTCCTTGGGGTTGAACCTCGATGGAACGTCTTTGAAGATGAGGCAACATTTGCCTCACCTCCCCTCTTCTCCTTACTTTTCAGTAAGGATTGATACTCTGCAACTCATTGAGGAGAGTTGTAAGGGTATATTCCACTTTGTTAAGAATCACATTGCTAACAAAGTGGAGGAAGCTTTCCGACAATGAATGCATGATTATGCTAACCTGACTGCCCTCATCGATTCTAGACCCATTCATCTCTGCCACATTGAAGTGGACCATCATATTAAGCATGTGTTCACGAACAAAGGTGCCTTCCTCCATTTTGGAGTTGAAGATGTATTTCAGAGCCTCATCTTCTTCTTTGGACTCCAACTCTTCATCACAATTGTGTTCATCGTCAGATTCTGATAGGCTTTCATCTTCTAGATACTTCATCGCTTTGACAATATTAAACTTGAGCTTCTTTCCATTGACGCTCATCGTGATCTCTTCTTTGTGCACATCTATTTGAGCACGACCAGTAGACAAGAATGATCGTCCCAATATGATTGGCATATTTTTGTTCCCTCATAATCTAGAATGATGAAGTCTGCTGGTAGAATGAATTTATCGATTGTGACCAAGACATCCTTCAACTTTCCTTCAGGGTGTACTAGGGACTGTCTGTAAGCTAAAGAGTCATCGTCGTGGGTGTCAGCTATCCCACATTCAATTGTTTGAAGATTAAAAGGGGCATTAAATTTATGCTTGCCCCAAGATCACATAATGCTTGACCGACGTAGATCCCTCTAATTGAGCAGGGTATCGTAAAGCTACCTGAGTCGCTCATCTTCGGTGGGATTATAGTGTTTGGTTTTTGTGTTAATGCCACCTTAGCGTATTTTCCTGTGCTTCTTTTCTTCAACACCATATCCTTAAAAAACTTGGCATATTTTGACATCTGCTCTATCGCTTCTATAAATGGGATATTGATGTGCAGTTTTTTTAATATTTCTAGGAAGCGATGATACTGACCTTCATCGTTTTGCTTCTTTTTCAGTCTTTGCGGGAATGGTGGTATCTGTATTTTCACTGTTTCATGGTCTAGAGGCGTAGAGGTGGTTGCAACTTCAGGTTCCATCATCTCGGGCTCTTCTGATTCATTTTGCGTCAATGGATCCTTTGGTTCCATCGCATTTGGATTGGTCCTGCTAGGCCTCTTCTTTTCTTCCGCTATTGTCTTTCCACTTCGTAGAGTGACTGCTTGGCAGTGTTCTTTCCCTGTGTTCCCCGGGTTGTGTGAGAACTCAGTTGAGCTCGACAGCTTTCCCTGCGGTCTGTTTTTCAACTCTCCCACAATTTGTCCTATTTGGATTTTTAGATTGCGGATGGAAGTCGCTTGGTTTTGAAGGACTATCTCATTCTTTTCAATGTACTGTTTTAAAAGTTCTCCAAAGAGGATGATGGCGGTGCTTGCAAGCTGCTGGCTTGTTATTTTTGTTGACCATTAGTTCGTTGGAAAAATCCTGGTGGTCCTTCTTTTTGCACCATAGGTTGGTAACCTTGTTGTTGGTTATTTTTCCAAGCAAAATTAGGGTGGTTTCTCCACCTGAGGTTGTATGTATTTGAAAAAAGGGTTGTTCTTGACAAAGTAGATTGACTGTGGGTTTCGTGGACACTCTTCAATCGAATGCGATTCTCAACATGTAGCATAACTGGTGCTTGTCTGTTCTATTGCGTTGACTTGCTCTCTTTGCGTTCCAGGATTATTGATTGCGATGCCCTGTAACAAATTTATGATCACATTCATTTGATTTTGCAAAGATGGGATGATACCATTATCTGTGTTACCTTCTCTGGGTTTTACTCATTGATCGCTTTCTTGCCAATCCTCATGTTTTTTGGATATGCGATCAAGAATGTTCTTAGCCTCATCATAAGTCTTGTCTAGCAGACCACCTGCTGCTATCGCATTGTAGCTATCTATGATGCAGGATTTAATCCATGATAGAAGATCTCCATCTGGAGGCAGTCTGGTAATCCTTTGTGCGGACAGTCGTGCACTAATCTCTTAAACCTCGCCCACGCGTTGCTGAGCGATTTGTCTTCTTCTTGTTCAAAATTTGTGATTAACTTCCTCCTTCTAGCATTCTCTGTAGGAGGGAAATACTTCATAAACTTCTGGACAACCTGTTCCCATGAAGTTATCTCTCCTGGTTCGAGGGAGTATGCCCATTTTCTTGCTTTATCACATAACGAAAATGGGAATAGCATGAGTCGAACTTCTTTAGCAGAGATATTAAGGAACACAAAAGTGTTACAAATTTCAATGAAGCTTCAGAGATGGGTGATAACGGATAGAAATGCACATTATTATAGTGCAAATAAGTAAAACAAAGAGGGTATGCGACGATAAAAATATACAAAATCATGTCCAAAAGCGTTAAACTGAGAATATTGCGATCACATGCACCCATTGCATAAAAGTAGCTAATGTACTTATTTTGTGCAGGAAAAATGCGTTGGCGCAAGTAAAATTGCGATCCAAGGAATTCGGCATCCGCGCGCATTGAAAGATTGCGACCGCAAAGTCATGCGATCGTATGTGCTCGCGAGAAGTTGCTCAATAAGGTGGCCACATGAAGACAACGCATCAAGGTGAAAGCTTAATAAATCTTGATGGGATGGAAAGCTGATGACGGTCGAATCCGAATTTAGTTGACAAGCCGTTAACGACACAATGTAGCAAGTACACTCAACTTTTCAGTGACCATTAATCGATGCATCAAAGTAGAAGATTTAATTACCGCCCATCATTACAATCATTAGAAAGAAAAGCTTCTTCACCTTGAGCTCTATAAATACTGATGGCCACCATCGTTAAACAAGTTTGCCATATATAACAAGTTAGATCATACACAAAATGGTTAGCCATTAGCTTGTAGTTATTCTTATATTAGAAGATGGAGACGAGCGAAGAGAAGAAGATGCCGAGAGATCATTCCTGGATAGCTCGAAAGACCGCCGGGAAGCATTACAAAAGAGAAAGGGCTAGCACTTGCGGAAGCAAGGACATCCATCTAGGCAGAATTGGAGAGAAAAGACAGTGTAAAAGGCCACGGGAAGCAAGACGTTGCTACCAGGCTTCTTATCTCTACATTCTATTGTTATTCTGTATTCTACACTTAATCTATAGACAATGGAAATCTCATTTCAACTTGTGTTCAATCTCTCCATACTTCGCATGAGTAGCTAAATTTTCAAATGGGTTGAAAAGTACTTAGCTAGCATGACCTAAGATCTTCATTTTATGCGATCATCTTGTCTTATGTATGCGACATTCACCCTTTAGAGATGCTCGGGAGGGTGGTCTAAAGATAGAATCTAGGCTTGGGAGAGTCAGATTAGAATATAAACTCGAGAGAGTCAGATTAGAACTGCATAAGCAAGAGACAGAAACTTAGGAATAAGTTTTGTTTGTTATTAACACATTGCATGCACCCTGGAGATAGAATATGATAGTATGCGGTCACTTGTGTATGTGTGCATCATTCATCATCGCATAGACAAGAATAGAGGCTTAGACATAAGTCCTATCGACATTATTGTATGCATCGCATGTGTCCTAGAAATAGGAACGATGGCATTTGCATTGGGAGATGACTTGTTGTTATGTGTGTGTAGCATGATCGCATAACTTGAACACAATCTTAGGAAGTGTTAGCTAAATCCCTTCTCAACCCATTCATCTCATACTCATTGAAATTCTCGATTTCATCAACTTCTCACTCGAATCCGTCGCATAGGATACATACTTAAACAAAACACCCACCAACTTATTTGTTTTTGCCATCGTAAAGGAATCAAATTTACTATTGCATAGTAACTCAGTAGTCCCTGTATTCGACCCTGGACTTACCAGGAAACCTAGGGAGATTTATACTTGAATCTTATTAGGAAAACTTGCATGTGCAACGCATAACTCATCACCACAAACATACATCATAATTGCATCACATTTACAACGCACCAATGGGCGTGCGGATCTTTGCCACACCATCCACCAAACTGTTCTACTGTCTGGATCATTTGTAACATTACCGACTTCATCTCGAACCTCGATCCATCTAAAGTTGGCCTCATGATTCCTGGGGAGAACTCATACAAGTTAGGTAACGCATAGTCCTAGATGGGTCTATTACGATCGTTCTTCTGGTTGTTCAGTCATTTTGTGAGTTCTTTCCTGTTGTCGACGTCTGTTTCTCTGTCTTCTTCGAAATGTTCTTTTGATCTCTGGGTCATAATTGAGCTCAGGAGCATGTCCTTCGCTCATGTGACGCTTGCTTCTTCCCTTACCAAAGGATTGGCAATGCACATAGGTCGAAAGCTGCAAAGAAAATAAAAGAGGTTTGCTGTTAGCGCAATATATACCGTAGTCCCTGGCAACGGTGCCAAAAACTTGATGTGTGAAATTGTGATGTGCTATGGTATGAGTTTGCGATGATATGTGCTATACGGTGATCATGCAAGTTTTCCTAACAAGACCCAAGTATAATCCTTCCTAGGTTTCTTGGTAAGTCCAGGGTCAAACACAGGGACTACTAAGTAGATATGCGACAAATACTATGATTCTCTTGCGGTAGTAAAAACAAGTGATGTGGATGGTGTTTTGATTAAGATTTTTCCTATGCGACGAAGTTGAACGTAGAGTGATGCAAGCATAGAGAGTTACAATGAGTATGCGATGAAGGGGTTGAGAAGGGGTTAGCTAGCGTTTCTTAAGATTGTGCACAAGTTATGTGATCATGCTACACACAAATATTAGTACTACATTTCTCAATGCAGAATGCCATAATTCATATTTCTAGGACACATGCGATGTGTATACGAAACAGTCGATAGGACTTATTTCTAAGCCTCTACTCTTGTCTATGCGATGATGAATGATGCACACATAAAATAAGGTGACCGCATACAATCATTCCTATTTCTAGGGCGCATGCGATGTGTAAATAACAATAGAACTTATGTCTAAGTTTCTATTTCTTGCTTATGCCATTCTAATCCGACTCTCTTAAGCCTAAGTTCTAATCTGACTCTCTTGAGCCTAAATTCTATCTTTAGACTACTCTTTCAAGTATGTCCAAATGGTGAATGATGCATACATAAGACAAGATGATCGCATAAAATGTAAAATCTTAAGTCATGCTAGCTAAGTACTTCTCAACCCATTCAAAAATTTAGTTACTCATGCGTGGTATGGAGAGATTGAACATAGATTGAAATGAGATTTCCATTTTCTGTAAATAAAGTACTGAATAAAAAATATCAAATGGATTTGAGAGATAAGAAGCCCGGTAAGCAATGTCTTGCTTCTCGTGGCCTTTTACATTGCTCTTTTTCACTCCAACTCTAGTCTAGATGTGTATTCTTGCTCTCACAAGTGTTGGCCCTCTCTCCTGCGTGTTTCTTTCCAGCAATCTCTCAATCTGTCCGGGAATGGTCTCTCGGCTTCTTCGTCTCCTTGCTCTTCTTCGTCCTCTAAGTATAAGTATATATATGAGTATGTGCGTGAACAGAGTAATTGATTAACTTTCTAACTCTCTAAAAACTCCTTTTACACTGGTAGCCTTCGGTATTTATAGACTTCAAGGTAAAGTAGCCTTTCTTGCTAATGATTGCAATGATGTGCAACATTAATTCCCCTGCTCTGATATGCCGTTTAATGGTCACCGAAAGTTGAGTGTACTTGCTACAATGTGGCTTTTAGTGGCTTGTCAACTAAATTCGGAATCAATCGTTATCAGCTTTCCATCCCATCGTGATTTATTACGTTGTCACCTTGATGTGAGGTCTTTATGTACCTACCTTTTTAAGAAACTTCTCACGATCGCATGACTTGCGATCACAATCTTTAAGCGCGCTGATGCATTGTCTCTTTGGATCGCAATTTCATATGCTCCATCGCATTGTTCCTGCACAAAATAAGTAAATTAATTGCTTTTATGCGATGAGCGCTTGTGATCGCAATTCCTTTCAGTTTAGTGCTTTTGGACATTATATTGCTTATTTTACCATCGCATTCTCTCATTGTTTTACTTATTTAAGCTGTAATAACTTGTATTTCTACCAGCTATCAATATGTTGTCGCACTTCTCACTCCCACTTACTATGAACATTCTCTCCATCCACCTTGATATTGACCTACCCAAACACCATCCTTTAGGGAGACACTCCCAGGGTGCCACGAGGCTGAGGGTAGATCTCACAATGTGGACAATTAAAGGGAGAAACGTGAGAGGTTTAAATGAAGTATCAAATGTCCCAAGTACCTCCCACTGAATGTTCTACCTAGGGGTTCATTAACCTAGAAAATCTAGCTACTAATTTTAGTCTAATTCATTTTTAAACCACTCAAAAACAACTTTTGTCTGAAAAATAAAAGAAGTTCAAGTATTCACATTAAACTCTTTAATGGATTGTCCTTAACCTTGCATGCATGCATCAAATCTATCTAATTTATCTTTCCAGGTAGGTTCCCAGGTAGGGGTGTTCCATTTCTGTCACCTTAAATACCCTAGCCTAGACAGAACCTGCCTTAGAAAAAAGGTCCTTTATAGATAGATTTGCTATGCTTTAACCTTTTATTAGTCAATTTATTCCTATTAAACTGATTAAAAGATTAAAGCCTAAGGTTGCTAATCAAATTAGAACCGTGATCTTAGGTCTATCTGATCTAAGTTTTAAACAATTTTAAAACATTGATTTAAACCTAAGTTGGCATGCATGTCTTTCTTATAGATTTTAGTTCTAATTTCTTTATATCCTTTATAAAAGGAACAACTAAAAACATACATCGCCACACAACTAGGTATTTATAACGATTATAAATTTAACCTATGTTTCATGCTTCATGTCATGTCCGTTCATTACTATACATAACTTTTATATACTTGTAACGAACCAAGCACACATGCTTTCATATACCCTTATGCTATAACACTTATAATATAAAGATGATGCATGTCAATACTTAATGCATGCATAAATATAACTTTTATATTATATGATGCATGAGCATGCTCTTACGTAATTTAAATCATGCTTCTCTAAATCATAACACTTATAATAAAGAGATAATGAATGACCAATGCATAACCTAAGGTGAGATGTTTCTATATGGCATACCATATGACATATAAATAAAACATACATCCTATGTATATTAATACAGATTAATGGACCGGGATGAACCACCTCAAAACCGGAAGGAAAACTCTATCTATTACATTTTTTCATCGAGCAAACCCGTTCATAGGTGAACCGCCGGGTGAAACTTCCATAGTTTAGTAAATGCAGCCAGGTAAATGATCGTGTAGTGCACAAGACAAAAAATGTGAATGCTAAACGATCGTTTAGACGACAATGAAGTTGCGAAGCCTGATCGTCTAGATGAACACTTAACACGCGATAGGTAAATGATTTACTCCGCGATCATATAGTCAGTAACTAAGTGATAAAACTTACTGAGCTACACGATCGTCTAGTGCGCGTGCGCAAAACCAGCTCCCGAGTATCCTAATGATCATCTACCCCATCGTTTACACGATCCGACCAACACTTGATCGTCTTCATCCTTGAAGAACAACAACCCTTGCTACAAAGCTTCTTCACTAACGACTCACAAACTCAAACAACTTTGAAAATACAGACTCGATAGTAGTTAATATGCCCAAAAATGCAAGGGCCAATTAACTACAAATGTAAAGGAATTTAAACAATCTAGATGCTTCATCCCATAAACTCCAATAATCCACACATCCACAAACGATTTAACGATTAAACAGAGAGTAGACATGTTTCACCTACTGAGAATGTAAACGCAATTCTTTGCATCAATGAATTTGGAATATCAGAAACCTGGCTCTGATACCAATTGAAAGAACTCTTGTACAAGAGTACCTCTGAGCAGAAGCAGATCTTTCCAAAGACATTGTGACAGAATTACCACATTTACATTCCCAAAGATAAATATGCATCAAACTACAAATTACTGGCATGCTTTAAGATAAACAAACAAGAGAACAAGAAAATGTACCAGTTGAAGAACTTTTCTTCACCGAAATCTTGCTCTCTCCAAAGGATGGCTCTCGCTCTCGCTGGAATGTCACAACAATCGTTCACCAACACCCGGTCGTCTACTAACAAACGATCTCCACACAAATTGAACAAAGATGGGGATAACACCACCACTTAGAACCCTCGATATTCTCGGTGTGAGAATCCAAAGAGTGGGCTCTATTGGGATTTGGTAGAGGGGAGAAGGATATGAAGATCGAATACAATGATTAAGCAAGTGAGAGAAGGGCGAGTCTATCGTATAGCCAAAATGCTTGATCGTTTAGAAAAAGTACACGATCGTGTAGTAAATAGGTTGCGATCATCTATATGATCGTTTAGTAAATGCTCGGCACTAGACAATCGTTTAATAAAACATAAGCGATTATTTAGAAGATGCGCGTGCGTGTATGCGATCATGTAGTAAATTTGAGTATCGTATAGTCTCTCAGTTTACTAAGCGATAGACAGCATACACTTTTCTTGAGCGAATTACGTGATCTTTTGTACAATGAAAACGATTTTCATTTTATTCTTCAGTTACGAAAACTGATTGGAATTTCCCACTAACATATGGTTATGGAGAAAAAGGCGTGTACAATTATCCCATAATTTTTAAATTAAAATAATAAATATAATCATATTATATTCTTTAACCTATAGTTTAATATCACATATAAACCATAGTGTTTTCTCCTGCACTAGATATAAATCATATTTATATCCATTTTCCTCCAATTAATGTATCTCATACATAAAGTCAATCATATCATATATAATTAACCAGTTCAATCATATCATATATAATTGAACCCCATCTTATCAATTTAAACATTTTAAATTGACCCAAAAACTAATTCTCAACTTGAATCCATTGAGCTACCAAGGGGACCTTATGGACCTATGGCTCGAAGCTCCAACGATACATGAATAGGTGACTAAACTCTTTAGCCACGAGATCCACCATCCATTAACTACCAAGTATTCCATTAAAGACTGACAACTGAACTCTCCTTTCCACAGATATATTTTTGTGTCCATCGAATATAGCCAATCAATAGTACGATAACCTTTCACAGATGCTCGTAAGTACAACTGGGCCAATTTACCGTTTTGCCCCTATAGTTACATCTAACTTCTTAAGTACCACTGATCCCTCTAACGAATAATGCAACATAGTCCTACTATGTGAGGACACCTCTCGGGCCATAAGAAGGTGTGTGGCGCTACATCGTTCAAGCCCCCGGGATCAGCCCTCAAGGGAAAATCTATTTATTTACCCCTGCTTCGAGGAAGAAGTGAATTCCATTTTGTGTAGCTGAGTTCTCAGGTCCCAAATCAGATTAATCCCCAAAATGGTAAGTTTAAGTCGATGACCTGACCACTCGCGCCCATGCAAATCAAAGGACCGCCCTCAAAGGCAGAAGTTCCCAACTCACTCAGGATTAAGGTCATGTTACCCATGGTCATCCTAGTGAAGTGAAGTCTCCGTCATGAATGGTGTTATATAACGAGTCGTTAACACTTCTGGTCAGATCTTATACAAACACTTTGTATAGGATGCCCCTGTTTGCACGTCCCTACATGAATGATCAGGATCAGACCATCTGTAGCAAGTCACAACACTTATAACTATCCCATAAAGCGGGCTACATCCGTAGAGTTACCAGGATAAGGTTTCGCTCCTATATCTATATACTACATACCATTTTATTTATCACTTAAGACATGATCCACTTGTATGTCAGCACATACATGCTTAAGTTACATAATGACAACCAAGGACTTTAGTTTATTGGTTTGTGGTAAAGCAAATAAAACATCCAATGTTCAAAGACAAGTAATGAAGAAAATATCATATATTATACATCACAAACATTTGTACAAAACTGTGTTTATAAACTACAGGACACGAGAGTTTAGGGCATCATCCCCAACATGCTCAACCCTCGTTTTCAAAATTTTTGAATAAGTTTTTTTTTTTTGTTTTTATTAAACTACAATGAGGACCTTGTCGCTCTAAAAAATTTGAGGGTGGGAGAGGTCTAAGCAGATGCGTTCAACTTTTACACTGCTTTTTCATTAGATAATAATAATAAAAATAAAAAGAATGCAATAAACTCCACTATCAGTTGAAAGGGAAAAACCCAATTTGATAAAAGTTTAAGTTGTGAAAGGAACTTGCCCGTAGTTGGATACTTCACATGACACCCGTGCAGGTAAGCTAAAACGAAGATAGGTTACCAGGATCAACGCAATGCAAATAACATCAAATAAAAACAATTCCACTCTTTGGCATAAGTTAAAGTTTAGTCCATATAAGAGCTAAGTTGAACTTGGAATACAACCGTAGTTGAATGTTCGCATGACACCTGTGGAGGAAGGCCAAAATAAAGGGTGTAACCAAGTTCAACACCTTGCCTATAATTTAAATAAGTAAAACACAAACTGCCTTTCTTTTCAAACGGACGCATTACAAGGGGAAAAAAAGGGATATGAAAGTATTTGAAATGAGAAAAAGTTTTTTGAGCAAAAGTTTTCTGGATTCAAACTAAGAAAATATTTTCTTAGAAAAGTGATCGGACTCGAAAGAAATAGGCAACTTAAAAAAAGAATGTAGCAAGTTAATCACATTCTGAGAAGCTAGTCAGTGCAGCTTTAAGTTTGAATTTCTTTAGTAGACAAGCATTATTCTAAATTTGGGGGTGTGATAACTTATAGAAATACAAGTTATTATAGTCTTTTACTTAGAATAATGAGGGTAGATAAGAAGAATATGCGTCAAAATGTCTATTTTGTAGTTGATTGCAGGAATTACCACATGCGTTGATCTTCCAATAAGCAAATAGTTGATCGCATGCCTCGGGATCTTTGAACTTGTACCAATGGATCTTTTGGCAAGTATTTAGAATATTGACCATGATAGGAATGCAGACATTTTCACCTATTGCATCAGATGATGACGACTAATTAGAGTGGGAATCCCAACAATTGTTAGTGCACGACTCTATAAATAGAGCCCTGACGCCATAAAGAAGATCAAATTTTTTTAGATCCAGAGACTCTGAGATTTTTATGAGAGAAATTCCACCTCCACATTTCACCCGAATCATCATTGTAGCTTCACCGGAGCAAGATTCTGGGAGGGCCTTCTTCATCCACTCAACCATTATACCACCAGCGGCCTTGATATTCATCTGTTGGAAGTAAGAGATTGCTAACAATTGCCCGTCATTTTATCTCATCACTCCTCTTTGTTGTTGTATTACATTTTGTTTAAAAGATAATTCACTCTTGTATTCAATAACTTTATTTGTAACTTAATACCATCATGTCTACATTCATTATCTCCTATATCTTTACTTCCATTTTCGCTGTTACCATGAACAACTGATTTCAATGGGATAACGGGGAAGATTAATGCCATGATAAATAGGATTCGTGAAAATGTCATGTTTGTT
Organism: Benincasa hispida; assembly: GCF_009727055.1. Lineage (NCBI taxonomy): Eukaryota > Viridiplantae > Streptophyta > Magnoliopsida > Cucurbitales > Cucurbitaceae > Benincasa > Benincasa hispida. The sequence continues at coordinate 17,146,895 of NC_052354.1, forward strand.
TAATGTTTGGTTAGTCATATGCTTGCCTATATCATTCATTGAGTCAGGCAGCTATGATTAACTACCCAAGAGGGAAAGTAGTTGTGGATCTCATTAAACAACACAAAAAGTATTTCTAGAGATAGAAATAACCTTGTGCTCATGGCAACTTCACTCACGCGTCATAGAAATATGACAAGTTTGGTTGGCCACTGAGAGGTGTTGATAACTTGTAGAAATACAAGTTATTTATACTATTTTATTTAGATATTGTGGCAAAAAGATAGGAAAGTTGCGTTGATAGTATACAAATTGGCTAAGAAATACGAAAATTATGAAATGTCGTAAACACACCCACTAACACCATTGCGATGGTAAGATAACATGTTTCAGTCTCTGATTTGCAAGAAATAGGTCACCGCATGCGTTCATAGCTCGAAGACAAAATAAACAATGCATCTACATCACGTTGCGCCCATCAATCAAGAATGAAGAGATGATCAACACAATAACGGTGCATGCGAAAATCGATCAAGAGCTTTAGCGATCAACGTATTTCAACCGCATGCAGTAATAAAAAATAACATCGCATGCAGCGATAGATCGAAGATGTGAAGAGCAACGCATTCGCGGACGATTCTAACAAGTGTACAACTTTTAGTTGTGCATTTATGACGGATTGATTGCGTAACAGAAAGGAATTTTCTATTCCGCCATTTCAGGAACTACTATAACTAGACAGTGAGGACCATAAATTCAAAGAGCCAAGGTCTCACCTATAAATAGCTTCCTCAAATTCGCTGAAAAGATATACATGATATAATGAGATTGATATACTGAAATAGGGAGAGAGAGAGAGAGGTTGGTCTGAAGCGACTATAGAGTAAATCCGAGAGAACTCCGAGCAGAGAATTCTTTCAATTCCCGAAGCTGAAACTCTGTGCAAGGGTCAATTCTACCGAGAAAGCAAGCCTGAGAGGGAAGCTTTCCTCTCTACCACTTCCATACGTCGAAAAGCACAAATTAAGCAGATGCGGTAATCATTAGGAAAATGCGTTCATTAGGTGTGCATTAAACAGAAGTTGCAAGCTAGGATTGACTTTCAAATTAAGCTTAGGGATGCGGTATTGGTCTCCCCCAAACCCTACTTTCTCCATATATCTTTTTCACGTCAAGACTATTGTTTTTCTAAGTTCTCTCAGTATTCATCTCAAGAAGATCTCTGCTAGTTTAGATATTTAAATCACATAGATTATTTAATCACATGAATTTGATTCTATTCTGACAGTATTTGCCTCGCTGCATACGTATATTCACCAGTCACTCTTAGTACAAGTCCCCATGTTTGACTTGCCATCTTGAGAAACTCATAATCTTGTTATACTTGGCTTGATAACGAGAGAAATTTTGATTAGCACATGATTACTACAACTAGACGCATAATATTAACATCGCATATACGATCAACTGTAGTTTACAATAGACGCATCATTTTTAGCACAACAACTGCCTCTTAAATGCCCATTGCATATATGAAAATATGCTTCATTAAATATTAGGAAAACCCCAATGGAAAAAAAACCCTAGTGAAGGAAAAAGAATACATATTTTATATAATATATACTCTTAAAATAATACATTATATTTACTCCCCCTAACGAAAACATCCCTTAAGATCTCTGAGTCACCGCATTCCAATGTTGTGCACCAATTTTTTAAAGTTGCGGTTGATAAAGATTTTGTAAATAAGTCTATCAGGTTATCCTTCGAACAAATTTGTTGTATAGTGATGTCACCATTATCTTTAAGATCATGAGTGTAGAAAAATTTTGGTGAAATATGCTTTATTTTATCTCCTTTATATTCTCCTTTGATTAGGGATATGCATGTTGTGTTGGCTTCATATAATATTGTTAGATGATTTTTAGTAAAAGACAAGCCACATGTTTTATGAATGTGCTGAGTCATTAATCTTAGTCATACACATTCTCGATTAGCCTCGTGAATTGCAAAAAATTTAGCATGATTTAAGGAAGTGGTCATTATGGTATGTTTCACCGATCACCATGATATAGTAGTTTCTCCACTTGTGAACAGATAATCTGTTTGAGATCTAGCTTTATGTGGATCAATAAATATCCAGAATCTGCATAACTAACTAGATCAAAATTTGATTTATTTGAATAAAACAAACTCACATCGATCGTTGCTCAAAGATAACGGAATATATGCTTAATTTCGTTCAAAGGTCTTTTTTTTTTTTTTTGAGAAGAACTATATCTTGCTAATAAATTTATTGAAAATGCAATATCTGGTCTTGTATTATTAGCAAGATACATAAGTGCATCAATTGCACTAAGATATGGTACTTAAGGACCAAGAAGTTCTTCATTATCGTCTTGAGGTCGAAATATATCTTTCTTTATATCTAATGAACAGACTTCCATTGGAATATTTAATGGATGTGCTTTGTCCATATAGAATCTTTTCAAAAATTTTCCTGTAGAGGTTGATCGTTAACAAATATCCCATCGACTAAATGCTCAATTTGCAAATCATGGAAAAATTTTGTTTTTCCGAGATCTTTCATCTCAAATTCTTTCTTAAGATATTCTATTGCCTTTGAAAACTCTTCAAAAGTTCCAATTATATTTAAGTCATCAACATATATAGTTATAATTGCAAATTCTTACTATGATTTCTTTATAAAAACACACGGGCTATTAGATTATTTTGACATCTTTCATTCAACAAATATCCACTCAGATGATTGTACCACATTCATTCTGATTGTTTCAATCCATATAATGATCTCTGTAACTTTATTAAATACAATTCCCGGGAATTTGATTTATATGTTTTGGGAACCTTAAATCCTTTTGAGATTCTCATATAAATATCATTGTCAAGAGATCCATATAAATATGTTGTGACTACACCCATAAGATGCATATCCAAACTTTCATACACAGTCAAACCAATTAAATATCTTAGTGTAATTGCATCCACCACTAGAGAATATGTCTCATCATAATCAATGTCAGGTATTTGTGAAAAACCTTATGCAACTAGACTTGATTTATATCTTGTGACCTCATTATTTTAATTTCTTTTTCCTTTAAATACCCATTTATATCCCATAGGTTTGACATCTTCTGGTGTTCGGACCATTGGTCCAAAAATCTGACGTTTTGAAAGTGAGTTTAATTCTGCCTCGATTGCTTCTCTCCACTGAAGCCAATCTTTTCTATGTCGACATTCTTCAACAGATTTTTGTTCAAGATTCTCAATTTCAGATATAATATCAAGACCAATATTATACTAAAAAATGTTTTCAATAACTACATTAGTTTGGTTCCATCTTTTTTCTATCATGACATAATTTATTAAAATCTCATTATTATATTTAGGCATTTCACTTTGCTCACTAGTCATGTCAAGGATTTCTTCATGAGTATTTACTATTGGGGTTGATGCCCTAAAGTCTCGTGTCCTGTAGTTTGTAAACAGTTTGTACGAACGCTTGTGTTGTTAATATATGATATTTACTTCACATCTTGTATTTTTGCTCAGTTACTTGTTTTATTTGCTTTACCACAAACCAATAAACATAAAATTCCTAGTTATCTGTATGTGACTCAAGCATGTAAGTGGTGACATACAAGTGGATCATGTCTTGAGTGATAACCAAAATGGTCTGTAGTATATGGATATAGGAGGGAGACCTTATCCTAGTAACGCTACGGATGCGGCCCACTTTGTGGAATGGTCATAAGTGTTGTGACTTGTCACAGATGATCTGATTCTGATCATTCATGTTGGGGACATACGAGCGGGGCCGTCCTATACAAAGAGTTTGTATAAGACCTGACCACAAAGTGTTAACGTCTCATTATATAACACCTTTCAAGACAAAGACTTCACATCACTAGGATGACCATAGGTAACATGACCTCAATCCTGAGTGAGTTGGGATCTCCTGCCATTGAGGGTGGTCCTTTGATTTGTATGGGTACGAGTGGCCAGATCGTCGATTCAAACCTATCATTTTCGGGATTCGTCTGATTTGGGAGTTGGGAACTCAGCTACACAAGATGGAATTCACTCCTTCCCCGAGGCAGGGGTAAGTAGATAGATAGCTCCCTTAAGGGCTGATTCCAGGGCTTGAACGATGTGACGCCACACACCTTCTCTTGGCCCGAGAGGTGTTCACACATAGTTGGACTATGTCTGTCTCTTATACACATCTAGATGTGTATAAGAGACAGTATAAATATAATATGATTATATTTATTTATTAATTAATTGATTAATTATATGATAATTAATCCAAAAAATTCACGTTCGGACGTGGGTTAGTGGGGCAGCGTCGGTTATTGTAACCGATGAATTAAAATGAAAAATGTTTTTATTTTGAATCACCCGGAGTTCATTCGTCCAAAAAGATATTCGGGAGTGCACGTTGGAGAATAGAGAACGATCATTTACGTAAAACGAGAGCCTATACGATAGTCCTCTCCGCCTAAACGACCGTTTAACTCGTGCCTAAACGATCGCACACTGTTTCCTACACGATCGAATAGCTACTCTAAACGATCATATAGTGTGCCGATTTTACTAAACGATCGTATACATTTTCCTAAACGATCGTTCAGTAAATCCTACACGATCGTGTAGCTCCTCCTAAACGATAAGCAGCCTGCTATGCGATAGCGCCTTTTTCCCTCCCACTTGCTTATCGCCTACACAATTCACGTTTCCTCCTTCCTCTACCAAATTCTCCAAAAACCACCATTTGGGTTTTCACTCCGAGAATACCCGGGGCTCTTTAGTGGTAGTGTCGTCCCCACGACGTTCGTGTTCGTGGTTGTTCGTGCTACTGTTGTTGACTGCTACTGGGCATTGGTAGATCGCTTGGAAGGTTTCGCTGCGTTGAGTTCCGAAGTGTGAAGAACGTCTTCAACTAGTATGGAACTCTTTCCCTTGTTATTTTCTTGTTTATAGCATGTCGTTAATTAAGATTTGTTTGCATAACTATATGTGTTGAATGTATATTGTGGTATTTCGGTCACGGTGAGATCGGAGTGATCCGAACGCGCTCATGGAACTCTTAGATATGAGATCCTTCATTTACATCCCCAACCAAGTCTTTACTATTGTTAATTATTTTTTTTTTTCGAGGATTTTTGTCTTTGAAACCCACTAGTCTACTACGCTTTTGGCGTGTTCTAGACTCATTAATGATAACTTACTGTGTTGGGATATTAATTCTCAATGGAACAATTGCAGCTGATATATATGACTTAGTTACTTTCTTTGCATCTATAAATGCGTCCGGTAATTGATTTGCTATATTTTTCAAATGAATTATTTCTGAACTTTAAGTTCACATTGATCTGTACGAGGATCTAAATGAGACAATAACGATGCATTCCAAGTAATTTCTTTTTCCAACTTCTGAATTTCTCCCCCTAATATTGGAAAATTTATCTCATTAAAATGACAATCAGCAAAATCGTGCAGTAAATACATCACTCGTCAAGGGTTCAAGATATTTAATAATTGGTAGGGAAACATATCCAACGTATATTCCTAACCTCCTTTGATGATCCATATTAGTGCGTTGTGGTGGAGCAATTGGAACATATACTACACATCCAAAAACTCTAAGATTAGAAATATTTGGCTCATGAACATAAGCTAATTGTAATGACGGGTATTTGTGATAAGCTACTAGCCTAATGCATACAAGTGGCATTGCATGTAAAATATAATATCCTCATATAAATGAAGGAAGGTTAGCTCTTATAAGTAATGGTCTTGCAATTAATTGTGAACGTTTTATAAATGATTCCACTAAAGCATTTTGTGTATGAACATGAGCTACAGGATGTTCAACACTTATCCCAATTAAAATACAATAATTAGCAAAAGCATGGGATGTAAATTCACCAGCATTATCGAGACAAATGGTCTTAATTGTATAATCAGGAAAATGTGCTCTTAACTTAATTATTTGAGCAAGTAATTTTGCAAATGCAAGATTTTGACTTAATAATAAGCACACGTGTAACCTTCTGTTGGATGCATCTTTTAATACCATAAAATACTTAAATGGTTTACTTGATGTCCACATATATCACCGTGACTTCATTCTAAAAATGCAGGTAATTCAGTTTCCACTTTAGCTGGTGATGGTCTAATTATTAATTTGATTTAAGAGTAATCCTCACATGATAATTCATTAGATTGAAGAATCTTTTGGCTTGTCAATGGGTATCTATTTGAATTCTTAATAATTCTCCTCATCATATATATACCCTGGATTGTTGGGATTTATGTCCTAAATCTAGTGTATCTCGTGGTTTGTAGTTTTGTCAACACAAATTATTTTTCTAATAAAATCAGAGTATTTTATTTAACATTTAGACAGCATTAATTCAATCCAATAAACTAAGATCCAAGGTTATATGATGTCACTTGAACAGTATGTGGTTGACATATAGGTGGTTCATGTTCAAACAATAACTTAACAGTTCGAATGAAGGCTGAGTGTCTTTTCCTGGTAACACTGCAGATATTGTCCACTTTGTAATTGTTACATAAGATGTAAGTGTTACAAACAATATGAACTATAGTTCATGTAAAGACAAGTAAGTGGAGGTATCCTGTATAAAGGAGTTTATACATAGACCAGACGACAAAATAATTAGTTTCTCTTTATAATACCGTTACTTGAAGAAACTAATATTTCACTAAGATGACCATAGAAGACTTCACCTTAATTCTGAGGCAGTCCTTTGATCTATATGGGTGAGAGTGGCCATGATAGTTGACTCAATAAGACTACCATTTTGGGAATTTGTCTGATTAGGGAGCTGGGAACACAACTCCTTCCCATTCCTTGGGAAAGTAGATAAATTGCTCCCTTAATATTTGGTTCTGAGTCTTGAACAATGAGGCATCAACCTCTCACTGGCTCGAATGCTGTTAGAGTTGGACTATAAACTGTTTGTTCATTAAAGGAATTGATGGTACTTAAGAAGTTAAATGTAATTGTAGGGGTAAAACGATATTTTGACCCAGCTGTAGTTATGAGCATTTGTGAAGGGTCTCGCTTTGTTGATTGGTTCTATCCATGGACACATAAATATATCTACAGTTCGAAGAGTGCAGCTATCGATCTTGAATAGAGTGATTGGTAGTTAATGAATATTGATTAATTGGATTAAAGGAGTTCAATCAATTAATCTCATATCATTGGACTTTTAATCTGTAGGTCCACAAGTGATGGAATGTACAAGCATGCAACGCTTCGGGCTAAAGATGAGCAGCGTTGCAACGCTGCAAGGCAGTGGCTTCTTTTTCAGTTTTTTCTGCTGACCAAGCTTGCTTCAAACTTCAATCATTGCTGGGCTGGGATGAGTAGCATTGCAATGCTCCATTCCAGTGTTGCAATGCTACCCATAGAGCGTTGCAACGCTGCTCATCTTCAGCTCGTGGCATTACAACACTACTAAACCCAACCCAGCAATGATTGAAGTTTAAATAGCAAGCTTGGTCAGCAGCACAATTTGGAGAAAAAGCCACTTCTTGGCAACATTGCAACACTGCCCACAGAACTGTGCAACACTGCTTATCTTTAGCCTGGTTCGACTGGTTGAAATCAGGTCTAAATGAAGCTGAACCAGACCAGGAGAGAACCAAATTGGTCGAACTGGATTTCGCCCGTGCGAATCGACTCACAAACGTGCACATTGCTAGGTTGGAATGAGCAACGTTGAAGCACTCCATCCCAGCGTTGCAATGCCAGGGCTGAAGATGAGCAATGTTGCAACGCTTTATGGGCAGTGTTTGCAATGTTGCAAGGCAGTGACTTCTTCTCCAGTTTTTGCTGCTGACCAAGCTTACTTCAAACTTCAATTACACCCTAATTTTAACTCTATTGACTCCGAATAAATTAAAGACTCTAGAGCATATATATGAGCTCATCAAACAAGAGTCAATTAAAAATTTAACAACTGAATCAAAGAGAAATCTAATGCCAAAGTTGATTGAATCACCATATCGGTCTCCAAACATGCAATCATAGAAATTCACCCACCAAATTCAAACTAACGTTAATTAAGTGCTTAAATCATGCTTTAATACCAATTGATGGAATGTACATGCATGCAATGGAAGCAATGAGAATCAACAAGTACTCTAATTATATTTAGTTTGAGTTCTAAAAGCGTGTAAAACAATTTTTCAACAAAGAGGGTTTTAAAATTTTTTCTTTGAAGAATTCCTCTGAATCCAAGCTGCTCTCCACGAATTTTGAGCTTCAAATCCACAATGAACCACGAAGAGATCTTCTCTACTTTTCTCAACCTTAGATTTGAATGGTAGAACTCTAATTTGAAGCTGATTGAGTGATAGTTTAGAAAGGGTTTGGGAGAGAAAAGATTTTTGCAGAGAATCAGGTTTTTCAACAATCATCCACCTCCATCTCAGAAATCAGATGATTTTATGTAACTCATACATGCAATCGATAGGAGATTAAACTTAATGACACATCAAAGAGCACTCAATTGAAGAGTTAGATGTTTAAATGTGGATCAATCCACCAAATGTTAAAAAATTGTGGATTTCTCCACTAACTTAATTTAAATCTTTATTAAAATTGAATTAATTTTCAAAATCAAAACACAAAATTTAATTTCTAAAATTGATTTTTCAATTTTGAAAATTAATTTGATTTTAATTAATTAATTAATTAACAATTTAGTATTAAATATTAAATTCATCAATCATCTAATCTTAAATATGAATCCTATTCATGTATTCAATATTTAAATTAATATTTAAATATTTTGAAATTTCGTTTAATTTTGTTAATTTAAAATTGGACATTTCAAATTCAAACCCTAATTAACAATTTGAACACTTCAAATTGAAACTCTAAGTTCAATTTGAACACTTCAAATTGAAACCCTAAGATCAATTTGAACATTTCAAATTAAAATTCATTTGGGACATTTCAAATTGAAAACATAATTTCGATTTTGAACATCTTAAAATCACTTAATTCACTAATCCAAGGTGTTCATGTTTTACGAGCTGGTAGAGGGACCTTATGGACCTACAGATTATGAGCTCCAACGATTTGAGATTAATTGACTAAACTCTTTAGACCAAATTAATCTGTCACACCCCTCCCCGAGCCCGACTCCTAAGCCCGAGGAGAGGCTGAGGGACTACAGATACCACCCTCTTGTGAGACATACTGCTCATTTGAACTTCTTTACTCTCAGTAAACTTTAAGTCAAGGAAATAAACAACAACTGATTTATTAAGCTCCTTTTATTACAATAGTGTTATGCTTATACAACTCCAAGATTTAACTACAAAGTTTACAACAACAACTCTTAAAACCCTAGAAGTGTGACTGTGTGGCTGTGGCAGACCTTGACCTTAGTAGCATCCTAGAACTCCTCACATTTTGCTACTTGGAAAAAAAACATGAAAGAAAAGAATGAGCTTCACAATGCTCAGTAGTGGTAAGTAACTTCTAAAGTCTATTTCAACTCATAAAATAACAAGCATATAAAAAATACGAGGTTAGTACTCAAACCTCCGCTTTGAATGAGTCTGGTCTCAACTTTACCTACACACAACGCTTACTCTCTTGTATTCCCTTTGTATCCTATGTACACATAGCTCTCCGCTTATGGGCTCAGAAACTAGGTGATGACGGGCAGAAATGTACGTCATTATAAACCTTCTATTTAGAATTATGAGGGTTGTTATGCGGTGATTACACTAAGAATTCATGAGAAAACAAGCTTGCATCGATCAACATTAAGAATCTCGGCTAACCCACTATTATGCGTTATTATGCATGCAATTATCTATTTTTATAGCTAATGCAGGAATCGATCGCATGCGGTGAATCTTGCCATTGCAGAGGCGTCGCATACGCAATCGCATACGTTCGACGCATGGATGTTGCGGCCATTAACCGCATGCGTCCACGCATAGAGGTTGTGGCTACAGAGTATAACCATAATAGAGGGACGACCGCAAGGGTGGTGGAATGCGATGATACTCTGAAAACCAAGCATGAACACATACCTCGGGAGTATCAAAAGATGATGTTGACATTTCACCTACCACACCGTTAGTAGCAGAGATTCAGAGCAGGTCCATCACGCTGTTAGTAGCAGAAATTCAGAAAAGGACCATTATTGTTGTTGGCGATCAAGCTCTATAAATAGAAGCCTTAAAGCACAACTTCAAATCATCTAAGGTTCCCTGCCTGAAGGCATCGAAGGTTTTCTGTCTGAGGGCAGATCCTTGTGATTCAGATGAAGCGTGAGGAGATATTCTTGAGAGTTCTTCATCCCTTCAACCATTTCGAGTGATGACCAGAGCTCCACCAGAGTTATATCTTAAGAGAGACTACTCCACCACCCATCCATGGCACCACCGGTAGCCTTGACACACATCTGATGGAAGCAAGACCTGTCTCTTATACACATCTAGATGTGTATAAGAGACAGAGTCTTGAGAGTTCTTCATCCCTTCAACCATTTCGAGTGATGACCAGAGCTCCACCAGAGTTATATCTTAAGAGAGACTACTCCACCACCCATCCATGGCACCACCGGTAGCCTTGACACACATCTGATGGAAGCAAGACATTGCTTCCATCTGGCCCTCAATTTCTCTTCTATCTATGTATTGTATTACATTGTGGCTTAAGAGATTAATACATTTTTCGATTAATGCATTTCTATATTTCCTTCGATTCCATCTTCATTTATCTCTTCTTAGCATCCTTTACTTTCTTTGCACCACTAAGTAAGACTACTAGAGTATCGCATACTTAATCATGCGACATAGACATATGAAGCATGTAGTAAATCACTGAAAGGTGTGCATTGCGCGAGTGTTGTGAGAAAATCCTATTTGCTTAGGGAGAGGCTGTAGCAACGCTTGTCTATGAGCGGATGCAAGGCTTGTCTATAAGCTGATCAGTGGTAGCTAACTGCCCGGGAGGGTAAGTAGTGGAACTCACTGAGCAAAGTAAGCAAGTGATCATAGAGATAGGAATAATCTTATGTCAACCATGTTGTATGTGATTACCTTGTCGTATGAGCGCATCATTAATCATTTAGGCATACTTGGGAGAGTAGTCTAAAAACAAAATCTAGACTTGGGAGAGTAGATTAGATCGCATAAGCAAGAATGGAAACTTAGGAATAAGCTCCGTTTGCTATTACACAATGCATGCACCCTATAGATAAGATATGAAAGTATGCGGTCACATCGCATGCGTTCAAAAGTAGGATATGGTGGTATGTGGTCATCTTGTTTATGTGTGAGAGCACGTGAGTAGGAATAGAGACTTAGAAATAAGGCCTCTCGACACTATCGCATATACATTGCATGTGTCTTCGTCAAATGTGTGTAGCATAATCGCATAGCTTGCGTTGGCTGGAGTTACCCTTGCGATCAAGCTTAGTGTTGCGGTGAAGACATCCCCGCCATTTTATCTATTTTTCCCATAAATCTTATTACGCGTTAACAGTTGCCATGTCTCTACCTCTCAGTCATACTTCCACTGCTTAATCTGCTAGTTAGGAGTAGGAGTAGTGCAAAGCCCATAACCTTCATTATTCTTTTATTCTTCGTCGCAAACACATTATGTTCGTTGATTTCGTGATTCGAGCTTAGAAATGTATTGTATAAAATAATTGGAAAAACGTGTAAATATGAATGATGCGTTTATGCATTTATGATGCGTTAGTGATGTGCAACAGGATGCTTGATACTCCTCTATTGACGTTCAAGTTTTCCTGAATCAGATCTAAGTATAAATCCAACTCAAGTTCCTAGTAAGTCCAGGGTCGAACTCAGGGATTCAGATTAAAGCTAATGTAGACCTTGCATTGTACCTGTTGTAGAGATATCCTAAGTGTATGTAGAAAATGAGTTATTTACACTAAGCTGATGTGTATGTGTGCAAGAAGATACAAAAGGATAGAGTAGAGAATGATGGGTCGTGTGAAAATGGAGTTTAATGCAAGTGATATGCGTTGATCTAAGTTGGATGTACACAAACAAGAATATGATGTGAATGAGATGACTTGTTTATCTTCGTTTATGCGTTAGACTCTATTCGACACTTCTCAATGCGAATATCATACAATACCTATCTCTAGGATGTATGCGTCAAACACATGATGCAATAAAATACCAGTGTGTCTATCTCTAGATGTACTAAGCATTTCTAACTTGATGCTGGCTTACTTATTCTCTCGAATAGTTTAAGCTAAAGATGCTTTTACCAATTGAATTAGTTAGCTTAAGTGTTCGAAATGGAATTTTGCATGAAGTTATAGATGCATCCAACATAAACAAGAAATAAACAATGGCAAAGTATGATAGATCAAATATGTGAATTTATAAAGAAATTATTTGTCTTTACAAAACCAATACTTAATCAAATGAGAAGATGAAAGCGATAATTAAAATGAAATGAAAGAAGTCAAGCTACATAGTACAATCTTTTGTCCTCTTTGGCTCAATTCTAGTCGTGTACAACCACTTGTGGAAGAATTGGAAGAAATGTCTCTCTCGAGCTCAGCTTCCTCTGCTCCTTGGTCGATGATGGTGGTGGTTCTCTTCCCTCTTGTTCTTCTCAACACCACAACACAGCTCTAAAGATCTAAGATTCTAAAAACTAAGCTCCAAACTAAGAAAATTGTTTCCATCTAGTGGGATTTCTTCTATTTATAGGCGTCAGTCTTCTCCAACTTGATGATGGGCAGCATTAAATTCCGTACCATGGTCACTCGCCTAACACTCAGATGCTTTTCAAATGCCACCCGTTGCAGGTGCCCATGCTTGCAAGTGGTGATTTGACACAAACAGCCTGAATCAATGAATCTTCCTTGCTTTGAATCCCTCCGACGCATGCCCCATGCGTTAGACTTTTCCTGCAACACGTTTCTTAATCATGCGTTAGCCTTTTGTTGAGATCTTGCAATATCATGCGTTAGTGCCACAGTATTTTAGCAATAAACATTCTTTTACATGAGTTTGATAGTGTTCGAGTAATTCCATGCGTTTTCTCTAAAAATGATGAGATTTTATCATTAAAGACCCTAATTGTTCTAACTTTTGAGCCACAATAACTTGTATTTCTACAAGTTATCACATTACTTCATGACATTTAGCTACAAGTCTCTGAGTTTGACCTTAGATCACTCGAGAAACTTGCGATCTCGTTATACTTGGCGAGAGAGCAAGAAAACTTTGGGCAGGAATGCATGGTCATTGCATACATTCTTAGACACATATTGCATATCTGGAGCATTACCAATGATGCATGGAGAACGCATGATAAATGCATAATTATTTACTTCCATTTTCCATAACATCACTAGGCCTGTCAGCCCTCTGGCCACCCTATACGAGGTTCCTCCCACAGGCTCAGGTACTAGACCTCTCGATCCCCTGACCATCTTGTGAGGTTCCACTCGGGGCTCAGGAACTAGGTCTATTGACCTCCTGACCATCCCGATCACATAATCTCATTCTCATGCTAAATACTCATTCATAACATAAGCATATACACTTTACTCTAAAAGATATCCTTTAAGACTTAAAGGAAATTGTCACTCACCTTGGTAAAAGTAGGAACCTTTCCCTTTAGAAGTTCCTTGATTACCTTGACTCCCTTTTGAACCTTATAATCTAGTTTCAAATTTAAGCTTAGATTACTTATAGTTTTAAGCCTTATTTCGAGATACTTTCTTCTACAAACATGCTCTAAAATGTCTCAAATGGCTTACCTTAAAAACTTAGCTTAAAACTCCATGTGGTTTGGTCGAATCATCAAGACTGACCCAAACTTACCCGACAGCTCAACCCTTCTGCCTTTTCCTCACTCTCAAGCCCGATTCATTGGAGCTTCTTCTCCGGTAGCAGTACATTGAAAACTAGAATCTCAAAAATTTCAGGTGGCTTGGAATCACTCAAAATGCACGAGTATTATGGGAGAAGTCCTTGTATCAAGTTGATGCTACCTCCAAACCTCATAGTCCGATAGCATCTCCTACTCTTGGAACTTCTTGATCAACGCATGGCTTCCTCCGAAACTGCTCTCAAACCCTTTTCCTATTGTTTTTCAAGAGGATTTCGAGTTATGAACTAAAGAGGCACTCTGTGGTGGTATTTATAGGCCAAAGGAACTGATTCTTCTCATCTTTACAAGCCTTCAATTCAAGATACCTCCTACTTTGGAGTGGTTGCACCATGCTTTGCCACCACCTACTCCCTTGCCATTCACCTACTCTCATGCCACTCACCTGCTTGAGTTGTCTCCCTCATGCATAAGACTCTTTTTGCATGAAACTTTATTTGTCCAGCTTCTACTAACTCAAGCTTGAACCTTCTCTCGGTATAGCCATTTGTCTAGATGAGCTCATCATCCTTGCGTTACGCAAGCCTCAGCACCGCTCTATCGTTTAGTCTATCGTGCAACTCTTGTACTTCATCACACAACACCATCGTCTAATAAATCTCTCAGTGTCGCTTATCGACCAGCCCTCTGCAGTTGCCAATCGTCTAGTGCCTGTGTCCCATCGCATAACACTTATGCCCTATCATGTAGCTCAATCGTTTAGTAATATCTCGCTTTCAACAATCTCACTCTCAACGATCTTGCTATCAACGATCGCGCTGATGCTCAACGCATAGCGCAAAGCCTATCGCATAGCTTTTGCGTCTATCATTTAGCTCCATCATGTAGTGTTGGCGCCTATCGTCTAATGCATCATGACCATCGTCTATCGTGTCTGCTTATCGTGTAGCCCTATCGCCTAGTATCTACGTCTATCGTGCAACGCCCATCGTATAGCGCTCTGCCTATCGTGTAGTGCTCACGTTCATCATGTAGCGTCATCGCGTAGGCTATCACCCAGTGCCCGCCTAATGCATCGTCTAGCATTTAAGCTTAGCGCCCACTCATCATTTAACGCTATCGTTTAATGCTATCGTCTAGCACTATCGTTTAGTTTCCATGCTTATCATCTAGCACTTACACTGATCGTGTAATGCTTATCGCCTATCGTGCAGCTCTATCGTCTAGCGCATCACTTCACATCGTTTAGTGTCACGCACAGCTGATCGTCTAGCGCATCACTCAGCGCCACCCAAAGCTTTACAATTGTCTGCCCAACATCTTGCACTCTAGCCCTCTCGCTCATGCCGTCTCAACGCATGAGCAACCCTTGACAATGCCTCCTGCCAATGCTTCGGCCAACATGCATCCAACCTCATAAATACATGGTTGTCCTTGGCTTCAATGCTTAACTCTTTTCAACTTAACCTATCTCATTCGTTAATGTTTCTAACATCCAACGCATAGTTTCTTTTGACTTCACACTTGGCCAAATTCTACTCGTTAAGGCCTATCTCAAAGCTACTCAAGGAAATCTCTTCAACACTTAGAAATTTTCCTCTCTCTTTACATAGGATTTGACTTACACTTAGTTAATTCTCTTAATTACTTGCTTAAGTAAGGAAATTGTGATCCAGGTTTCACATAATCAATATTCTTTAACTACCGAGACACACTACTATAGCTCGATAGTTGCATTCTTCTCATTGTAGATATATTTCTGTCCACTTGATTTAATAATAATTAGTAAGTCGACCCTTCATAGGTTGTCCGTAACAGTTGGGTCAATTGTTGTTTTACCCCCAAAATTACATCTTGCTTCTTAAGTTCCACTGATTCTCTGATGAGCAATTGGTTTGTGATCAATCACTAAACTGAATCCCTCTCGGGCCAATGAGAGGGTGGGGTCCCTTGTTCAAGACCTGGATTCAGTACTTAAGAGAAAAATCTTTCTTCTATTCCTTAATTGGGTAGGTGTAAATTCCGTCTTGCACCCTATCTCCCCAGCTATCTACCTGGTCTTACCCCTAAAATGGGAGGTTTACTAAGTCGACGCTATTGAGTCAACCCTCATCTATGAAAATCTAAGGATAATCTCGAATAAAAAGAAGTTCATAGTTAGCTCAGGATTAAGGTCGAGTTACCTAGATCATCTATTTGAAACAGTCGGTCTTTAAATAGTAAACATCATTATAAAGTAAGAGTGACTTACTTATTGGTCCAATCTTATGCAAACTCATTGCATAGGACACCCCCACTTCTCCTGTCCCTACATGAATAATTCAGGATCACATCGTTTGTACTATCTACAAAGCGGGCCACATCCAATAGTGTTACCAGAATAAGGTACCAACCTTATTCATATACTATAGACCGTTTTGGCTATTTACTCAAACTTGATCCATCTTTATGTCTCCACATAAAGTTCAAGTATTTATGCAATAGCCATGGATTTTTGTTTATTGGATTTAGTCATTACAAGTGCAATTTACATATTCAAAAACACTCTAATTGAATAAATGGAAATAACATTTTTATTGATAATAAAATATGTTTAATATTATAAACTGCGAGTTTTAGAACATACAACCAAACAAACTCCCACTTGGACTAAAACTCTAGTGGGTAAATCTATATACAAATATATACAGTGTTGAGTAATAAGAGAATAAAAACAATAAACTAGGGCATCAGATACCCAGTACTTCTCTCACTTGCCCTATTCTATCTTTTTCGCAGGCCTAGTCCCACTAAGTGACCTTTGAATACTTTAGCCGAGAGGGCCTTTGTAAATGGATTAGCCAAGTTGTCTTCAGAGGTAATCTGTGTGAAAACCACGTCTCCTCAGTGTACAATCTCCTTGATGAGATGATACTTGCGCTCGATGTGTTTTCGTTACTTATGGCTTCTAGGTTCCTTTGAGTTTGAAACTGCTCCATTGTTATCACAATGCAGGGTGATCGGTAAATGCATATTTGGAACGACTTCCAAATTGGTTAGGAACTTTGTGAGCCATACCGCTTCTTTTACTGCTTCATATGCAGCTACATACTCAGCTTCCATGGTGGAGTCAGTAATACAACTTTGCTTTATACTCCTCAACACTATTGCTCCTCCATTTAGAGTGAATACTGATCCCGATGTAGATTTCCTAGAATCTATATCAGTCTGAAAGTCAGAATCAGTGTATCCAGTAAGGATCAGATCCTTAGCACCATACACAAGCATATAGTCCCTCATTCTCCGAAGATACTTGAGGATGTTTTTAACGATAGTCCAATGATCATATCCTGGATTGGACTGATATCTGCTGACGATTCCAACTACATAGCATATGTTGGGACAAGTACACAACATGGCATATAATAAACTCCCCACTACTGATGTATATGGAATTCGTTTCATTACCTCAACTTCTTGAGGTGTCTTAGGACACTGTTCCTTAGACAGATGAATTCCATGCCTAAAAGGTAACATATCTTTCTTAGAATCCTACATTTTGTATCTAGACAACATCTTGTCTATATAAGATGCTTGAGATAATGCTAAAATTCTATTCTTGTGATTTCGAACTATTTGAATCCTAAGAACATACTGTGCTTCTCACAAATATTTCATTTGGAACTTCGTAGCAAGCCATCTCTTTACGTCAGCAAGAAATTCTACTTCATTTCTTATGAGTAAGATATCATCAACATATAGAACAAGAAAAGCTACAGTTTTGTTGACAATCTTTTTGTAAACACAAGATTTGTCAACATTTTGTTCAAAGCCATAAGATTTGATCGTAGTGTCAAATCTCATATTCCAGGATCGAGAAGCTTGTTTTAACCCATACATGAATCTATTAAGCTTGCAAACCAAGCTCTTGACCCTGTTCAAAAAGCCCCTCTAGTTGAGACATATAGATACTCTCTTCAAGATAGTCATTCAAAAAAACTATCTTGACATCCATTTGCAAGATTTCATAATCATAAAATGCGGCAATGGATAAGATTATTCTAATAGACTTGATCACGGCAACCAGAGAGAAGGCTTCTTCATAGTCTACTCCTTCTATTTGGGTAAACCCTTTTGCCATAAGCATAGCCTTGTAGGTCTGTACCTTACCAGCTTGGTCTCGTTTTCTCTTGTAGATCTACTTACAATTGATGGGCTTTACCCCCTCTAGTTGACCTATAAGTTCCCAGACTGAATTGAAGTACATTGACTCCATTTCAATATCTATGGCTTTAATCCACTGGTTCTTATCTACATCTTCCATCACTTATTTGAAAGTTAATGGATCCTCTAGGCCATCATCTGGTATGACGACTTGAGTTTCAGTTAAACCCATGTACCAGTCAGGCTGTTGCACAACCTTCCCACTACGTCGAGGCATTTTCAACTCGTGAGAAGGATGTGAAGTACCAGCTTCATCAACAACTTTTGTTGATGGACTTACTTGATTAACAACTCTTGTTGATTTATCTGTAGTTTCTCTGGTCAATTCACTTATACTAGCCTATTGTGAGGTTGATGATCTTTAATGTGGTCTTCCTCCAGGAATGTTACATTTATCAGTATAAATACTTTATCTTCCTGAGGATTATAAAAGAAACCACCTTTTATCTCTTTAGGATAGCCTACAAATAGGCATACTTTTGAACGATGTTCCAATTTCTTTAGATTTTGTACCAACACATGTGCTGGACATCCCCAGATCCTGAAGTGATGTAAGCTACCTTTATGTCCTCTCCATAACTTGTAAGGTGTTTCAAAAATACTTTTCGAGGGAACCATGTTCAATATATACACCACAGTCTCTACTGCATGGCCCCAAAAAGAACTTGGCAACTGAGCATAACTCATCATAGACTGAACCATGTCCAATAAGGTTCTATTTCTCCTTTCTACAACACCATTTTGTTGAGATGTGCCAGGTGCTGTGAGTTGAGACTAAATTCCGTGTTTTATAAAATAGTCTTGGAATTTTAAGTCCATGTACTCACCACTTTGATCTAATCGAAGTGTTTGCCTTTTACCTAATTGGTTCTCAACCTCTGCTTTATATTCCTTGAATTTTTCAAGTGATTCAGACTTATGATACATTATGTAAATATGCCCATATCTTAAATAATCATATATAAAACTGACGAAATATTCATACCCTCCTCTAGCTTTAACATTCATCGAACAACAAAGGTTTGAATGTACCAGCTCTAAGGGTTTTTTGGCTCTAAGATCTTTTCCAGAAAAAGATCTTTTAGTCATTTTACCCTCAAGACAAGATTCACATGGTGGTAATGAATTATCTTCTAACTGATTTAGATTATCATTCTTAACCAATCTCTCAATCGTGTTAAGATTTATGTGACCAAGTCTCAAGTACAAAGATAGGAATTTGGAGAAATCTTTCGTTTTTTATTCCAAGTTTCAGCTAATTTAAACATCTCTATGTTTAAGACGGCTTTTATCTCAGTTGGTTTTAACATGTACAAGTCATTTTCTAGTTTTTCAGAATAAATTTTGGTAAGTTTCGATGTAATGAACACTTCATTATTTTCAAAAGAAACTTTGTAATTTTGTTCTGGCCAACATGAGACGGATATTAAATTCTTTTTCATAGAAGGAAGTAATAAACATTTTCAAGCAAAATGTATCTATCTCCTACAAACTATCTTAAAGGTTGCTTCGCCTTCTATAAACTGTCTCTAGGAACTAGTTTCCTGAGAAAAAATACATATATGATTAGCGACACCTGAATCTATAATCCAGGTTCTTTTGTCATCCACTAAACACGTTTCGATGACAAGCAAATCATATTTACTTTGTCGTTCTACTATTGCATTCTGATCTATAATGTTCAAAACTTTTGTAGATGAGTTGGGAGATAGAGGACAATCCTCTGTTAAAACCCATTTTGAATCATCATTTGCTAGTATGTTTGATTTGCATGTTGAATATTTAAAATAGTTAACTAATTGGAAGCACATATTTTTGAGGAATTCGACATGCTGAAATTTTAAACAAGTTCTAATTAGTAAATTGCGATTAAACCCAATTTAATTTTTAGCAAAAAATTAAAAAATATACCCAAATTTATTATTTATTTGCAACGATACTATAGCGAGTCAGAATAAGTGCTACCGAGGGGCAGTCAAATACTCCTTCACTAAAGCAAGACATTTTTGACTAAATACTATTTCCAGAATAACTCTTATTCCTATAGTCATTTAGTTACTGTTTTCGGTCAGCTATTACTAACACTTAGTAATTCTGTAAGTGTAACCCTCCATTTTTAGACTTCAAAGGTCGGCCTCAACGATAATACTGAATTGGAGAGTCAAGGTTGGGAATGGACCTAAAAAATCCTGGCCATTTTTGGAGTTTGAGTTGTTGTAAAACCCATGTTACGACCCTCCGAGTGGATATCCATCAATAAATGACTAGCAAGGTTGCCTAAAGTCAACAAGCAAGCGCAACATAGGAATCTCATGATCCAAACCAATGGAAAAGACTGTAGGACAGTTTGTCACATATCCTTCACCCACTTACGATGAACTACTTCCCCAATTCACCTTAATCTTGACCCATGCAAACACTCTCTGAATGGAGGTCACTCTCAGGATGACACAAAGCTAAGCATGAATCTCACAGTGTGAACTTTTAAGGACGTGAGAGCTAAAATCAATATATCGCATATATTTAATTTTACTATGAACTACTTCCCCTATTCACCTTGATCTCGACCCATGCAAACACTTTCCGAATGGAGGTTACTCCTAGTGTGACAGAAGCGAAGCATGAATCTCATGATGTGAACTCTTAGGGACGTGAGTGATAAAAACAACATATCGTATATGTTTATTGATCTCCTGCTGAAGTGTTAAAACATATTGTATATGTTATTAATCTCTGACTGAAGTGTTCTAACATTTGATTGGGTATATTTTTACTTAGGTTTATTCCAGCTAAATAAACAACCTAAGTCTATATGGTTTATCCAAGTATAACGTTTATAAATGGATTTAACCTACAATGTCTAGGTCATAAACTGATTTTATTACCTCACACCGTTCGTGCATTGCTCATAAAACCGATTAACATCACTTAATTATTCAGCCATAATCCCCAAGTAGAAGATGCTTTGTAGACTGTTGTAACGATGGAGATGGAATGTTATGTTGTGTTATCGCTTATGCACACTACTGATGAAAGAATGAATCATACAAGCTCATGTCCCCAGCAACGGCGCCATAAACTCTACAAATGGAATGTTATGCTGTGTTATCGCTTATGCACACTACTGATGAAAAAATGAATCATACAAGCTCATGTCCCCGACAACGGTGCCATAAACTTGATGACATAGATTTAATGATATGCTCGTAGTATCCGATGTAGTAATGCGTGTCACAAGTTTCCTTGCACTGAAACCAAGTATAATTCCAACGCAAGTTTCTCAGAATAATCTGAGGTCGAACACAGGGATTGTTTTCGTTAATGTTACTTTTGTGATACATGTGACCGGTTTTTACAATGAATAAGGAATGTGGGTTTATATAGAAATGTAAATTGCGATGAAATAAAATTGCCGATAAGATAAAGTTGCGTTGACAAAATAAATCTTAAACTAATATGATACAAGATACAAAATACATGATACACGATACTGAGGTCGAGACTAACTATGAAGTTATACAAAGAATCGTGGTATGCAATGGCAAGTCTTTATGAATGAAGCAGAAGGGGAAAGAGTAAATAGTAAAAATAATGCAAGTTTGTCAATTACGTTAAAGATACAACTAAGGTTCCACTTTCCCTTGGCATACACCTCTCAGTGATCGGCCGCGTTCCCATATCTCTATGGTGAAACAGGGATGAACGTGATGAACATAAGATTGCTTCCATCACTGGAAGTACTTCTTACTTTAGTTAACACATTCTTCCAACCTTCTCTCGATAGGCAGAATAACATCTTCACTTCTGCTCTCACAGATGAATATGTCGTCGAGCATGCTTTAGCTAAACTTAATTACTTCCTTAACACAAATTAACTTACTCGCTCAATTCTTGCTAATTACCCAGGGAATTAGGAAAACATCATGAAGAAAATGGATTATAAATGAACAGAAAGAGATAGAGAGATGATAATGGTAATGATCATCACATTTAATACTAAGATTAAGCGTTTGATACATGGTGTGAATGAAAGATTAGAGAAGATGAGTACAGATGATGAAATAGAGATTAGAAACGAATACAGAAAGAGTGTCAACGTCTTGACACAGATCCTGAACGGAGATTATGCTTGTCGGTGTGTGACAGTGGTGGAGAGGAAGGCTTCCCTCTCAAGCTTGCCTTCCCGGTAGAAGTGACCTTCGTACAGAGCTTCAACTACGGGGATTGGAAGGATTCTTTGCTCAGAGACTCACCCCTCGGCCTTGTCTCGTGGTTCTTCCTAGATCTACTCTGGATAGTCGCTTCAGATCAGTCTCTCTCTCAGAATTAGTATATGCACGTCTCTATGTATTCTGTATATCTTTCAGTGAATTTGCAGAAGCTATTTATAGGCGAAGCTTGGCTCTTTGACTTTGTGGTCCCCACTGTATGGTTATGGTACTTCCTGAAATGGTGGAGTGAATATTTCTTTTGTTACGCAATCAACCAGTCAGAAATGCACAACTGAAAGCTATACACTCGTCAGAATCCTCCGCAAATGCGTTGCTCCTTACATCTTCGATCGATCGCCGTATGCGATGTTATTTTTTTATTACCGCAT
The DNA here is from genome assembly GCF_009727055.1 of Benincasa hispida. Taxonomy (NCBI): domain Eukaryota; kingdom Viridiplantae; phylum Streptophyta; class Magnoliopsida; order Cucurbitales; family Cucurbitaceae; genus Benincasa; species Benincasa hispida. Next base: position 17,169,592 of record NC_052354.1, read on the forward strand.
GCGGTTGAAATTGTGTTGATCGCTAAGCTCTTGATCGATTGTCGCATACGCCATCATTACGTTGATCATATCTTCATTCCTGAATGATGGGCACAATGTGACGTAGATGCATTGTTTATTTTATCTTTGAGCCATAAATGCATGCGGTGACTGATTTCCTGCAAAACAGAAACTGAAATATTCGATTCTACCAGCGCAATGGTGTTAATGGGTATATTGATAACATTTTATAATTTTCGCATTTCTTAGCCAATTTCTATACTATCGATGCAACTTTTCTTTCTTTTAGCCGCAATATCTAAATAAAGCATTATAAATAACTTGTATTTCTACAAGTTATCAACCGTCAACTTAAATACCTCTAGTCTTGAACAACATTATATAGTAGTTGAGTTTGTTACCATGTTTTATAAGATACCGACCTATTTTTTAACTATTAAAACAAGTGGTTAACCTGTGTGAGCATGCAACTTATCTTTGTTATGAATTTTTATGTCTAATCCAATTTTATAACAACTTCGCGCGAACCGATTCGTGAACGCGCGCATTGCCAGGCAGGGATGAGCAGCGTTGCAACACTCCATCCCAGTGTTGCAACGCTACAAGCTGAAGATGAGCAGCATTGCAACATTGCAAGACAGTGGCTTTTTCTCCAGTTTTTGCTGCTGACCAAGCTTGCTTCAAACTTCAATCATTGTTGGTTTGGGATGAGCAGCGTTGCAACGCTCTGTCCCAACGTTGCAACGTTACTGCCTTGCAGCGTTGCAATGCTGCTTATCTTCAGCCGTGATATTGCAACGCTGCTCATCCCAGCCCAGCAATGATTGAAGTTTGAAGTAAGCTTTGTCAGCAGCAAAAACTAGAGAAGAAACCACTGCTTTGCAACGTTGCAACGCTGATAATCTTCAGCCCGTGGCATTTCAATGCTGCAAGGTAGTGGCTTCTTCTCTAGTTTTTGTTGTTGACCAAACTTGCTTCAAACTTCAATTATACCCTAATTTCAACTCTATTGACTCTAAATAAATTATAGACTCTAAAGCATACATATAAGCTTATCAAACAAGAGCCAATTATAAATTTAACAACTGAATCGAAGAGAAATCTAATGTCAAAATTGATTGAAGCACCATATTAGTCCTCAAAAATGAAATCATAGAAATTCACCCACCAACTCAAATTAACGTTAATTGAGTGCTTAAATCATGCTCTAATACCAACTGATAGAATGTACAAGCAAGCATGCAATGGAAGCAATGAGAATCAATAAGCACTCTAATTACATTTAATTTGAGTTGTAAAAGCATGCAAAACAATTTTTCAAAAATAAGGCTTCAAAATTGTTACCTTTGAAGAATTCCTCTAAATCCAAGCTGCTTTCCACGAATCCTGAACTTCAAATCCATATTGAACCACCAAGAAATCATCTCTACTATTCTCAGCCTTGGATTTGAGTGATGGAACTCTAATTTGAAGTTAATTGAGTGATAGTTTAGAAAGGGTCTGGGAGAGAAAATATTTTTTTTTGCAGAAAATCAAGTTTTCTAGCAATCATCCACCACCATCTCAAAAATCAGATGATTTTATGTAACTCATACATGCAATCAATAGGAGATTCAACTCAATGACATATCAAAGAGCACTCAATTGAAGAGCTAGGTGTTTAAAGATGGATCAATCCACCAAATATTAAAAAAATAGTGGATTTCTCCACTAACTTAATTTAAATTGAATTAATTTTCAAAATCAAAACACAAAATTCAATTTCTAAAATTTATTTTGCAATTTTGAAAATTAATTTGGTTGTAATTAATTAACAAAATTAATTAATTAATAATTTAATATTAAATATTAAATTAATCAAACAGCTAATTTTAATAATGAATCCTATTCATGTAATTAATATTTAAATCAATATATAAATATTTTAAATTCTCCAATTTCGTTTAATTCGTTAATTATATCGAATATAATTATGCAAAGCTTAATTTGAAATTGAACATTTTAAATCAAACCCTAATTAACAATTTGAACACTTCAAATTAAAACCCTAAATTTAATTTAAACATTTTAAATTAAAATTCAATTTGAACACTTCAAATTGAAAACTTAATTTTGATTTTGAACATCTCAAAATCACTCAATTCACTAATCTAAGGTGTTCATATTTTACGAGCTAGTAGAGGGACTTTATGGACCTAAAGATCATGAGCTCCAATGATTTGGGATTAATTGGCTATACTTTTTAGACCGAATTAATCAATATTCGTTAACTATCAAGACATACCACTATGACTCGGGAGTTGCACTCTCCTCACTGTAGATATATTTCTGTCCATTTGATTTAACCATAACTAGTAAGTTGATCCTTCACAGGTTGTTCGTAATAACAAAAGGGTCAATTGTTATTTTACCCCCAAAATTACATCTTGCTCCTTAAGTTCCACTGATCCTCTAATGAACAATTGATTTGTGATTCAATCACTAAACCGAATCCCTCTCAATTCAATGAAAGGATGGGACCCCTTATTCAAGACCTGAATTCAATACTTCAGAGAACAATCTTTCTCTTATCCCTTAATTAAGTAGGTGTAAATTCTGTCTTGCACCCTATCTCCCTAATTATCTACCCGGTCTTACCCTTAAAATGGGAGGCTTATTGAGCCGGCACTGTTGAGCCAACCCTCTCCTATACAAATCTAAGGATAATCTCGAATAAACAGGAGTTCATAGTTAACTCAATATTAAGGTCGAGTTACCTAGGTCATCTATTCGAAATAGTCAGTTTTTAAACAGTAAACATCTTTATAAAGTAAGAGTGACTTATTTCTTGTTCCGATCTTATGCAAACTCGTCGCATAGGACGCCCCCACTTCTCATATCCCTACATGAACGATTCAGGATCACATTATTTTTACTATCTACAAAGCGGGTCGCATCCAATAGTGTTACCAGAATAAGGTACCAACCTTATTCATATACTATAGACCGTTTTGGCTATTCACTCGAACTTGATCTATCTTTATGTCTCCACATAAAGTTAAAGTATTCATGTAATAGCCATGGATTTTTGTTTATTGGATTTAGTCATTACAAGTGCAATTTACATATTCAACAACATTTTAATTGAATAAATGGTAATAACATCTTTATTGATAATAGAATATATTTAACATTACAAAGTGCGAGTTTTAGGACATACAACCGAATAATAAGGTCCCCTTGTTAGCTCACTAAAGGATAGTAATGAGGAATGATTTAAATTGTTCAAATCAAATGAGAGAATTCTATATTGATGAAATTAATATATAATGGTTAATTATATTTAGATATGATCTATAATCCAAATTTGATTTGATCAATTTAAATCCAAATTATGTAAGAGAGAGATATATTTGAATATGATTCAAATATTAGATTTATATGAGTTGGATTAAAAAAAAGATGTATACATAATATTTATATGTTAATTAACTTCATATTAAATATGATTTTATTGATTAATTAAGGTTAATTAATTGATTGAGAAATAATGGAGATTGGAGGTTAGTATAAATATATGATATTTATGATAATTAATTAAATGTATATTAAATGGTCATTTAATTAATGTGTCAATTAATTAAATAAGAGTTATTTAATTAATTAGCACTAAGGATATAAAAGGAAATACTTGGAGAAGAGGTTAACCTTTCTTCATGTAAATATATATTTATAGCCTATTTAGGGCAAGGGTATTGATTACACAAAAATAAACAAAATTTTGCCTTCAAGCCTCCACCTTCTCTCTAAAAATTCTCCCCTTTTCCTCCTTAAAAGTTCTTGAAGACCACTCTTCCAAGTTCTTTGAAATCCTAGAGAATAGCAAGGTAATTTTATTGATGGTGTCCTTCATTGTAGAAGTTCGAGATCGTTGATAACAATGGAAAAGGAAAGCTAGACGAATCAACAAAAGTGAGTTTTGATTTCTTCTCTTCTTCCTCTTTTCTAACATGTTTATAGTTTTGTTTGAATGTTTATCCTACAAATGCATGTTTTATTTTATTAATTTTGTTTCCGTAAAAATCGAATGTCTAAATGCAAGGCGTTCACACGCTTCTGCGGGAATTCGATTTCTTCATGGATGACCTAATCTGCCATGCCAAATTATAAATATGTCTGAATTCATGAACTTTCGGTTCATCGTTGCATATGTTTCAATTACTCGTATATGAGTATAATATAATCCAGATAAAGCAGGCAACTTTTCCAATATGCATTTTTCATTTGAGACAGTAGAAAAGAGATAAATTTGCTTCCACATTTTTTTCCATTACCTTCAGAGAGACTTGATAGAGATCAGTTAAATGTTTTGATGTACGACAGGTACGTGACCAATGCCCAATCATTCCGCACAGGAAGCATTTATTTTCAACACCTTTTGAACTCTATCATGTGGAGTTTTTCCTTTGTGATAATCATTTTGTGTGGTTCTTTTGAAATTTGAATGATTAGAACGACCACCAATTATTTCTTCCTCTACCACGGTCATGACCTCGACCACGACCACTACTTCGACCACAATTATTAACATTCACAACATTCATTTCAGAGAATGGTGTTGTTCTAGTTGGTCGAAATTTATGCTTTTTCATTAATACCTTGTTATTTTGTTAGTTTACGAGAAGACATGAAATTAGTTCAGAATACTATTTAAAATCTTTATTTCGATATTAGTGTTATAGCATATTCGAGATATGAAATATAGAAAATGTCTTCTCTAACATATCAATTCCAAATAGAGTCCTAACCATTTAAAATCTAAAAATTGGAAAAATTAACTGGAAATACCCGTCAATGTGAGTCACTTGACAAACATGACAAAACTACCCTTCATCAGCCAACTTATTAACATACTCTGCCACTGACCGCAGCAAGTGAACACAACGGCTGCGTTGTCTCAATAATACGGACTAGAAAATTCCCACCGATCGATCGGTGGAACTAGGTTATATAAATAACCTGTCAGCAACCAGCGCCGTTCATACATCGCCGCCGTAAAACTTTCCCCTTCTTCAAAGGTTTCCATACTTAAAACCCTTCAAAAACCCCAACTCCCTCTGAAGATTCAAAGTTTCTGCGTTGCGAGATGAATAACTTGAAGCTATATTCCGAGAGTCTTCTCAAACTCGAATTACAAACCGATGAAGAAGTCATACAGTTCTCCGCCTTCGACATTGAGCGGAATCGTCTCTTCTTTCTTTCCTCCGCCAATTTCATTTACACTACTCAGCTTACTTCATTCCATGTGAGCTCTTATCTTCTTTTGGTGATTATGTTGTTTTATTTCTTTAATTCTCGATTCAATGTTATGGCGTTTCGATGATATACTCTGCAAAGTGTGCTTGTTATTCGCGTTTTTATGTTTGATGTATCAGGATGGAGTAATGAAGAGTGTAGCCATGTTGCCTGCTGAAGTTCATCCTATAAATGTGGAAACTGGAGATTATGTTACGTCCTTTGATTATTTGATGGAGAAAGAAACTTTGATAGTTGGAACTCGGAATGGAATTCTTTTGCTTTTTTCTGTGGATGGAAATGGGAGTGAAGTTGTTGGCAGGGTGGAGGGTGGTGTGAAACGCATATCACCTAGTCCAGATGGTGATTTGTTATGCATAATTTCTGGGCTTCGGCAGATTTTAGTAATGACTCATGATTGGGATTTGATGTATGAGAACAATCTCGAGGATTTTCTTGAAGGTGTGTTGACGTACGTAAGAACGTCTCCCATACATGACTGAATGGGGTATTTTGTATTATATCTTATCTATCTCAACATATGTCTTGCTCTGTACATGTGTGTTGACGTAAAGAGCATCTTGCTCACCGATTAAGAAAAATTATGACCTCTTCTTTGAGCTTGCTTCTTTTTAAGCTACTTGCTATTTCCAGAGTTGGTGAACTTTGTTTAACTGGTGAGATTTGTAATAGATATTGAATTACTTGATATTGGGTGCAATGTGCTCCTTCCTGTTCTCTGGTCATCTTCATGAACATTCATAAAATGAAGAAAAAAAGACCAACCATGGTTACATTAGAAATGGCTTCATCATATTTCTGAATGTTTGTTAATACAAAGTATTGGGCTGTCTTCAGGTGAACCAAACCTTTCAGAGCAAAATGATTTTGAAGGTTCCATTTCTTGGCGAGGTGATGGGAAATACTTTGTGACACTAAGTGATGTAGAAAATTCTAATACTGCACTCAAGAAGCTCAAGATCTGGGAGCGAGATGGAGGTTCCTTGCACGCTTCATCTGAATCAAAAACATTTGTGGGAGGAGTTTTGGAATGGATGCCCAGTGGAGCTAAAATTGCAGCTGTTTATGATAAGAAAAGTGAATCTGAATTTTCTACTATAGTATTTTTCGAAAGGAATGGATTAGAAAGAAGTTCTTTTTGTATTAACGAGCAAATTGGTGCAAAAGTTGAACTTCTAAAGTGGAATTGCAGTTCAGATCTCCTTGCAGCTACTGTCAGATGCGGAAATTATGATTCTGTAAAGATCTGGTTTTTCAGCAATAATCATTGGTACTTGAAGCATGAAATTCGGTACTCAAAGCAGGATGTGGTTAGGTTTGTATGGGATCCAACAAGGCCTCTTCAGTTATTTTGTTGGACTGTTCATGGACAAATTACAATGTACAACTTTATGTGGATCTCAGCTATCATGGAGAACTCAACAGCATTGGTCATTGATGATGCAAAGATATTAGTGACCCCTCTTTCTTTGTCACTCATGCCACCTCCTCTGTATTTATTCAGCTTGAAATTTTCAAGTGCTGTCCGTGACGTGGCCTTTTTCTCTAAGATTTCTAAGAATTGTTTGGCTGCCTTATTATCAGATGGCCGTTTATGCATTGTTGAGTTTCCTGCAGTCGATGTCTGGGAAGAACTAGAAGGAAAGGAATTTTATGTTGAAGCTTCGACTTCTGAATCAACATTTGGCTCCTTTCAGCATATTGTCTGGTTGGACTTGCATAAACTTCTTGTTGTTTCACATTATGGGTTTGACTATTATAACTACATCTCTCAAGGCTCCCCCAATGAGGAACCTTTTGGATTTTGTTTATTGGAAATTGATCTTGAATCTCCCAAGGATCATATTCTAGGTTTACCGGCATGTTCTGGTTGGTATGCAAGGATTTCAAATAGAAAATTTATTGAAGGACCAGTCATCTGTGTAGCTTCAAATCCTGCTGAGAATTGTACTGCATTTGTCCAGCTTAATGGTGGGAGAATTCTTAAGTATGCATCTGGATCAGGCCTTTCTTGTGAATTTTTGAAGGAGGAGGATAAGAGTTTTTCATCATCTTGTCCCTGGATGAGCGTGGCTTTGGTGGATAATAATGGGTTACTAAAGCCCCTTCTTTTTGGACTTGATGATGTTGGGAGGCTCCATTTGAATAGGATGGTAGTCTGCAACAATTGTAGTGGTTTCTCCTTTTACTCAAATTTGGGGGACCAAATAACTACGCATTTGATTTTAGCAACTAAACAGGATATGCTTTGTATTCTAGACATTCCGGATGTATTGCATGAAAAAATAGAAGAGAAATACAATTTTTTTCAAGCTAGTAGCAAATGCAAAGAAGAAGAAAGTAGAAACTTTATCTATATATGGGAAAGAAGTGCCAAAATTGTTGGTGTTCTGCATGGTGATGCTGCTGCTGTTATATTACAAACTACTCGAGGAAATCTAGAGTGCGTATATCCACGAAAGTTGGTACTTGCATCTATCACTAATGCATTGATCCAAGGGCGCTTCAGAGATGCACTTCTTATGGTTAGGCGCCATAGGATAGATTTTAATGTCATTGTTGATTACTGTGGTTTACAAGCATTTATTCAGTCTGCGGCCGAATTTGTGAAGCAGGTTAATAATTTTAACTATATCACTGAATTTGTTTGTGCCATAAAAAATGAAGATGTAACAGAGACCCTGTATAAAAACTTCATATCTAGTTCATGCACTGATGACAGTAAAGTTGGAGCATGGAGAGAAGCCAAAGATTCTTATGTAAAAAACAAGGTTTCTTCGGTCCTGTTGGCCACAAGGAAAGCTGTTGAGGAGCATATGATGGAAAGTCCAGCAAGAGAGCTATGCATTTTGACCACCCTTGCACGCAGTGATCCGCCAGCACTTGAAGAAGCTTTGGAGAGAATAAAAGTAATACGTGAAATTGAGCTGTTAAATTCTGATGACCCAAGGAGAATATCTTATCCTTCTTCTGAAGAAGCTCTAAAACATCTCTTATGGTTGTCTGACCCCGATGCTGTTTTTGAGACCGCTTTAGGCCTTTATGATTTAAAACTTGCTGCTATTGTGGCGATAAACTCGCAGCGGGATCCAAAAGAATTTATCCCTCATCTTCAGGAACTGGAGAAGATGCAATTCCTCTTAATGTGCTACAATATTGACCTAAGATTGTCAAGATTTGAGAAAGCTTTAAAACATATTGTTTCTGCTGGGGAGGATCATTTTTCTGATTGTATAAACCTAATGAAGAAAAAACCTCAATTATTCCCTTTGGGACTTCAGTTGATCACAGATAATGCTAAGAGGAAATTAGTCCTTGAGGCATGGGGTGATTATCTTATTGATGAAAAAAGTTTTGAGGATGCTGCAGAAACTTATCTCTGCTGTTTCAATTTGGAAAAAGCTTTGAAGTCATATCGTGCTAGTGGTAACTGGAGTCGGGTGTTTATAGTCGCCGGGTTTCTTAAAATGAGAGAAGATGAGATATTGCAATTGGCTCATGAACTCTGTGAAGAGCTTCAAGCTCTTGGTAAACCAGGTGAAGCTGCTAAAATTGCCCTAGAGTACTGTGGGGATATTAACCGTGGTATGGCTTTGTTAATTAGTGCTAGGGACTGGGAAGAGGCTTTGAGAATTGCTTTTATGCATCAGAGAGAAGATTTAATATCAGAACTGAAGAATGCATCTGCAGAATGTGCGAGCTTGCTTATTGGTGAATATGAGGAAGGATTGGAGAAAGTTGGGAAGTATATAACTCGATACTTAGCTGTCCGACAGAGAAGATTACTTCTTGCTGCTAAGGTCAAGGCAGAGGAAAGTTCAATGAGTAATCTTGATGATGATACTGCGTCAGAAGCTAGTAGTAATTTGAGTGGAATGAGTGCTTACTCAGCTGGGTATGTATTCTAACCTTCTTTATAATACTGCTTCACGGTTCTTTTGATATTTACAAAGTCTCTCTCTATGTTTGCTATAACTGAAATAAGGTACTCCTGTTTGGCTGTACAACTTTTGGAAGTTAACATGTAGGGTTTTGTAAAAGCCTCAAACGAATGAAATGTTATTTCTTGACAATGAAGGTTGTAGGCTTTTAGATGATGATCTTATAAGGGTAGTCAAGAGGCTTGTTTGAATATCTACAATAAAAACAATAATTATAATAAAAGAAGCATCTTCATTGTTTCTCTTAAAATGGAAACATTTTAAAACCTTTGCAAAAAGAAAGGAAAACATCTGTAATAACATAGGATTGTAGGAATATAAATTGAAGGGGGAAAATAAGAATGTTATTGAATTGGACCTTGATAGATAACAAACTTCTATACTCTTGACACCTAATTTAATTAGATGGATTTTGCTTTGCTTCTTTTGTGCTTCTCTAATATATTTCCGTAGAGGTCCATCTACCTGTATTTGGAAGTTACTGATGCATTGTTCTGGTTCTTGCTCATGTTCTATAGTTACGGCCTTACTATAAGTTGCACACCTATGTCCTTGAGTTCTATGGAGTATGGATGTTGGTTCATGTTTTGTCTTGTTAAATCTGAAGATGCTTTAAGTTTTATTTATTTATTTATTTATTTCATCAATAAAATTGTTTCTTATCCCAAATTTTTATTTATTTGTTTATTTATTTTTTGGAGAAGAATGTGGCTCTTTACTTGTAACTTTGAATCTGTAAATATGAATTATTGACTTTGGAGTCAAAATTTATGGCAATTCTAGTGGGCTGTGTGATTCAATTTCTCAACTCTTAAATAGATCCTTACTGATTTTGCTGAAATTTATGGTATGTATTGTTTGATATGGCAAGACTAAAATTTTGTGAGTTTCTGATAACTGGCAGTTCCAACAAAGGTTTCAGAATTTTTGCTTGTTCTTTTTTCATATTTTTTTCTTTTTCTAAAAATAATCTCTCCTCCTTCTTTTAAGTTCAATTTCTCATCCCAAGCCTAGTTTCTACAAACTCTAAATATATGGTTGAGCATGAAGAAGATCGAATATCAGTCTGCCAATATATCCGTTATGAGTGAACCTGGAGAAGATGCTTTTACTTCTATTTGGCCACCCTTCTGTATAAACATGTGGGTTCTTCGAATATTAGTTTTTCAGTGCTTGCCTCAAATTATGAACAGGAGTAAAAGGAGTTCAGCTGTTTCCATGAGCACAACTGCAGGTAGGAAGTCAAGAGAGGCAAGACGACAGAAAAGTAGAGGAAAAATCCGTCCTGGAAGGTATCTAAAGTGGTTATTTTTCTTTGTAACTATGGCATCTTAGCACTCAGGAAATAACATTAATATTTTACACTTGTAGTCCTGGTGAGGAGATGGCTCTTGTAGAGCATTTAAAGGGCATGTCTCTAACTGCTGGGGCTAGGTCTGAGCTAAAATCATTATTGGTTTCCCTTATGATGCTGGGAAAGGAAGAAACTGCAAAGAAGCTCCAACGAACAGCAGAGAGCTTTCAACTTTCACAAATGGCAGCTATGAACCTTGCAAATGATACTATTTCTAGTGATATAATAAATGAACAGGCAGACACATTGGAAAACTACGTACAAGTATTGAAAAGTGAAGTCCAAAAATTGGAAGTTTTCTCGTGGCGTTCTAGAGTATTCCTTTCTTCATGACTGGTGAGCTCTGGTAACTTGACTGATTAAATTTTATTCTAACTTGACTACTTGAGCATGCTGTGTTTTTATGCCTATCTGTTAGCTTGCATGTAAATAGCATTTGATGGTTGTCTACTGACCAATTAAATTTCATCATATCTGTCATTACTATTACCATAATCTATGAAGTACAGACACTTTAGTTTGCCTAATGTGTCCGTGTTTAGCACGTGTTGGACACTTAGGTCCTCCAACACTCATTGGATACATTGGACATATGCTAGTGCAACAAATGTGTTAGACATGCATAAAACATTTGTTGAGTGGGCTAAAAAGACACATGGCAATAATAATAAATTTTGAGTGTAATATATTTCAAAATAATTTTCTATGTACACAAATGCATCAACCCATTTACTTTGAATTTTCTTCTAATATATAAATGATATATATTTTAAATAAATGTGTCCTTATCATGTTTGTGTTCTAGATTTTTACAAAATGACGTGTCACCATATTCGTGTTGTATATTTGTCTCATATCTATGCTTCTTATACCATAATCACTCCATTTCATGCACGGAAGAATTCTATTAGAAACTGGGGAACTACAGAAAGCTGAGAATAAGATCTTCCAGCCTCAACATTTTTCTACCTCCTCATTCTAAACATGAAGTTTGTGAGATGGACATATTCTGATATATAGGCAAAGCATAAAGATAAGGAAAACCAATTTGAGAATTCTCCCTCCTATAAACACCTTCCAAATCCTTCCCTCTAGAATTGTAGCATTGCACCTTTTATTACTCATTGGTGCAAGAATAACATCTCTGTTAGGATATTTCCTAACAAGAAACACTCGAGAACGCTAAAAAACCAACAAGAACTCTAAATGATAGATTCATTTTACAATATCAATTATGAAACTATAATATACCCTACCTTTTTGTAAGGGGCTACTCTCTCCCAGAATTCTCTGGAGGAAATTACCACAAAATTCTTCACTACCTTCTTCACTACCCACTCCCACCATTTATAACTCCTAACAACCTTACTCTCTAATTACTAATATGCCCTTTCTAATAACCATACCGATATTCTCCTAATAATCCGAGTATTGACATTCCAATTTAGTTGTTAATTAATGTTGGTATTCTTTTGCATTGATTCCAAATATTCTTCATTTTTCTATAACGTTTTTAGGTTGAAGAAACCTTGACTGCTGATACTGGATATGCATATCTTCATATTGACAATCCATGTAGATCAACATATTTTGCATTTTTTTCTAATTTTCCTTTTATTCTGTTTTCAGCTTTTAACCAAGGGAAAGATATCTGCCTTTTTAAATTAAAGCCTTTGCAATCTCAAATTCAGGCACAGGGTTATAATTTTAAGGGATTGAAGGGAAGATACAAATGCTGAGCTGAAGAATGAGTTTTGATAGAATTTCATCCAAGTTTTGCAGAAATCTTTTGCTTTTAGAATCTGTATCAGTACACATCTTCATGTTAAGCCAGAGAGATTTTACAATACAGAATGTGGTTAGAATCCAAATCAGAGTGTTTGATGATGGGTTGTGTTGCTTTTCTTTTTTTCTTTTTTTCTTTTTTTCCCTTCCCATTTTGCGGTTCCTCAATTTATTTAAATAACAAGGTTATGAGTGTCTGAGATAGAAACTAAAGAAGAATTTTCTTCTTCTTTTTCATCTCTTTTCGTTTAACAAATTGTAAATTGGATTACTGTAGTTTTCTATTGGTTATTTTGTCAACTGAGTTTCTCTAAAAATTTCAATTGGTAATTTTGCCTTTAATTTTCAATTTTAAACAAAAAAAAAACATAGAATTTTGTTAATTTAAATTAGGTTTAATTCTTATTTTGGTCAATGAATTTTAAATTTTGTTCTATTTTGATCTCTAAATTCTAAAAAATGTCTATTCTAATTCTTGAATTTTTAAAAAGTGGGTATCTTTTCCATTAAGATTTTTTTAACTTCTACATGGGACTTGTATTTTTTTAATAACCATGTTAATTATTTTTTACAAGATATCTCAAAAGTCGTCATTTTGCGTTCAAGATTTTGGCTGTTGACTAATGTATTGATTCTTGACATTTTACTTTACTTCATCTTATTCATCTTATTCAACTAATGTTAGATGCAATTTCATTTTAAGTAAATAAAATTTTAATAATATAAATCAAAATGGAATACTTTTTAAAAATTTAGGAATTAGAATAATGTGTTTTAGAGTTTAAAGATTAAAATAAAACAAGATTTAAAGTTTAAAGATCAAAATATGATTTAATATGAAAAAATCATAATGTAGAATTGATAATTTTTTTAAATAAAATCTTAAATAATTAAAACAGCGACTCATAAACTTTAGAATACGGTTGCTTAAGAAAAACGAAGAAAGAAAAATCCGCAGGCATTTATTCCAAAAATTGAAAGAGGATACTCGTAGTTTGAAAATTGGATTTGGAATGCATAGCCGCTTTAAAAAATTGGAAAATAAAGGGCCCAACCGGGTTCGAACCGATGACCTCTTGATCTGCAGTCAAATGCTCTACCACTGAGCTATGGACCCTTTGTTGAGAAATCTAGTAAAATATATTTTATTAATCAAATTTCAAACAATTAACTTGCAGTTTGTTTGGTGGGTAAGAATTTTGGAGATGAGAATCAAACCTCCAATTTCTAGGAAAGAGGATAATTTTAATTACCATTAAATTAAGTTCATTTTAGTTAATTAACTTGCAATTTATGTGATGGCATTCACAATTTTTAAAAAATAATTTAAACTACAATTCCAAAGTTTTTTTTTTTTTTTTTTTTTTGGCAAAATTTCAATTACACCACATTTGCAACTATGTTTTTTTCCAAATTTTAGATAAATTATAAAATATACGTGTTTGAAAACAAGTTTCTTAAAGGAGTTCATTTATTCGTATTAAATTTAAATGGATGTCAATCACTCTAATATGGTTTAATCAATTAAGATATATACCTTTGATTGCCACTAAGAGATCAAAAGCTCGTACTCCTACTCTAGTTTAACTATAAAGTTATAATTGAATCATGTTGATACAAAATAAACGATTTTATTATTATTATTATTGCAATTGAGGGCAGAAAGATTCGAATCATAGATCTCGTAGTTTCTAATACACTCAGATGCTAATTAAACTATGCTCGATTTGACAAATAAGAAATTTTATGAAGCATGCTTAACTCGAAATTTGAGTTATAATCAATATTTCCTATTTACTAAAAGCCATAATCTCTTAAACTATATCACTTCATTTAAATTATGTCTAATAAATTGAGAGCCACATCAACATTTAATGTGTTAAATTATATCTAAATAAGAGCACAAGTTGCCTGTTTGGAACCTCATGATTTTGATGGATTTCAAATGAATTTCATTGTTTGATATGTTCGATCTCTCAAACATAATATCCGATGATGAGATTGAACCACGAGGGTTCTTTCCTAGCATTGGCTAAAAGGTGTTGAACAAAAGGGTTCTCAACCCAGCCCAGCCTTATGTTTGAGAGATCGAACAAAAGGGTTCTCTCTTGAACATGATATCTGACGTTGAGATTGAACCACGAGGGTTCTCTCTCAACCGGGAATTAGTTTAGCTATGTTTTCAGATACAATGGTTTTAAAAGTTTTATGTACACGTTTGCTTGGCATGTTTTAGTTCCAGTATTCTGTTTTCTAGCTTTCAGTTTAAGCATAAGACTTATGTTTTTATTAAGTCACTCACTGAGTGAGTAGCTCATTCTTTCAAATGTTTTTCTTTTCCCAGGTAGTGGTCATCTCTCCAGAGCTTAGCTGTCATCTTGCTCTGCCACTCAAGGACTTCAGTTAAAAATCAAAAGTCTAGAGAGAAGTTTTAGGTGTTTATTCTGTAAATGTTTGTACATATGTGTTGCTCATATTTAGGACTAGTAAAGTATATCGGGACCATTGAACTCTGTATGAGTTAATATAATGTAGTTATGTTGTTGTTGTTGTTGATCCCTGGTGTTCTGAGGTTATTTTTAAAGTTTCCTTAGTTTGGTGAATGTTATATATGTATTTCAGGGATCTAAGCAGGGTTGGTAACTCACATCTGGAAGGGGATGTGACAAGAATGATTTTAAAATCTAAAATGTTTTCAAATATTGTCTTAATATTTTTTTTTAAAAAAAAATCTGATTATAATGCTCTAATTTTGAAGGATTTCATAGGATTTGATAGTAAATTACTTAATTAACTCATCAAATTCTAATTTTCAATTAATACATCATAATTAAAAGGTTATATTAGTAATTTTCCATTAATACATTAAAGTTAAATATAGTAATTTCATAACTTTATTTTCTTTTCCAATTACCATCTAAACACAAAATTTTAAATACACCTACTTCAAAACTTTCTTGTTTCAAACAAAGTAATAAACAAAGTTATTAATTTAAAAACATTTCTTGGATTTCAAATCACAGGAGTTAGAATCATTTCTTAAACTTATTCTTTCTGAATCCAAAGAGAGGGTAAATTCGAGTATAATAGATCTTATAAACTCATATAATGTTTAGTTTATAAAGGTAGGCAAGTGTCATGACCGATGAAATCATTATTGACCCATTGTACTTTTAAAAAGGATCTCCTAAGTTAACATGAGAATGAATTACATCAGGTTTTTATTTAATCAACACTTTTTGTCCTTAGTGTTTGACTCAAAGCTTGAATTTGACCTTTACAAAAATTAAAAGATAATGGCTTACCACAAACACATTAGCCAGTCAAAACAAACAGGACGCTGTAAAGTCATCAGTTTTGCATTTCCCAGTGAACAAATAAACATCCAACAATTAGATTTAAATTCATAAGCTTGAAAGAAAAGCCTTGCAGCAAAAGTAGGTCAGATATTGATTCATAAAGGCCTTAGGAGGAGGTCATGACAAAGAGATTAAATCATGAGAGGAATTGAATAGAAAAGAATGGAACCTATAAAACTCGAAAATCATTGAAAATTATTCCGAGTGGTTGTCCTGATAAAACCAAACTGGCATTCATCCATCCATATTTACCTGCATATAAAATTAATCCATCCAAGTAAAATCCAGTGTCCACCAAACCCAAAGAACAATCATCCTTAAAACTCTTAGGTAAAAACTTTTTAAGAACAAGCCAATATTATGATCATATAGCATTCATAAAAAGCAAGTTTCGAGCCCACAATCTTATGAACATTTCACGTAATCAACTCCAGATCTGCATCACATCAGCCGGATCGACTCCTGATAACATCAAGCCCCATCTCACTAGGATCAGTTGCTTGCAATTCCACTTGAATTCCGTCTAACTCCCTCTTGAACCTATCCTTGGAACTTGCATAAATCATCTTGCTTCTCACCTTTGATGTATCAGGAGACCTTAATACAAAATTGATAAATCATGAGTCAGAATGTGTAATGAAATGAGAGACAAAACCATTTCGAAAATAATGAGTGAATGCTAGGTAGTACGTTTACCATGCAATGAATATAATCCTGCTCTTTTGGCAATTCTCTTCAGTCACGAAATCAAAATCATAGACTGCGTATCGGCATTCATCAGCAGGGAGGCTGGCAGTGAAGTCCTCATAACTTTGAGATGGCTCGCCAAGCTTTTCCACCACAACCTGCTTCTGTTTTTCCTCAATCTTGAAAACTATAAAACGGTAGGTTCTTTTCGCCTTCAAATCCAGAAACCTAAGCTTGCAATCATCGTGCACAGCCATCCCTGACGCTGCATTTGCCTGTGATAGATTGATTTACAAATATAAATTATGAACTCAGAGAACCTAAATCTCCATAGTATCCATGAACCCCAACCATAGTAGAAATCCAGTGCAGACTAGAAAAAGATTATGGAAAAAAAGTGGGCCCAATTTCCCTTTACTCTTAAGGAATTGGACCTCTTTGTTAAAAAATACGACCATGCAGCTCAAATTTGATAAATAGAATCTACCAGAGTTTCCTTCAGAGAGATACGCATCCCACCTAGACCCCTTAGAAATTTATCTAGCTTCTTTGTCAAAGGCTAATATATCTTCTTCAGTCATAGAATAAGTTAACAAAATGGAGTTGTCTGTATATAGTAAATATGTCCTTCCTACCAGTTTTTCATAATTGAATGAGCCTCTTATCCATTGATAGGCATATCCAACAGGTTTTAACAAAAAATGTGGCCTAAAATTTTAGACTTATAAATTATAAGGTCTAAAGTGGTCCCATGAGAATTTTGAGATGAAATGTGTAAAGGGGTTTAGAGCCAAGATTTCAAACCACTTCCCTACTCTTCATGATACACCAATTTTATAATCAAAGGATTTCTTCTTCGAGAAACCTTTCCATTTTGGTATTTTGTGGGGAATATGGCATAAAACTCGACATCAATCTAAAACTAGCCCACTCAAGTTATTAGAATCACTTAAGTGCTTGGGGAATCCACTACCGACATGTATGGTTGAGGATAAAATATTTGAGCTATTTCTTTGTTAAGATCACAATTAACTTCTACTTGAGTTTCCCCTGCCAAGAAGTCTTCATATTATTATTGTAGTCATAACCATGCTCTGCTACTAAACAACATAAGAATTGTCTGAACACACAGAGGCCCAGAAACAAAGCCAGTTAACAATGTACCTACAACAGTGTTCAGATCCTAGATTCTTTAAGGAAGTCCTAAAAAAGACTTCAGTACAGTATGAACAGAACCTTTGGAAAAACTTTTAACATAAAGGGAAAAAAAAACACTATCCCTTTTTCCAAACTCATTTCTTGCTGTCATTATACCCAACAGTGACCCTAATCTTTGATGTGAAGGAGACCAACTTTAACCAGGTCCTCCCTCCTGAAATTATAAAGCCACCTCTTATAACACACCTTTGAGTTTTGCTGCTCAACTCTATGGTCTATACCAAACAAGTCTCCTATCCCCATTTTCTAACAAATACACACTAATGCTGATGGTGATAAGGAAGAGAACAAAGGATTAACAAGAAGAGGGAGAAGAAGGCGACTCATTGACTATTCCCAAATGGAATAACTTATATTCATGAAGGAATTTTCACAAGGACCGACCCAAAGGAAAGAAGTGTACTAAAATGAGATGGGCTACTCAGCTAATCAACCTCTACTTAAATAGTTAATTGATGTTATCCTTTTTTATCCAACATCCATCAGTTCTTCCCATCAAATTTCGTCATTAAGCGTTCCTAGCTTTCAAAATTATAATTTTTTAAGAATTCGTCACTCTCATTTAAGATCGTGTATTGCAAAATAACTCACGACACTAATTATATCCAACAACACAACTGCATACATTTAAGCCACTGAGATGAAGCAAACACAAATTAATTATCACCTTTATTGTACAAAATGGAAACTTTACAAAATAAATTAAAAGATTGATAAAAGAATGGACCCATATGTGTGTGTGTGTGTGTGTGTGTATATATATATATATATATATATATATAACCTTGAAATTACTAAACAGATATGGTAACAAGGTCCTAGTGAAAATTGGAAGAAATGTACGACAATATAATAAGTCGTCGCGTTACGTCAACGGTGGCCAATGCTTTTACGTTTTACCCACTCGCTTAAAAGAAGCATGGCCCTCTAAATATATAGATATAAACAGGAACGGAGATCAAACACTAATATATCAGCATAATCAATAGTCTAGGGCCATAAAAACAATAAACAAGCGGAGCAAAATAAAAATCGAGACGAAGAGAAACAAATTAGCGATCAATTGGGGCAGCAATTTAGAAGGATTCGGTTTCAAAAGAACCAAGAACAAGACAGATCGAATAGAAAAACGGCGATGATGAAGAAATAGAGGAAAAGTAAAGATATAAATTAAGGGGAAAAAAAAGAGATAAATGGGTGGAATGAAGGGCATAGAAGAGGAAGAAAAGCTCACCATTTTGCCGAGAAAGCGCAAGAAAAGGCGAGAAAGAGTGAGAAAAATTAGGGCAACCAGAAGGGATATGATATGATAAAGAATATAGAAACGAGGGGGTGAAGGGAAGAAGAGGATGATGGGATTGGGAATTTGAGGGCTCTGCTGTGCAAATAGATTCGACGCTAATATTAAAAAACCCAAATATTCTCATTTTTTATTTTTTATTTTTTATTTTTATATATACATAAATTTTTAGGATCTTTTTTGAAAAGTAATAATATAAGAAGTGAGTCCAGCTCGTTACTTTTGTTATTGTTTACATATTTTAGATAATCATAATGAGATATAGGATCTATCTTGAAATTTGTAATCAAATTACATAATCTGATTGTGAAATAAGAGGTGTTTAATATGATTGCAGTTGAAAATTACGTGTTATCGTTATCGTTACCGTTACAGATATTTAACCGTATGAATATCATGAATTTACGACATTTATTGTTACTGTTATCGTTATCGTTACTGTTAGGGTTAAATCGTAATAGTAACGGTAAAATATGATAAATTTGTAATTCTAAGTAAACACGATAAAAAACAATCCAATTATATTTGCAATTCAAGCCTATTATGATTTACCCATCAATGAAATTTCATTCCAATTACGTCAATTTTCATTACATTTGGTAGACGTGACCTTAGTACGAGATTTGAGAGTGATTTTGAAATCGGTAAAATCACTTCGATCAGGTCTTTAATCATGTACTTTTAGTTTAATATTTGATTTATTTTTGTACTTTTAAATGTTTATCCCAATTGATTATGAATTATTGCAGGTATATTTTGGAGTGATTTTGAAACTTGAAAAAGTGATTTGGACACTCCCTCAATCTCTAAACTTTAATTGGTAACGATTTATTTTTAAATTTGTAACAATTTTAATTCTCGAGCTTTTATGAGTAATAATTAAGTATTTATCCTTTCACAAAAAAGAAAAAAAAACTATACCTATACTTTAGGATTTGTAAAGATTTAGTCAAATATTGTAACAAAAAAAATAATTAAGATTTAATTAAATTTCGTATACATATAGATTGATAGATTTATTAGAAATCAATTTTTTTTTTTTTAATAAACTCTAACGACTTTGTCATTACATACTAACAATTTACAGTTGATTTTAGAGATATAAATAAATAAATAAGTATTTATATATATAGTCAACTAAAGGAATAAATTTGCTTCTAAGACAGTATTTTTTTTAATCAAATAATTATGTTATTGACAAAATGACTTATAATTCAACGATAATTAGCATACTTTCATCTTTAAAGTTTGGAGTTTCGATCTCCCATATTTTTTAAAGGGATTAATGTTGCCTTTTCTTTCCGTCTGTTTTGAAGGGTACACTGGCCTTTCTCAATAGCTTATTTCTAACTTTAATTTTTAGTAAATTGGAAAGATTGATCGACGGATAAAACATTAAATTTTTAAACTCATAATCTTAAAAAAAAAAAAAAAAAAAAAAAAAAAAATGTAGCTCCCAAAAAGAAACAATAAATCTCACAATGGCTAATTAAAATCACTTGTACTTAAAAATATGGTAATTATTTTTAATGATAAAATCAACCGAAAATATTTTTAAAGCAAAATGTCGCTATACATTAATGATAAACAGTGAATTTTATTTTATTTATAGTAAGTTGACTAGAAGAAGAAAATAAATGAAAAAAATAACGTTATTAATAATAAAATAATTGAACTAAAAAGATTAAAAAATAAATAAAAAATGTGGTAGCGATTCACACTGGCGGTGGGGGACGATTGCTAACGTGACCAAGCGGTTAAAAAACCGAACATTGTACCAATTAATTGGTTCCACCCAATTTTAGTGGTGGGAATCGTTTTGGTCCCACGTTCTGTTGATTTGATGCTGGTGAAGGAAAAATTTCCAACTTTCCTTTAAAAAAAAAAAAAAGGAAATCAATTTTGGCAAATACTATATAATTTATGCATCTTTTATGCCAATATGATGCAACTTTTTGGGGAAAATTTAAATTTGATATGGACTGAAATTAACATTTCAATAAATCTAATTTCAGATTTTTTTAAAAGGTTTTCTGAATATTGATGAGTTCTTTTTTTAATTTAAGAAAATGGAACCATTGGCCTATTTTTAGAGGCCTAAATGAAATTAAATTAAGACCACGATACTGATGGGTCCTATCATGAAAATCTGTAATCAATATTATAATCTCATTGAGAACTAAAACGAGATCTACCGTATTTTTAAAATATTTTTGAACGATCTTCAGATTTGGTCTTAAGTATTATGTTTTGGATTATCGCTAAATTTTATTGGTAAGACCATGTTATCTATGTATTTGGTTGATAATAATATTCATAAAAAAAGTACGAAATAAATCCAAAATTTTGGGATATGGTCAATATCGGTAGCCCAGTTAATTTTGGAATCATGTTGCTATTTTATTTTTCATTCTTTCTTTCTAGGTAAAGAAAATAAAACAAAACAAATGGATGTTTTTTTTAAAAAATTTGTTGAGTGAGAGAATATGAGCCAAATTAGAGGGGAAATTTTTGTCAAGCAGAGAATAGAAATCCTAGTATATTGATGTTATTTGTCCAATAACAATATCAATTAAAAAAAGTGAAAAAAAAATCTAAAATTCTGGGATGTTATTTGTACGATACGGTATTTATAAAAAAATCTAGAATTTTGGATATTATTTGCTAATAAAATATCGGAAAAAAAAACAAATCAAAATTTTGGGATGTCATTTGCTCGATAGCGTACCAGTAAAAAAATTCAAAAAAAATTCAAAATTTTAGGATGTTATTTGCTTAATAAAAAAAAATTAAAAAAATTGAGATTTTATTTGATAAGTTAAAAAAAATTAAAAAATCTAAAATTATGGGAAGTTGTTTGTTCGATAAATAAAGATATTGATTAAAAAAAATTAAAAATCCATTCCGTTTACACCAATAGTAACAGTTAAGTAAACAACATCAATAGTAATTAAATTACGTTTACAAAATAGTTAAGTAAATGTGTTCAAAAGTAATCTAATTACCTTTATGATTGAGGTCCATTACAATTGATTTATCAACGAAAATCCATTACATTTACACTATTTTTCGTTCCAATGACATAAACGTGGCCTAAATGAAATTTGATACAAACATGTTGTGAAATTACTTGTTCAACTCATAAACATGCTCAATAAACTGATGCTAAAAAAGTGGATCTCGTTTCTTTCTCTCGCTTCTCACTCCATCTTGTTTCTTCCTCTACTTTCTTGAAGGTTTTCTAGCCCTTATCTGTGAGTGTTTTCTTCCATTTTCTCGAAGGTTTTCTAGTCCTTAGCTGTGAGTTTTGTCGTTCACCCTGTCTGTTGTCGACATTGCGGTTTTGTTACTGTCTAGTGCTAGTTGCTTCGCCCCATTTTTCTTCTTTCGTTTTTTTTTGTTTTGCGTTTCTTCTTCCTTATCTTCTTCATCTTCTTTTTTACATTTCTTCTTCACGTAGCGTAAATCAGAGTGAGACTCTAAAGAGGAAGAAGCGAGAAGAAGGAACAAAATCTCAGGCCCTCGTACGCGTTTTAGGGTCAAATGGACAGTTCCATATGTGTCTGACGTCAGGAAAAGACCATTTTTCATTCATTTTTAATCTTATGCCAAATTTCAATTGGGGATCTAAAAAAAGGTCATTCATACAAGCTTTTTTACTTTGTTCCTCTTGTTTTTGTTAGGGGTGTTCATAGGTTGGGTTGGGTGGAGTTGAAGAATTTCTTAAATCAAACCTAATTGTTCGAGTTGTAAATTTATTCAACCCACTCAAATAATCCTTATTAAAAAACGAACCCAACCCAACTCATTTATGAAACATTTGAGTTGGGTTGATTTGGGTTACTTGGATCACTTATTTAAATTTTCATTACAAAAAGAAGAAAAAAAATAATATAAATATGATTTAATTATTTTCGTATGTTAATTAATAATAAAACTCAATTTCAACTTATAAAATAAAAATTTTCTTTCTAAAGTACTAAAAAAATGTTTTTGTTGGAGAATAAATTATCCAAAAACTAATTAAAACAAAGAAAAATAAAATAAATATATACATACATAATTGTATTATAAGTAAAAAAGAAAATCTAATGTAATAAAAGTTCGGATTGTTTTTTGTTATTTTAGGTAAACATATGAACTAATACAACTCATAAAATTTAAATTTATTTGAATCCAACCTAATCCAACCCAAATATGTTGATATAACCCAACCCAAAATTGCACGTATTAGATGGGTTGATCAGTTTTTTCAAGTCTTCGAGTTTTTTGAACATCCCTAATTTTTATAATTGGTAGTCTTTGAGTTTTTTGAATATCCCTAATTTTTATAATTGGTTTTCTTTGACAATCATTTTAGCTATTTTGCTTCAATTACATGGAGTGTGTCGTTAATTTATGTATAATTCAACTATCTTCACGGGTCACAATAACATTGATCAATAAAAAGTGATCTTCCAACCATATACTAGATAGAGATGTGGGTTCTTTGAGCATAATAAGTTAAACTGTGAGCAATAAAATTACAACTCCGAGGACAAAAATTAATATATTAGATATGTGTTCTAAAAGATTAGATAATCTTAGCCCCTCTAATTGTTTGAATAAATTAAATGGCTACAAAATTATTTTTTTAGAATAAAATTGGTGGGATGAAAGATCAAATCTCCAACAACAAGCAAGTTTATACCAATTACCATTAAAATAAGCTCGTTTTGGTTGATTATCCTCACCACACATTATTGATCTTAAAAAAAGAGAAAAAAACACGATCTATAATTTTAGCTCTCCATGATTGAACTATATATTCTCTACTTTAGAGGTTAAAGGTTTGAATCCTCCAACTCTAAAACTATGAATATAAACTACACAACCTGTCTAATGAAGTTCTGTCTCTAAATTTGTTCATCTATTTATTTGTGAAACTTATAATCTGACCTATTTTATTTCATAAATTCATATCGGTTAAATTAGAAGTTTAGTTCTTGAACTTTAACATTTGCATTGGTTTGGTTTACGAACTTTTAAAAGTATATGATAGAGTCTTGAAAATTTAATTTTGTGTTTAATAAATCTCTAAACTTTTAATTATATCGATCATACCAGCAAAAATTTATAATCACTAATTCATTTATCTTAAAACTATCCCACATAATAGGGTTGGTGAATCGACACGTCGTTTTGATACATCATACTGAATTTACTATTTAGGACACCAAATTTACTAAAATTCTCCACCAACCCCTCTTTAGACAAGAGAGGAAAAAGAAAAAGGAAAAAGAAAAAAGAAAAAGAGGGTGTAAAATCAATTAAAATTATGGGGTTGGATCATATTTGTCCTTATTAATGGCTATTTTCTGAGTAAGAGTAACAGGAACTAAGCACAGTCCTTCACTTCTTAAATTTCTTTGCTTCTGTTGAATTTCCTGTAAAAAGAAATTGACGTTTAAGACAGACCCATCTTAAATTGAGGAGTAATTTTTATAATTTTATCTTCCTTTTGAAATTTCACCATAAGAAAGAGATTGGTAGATGAAGAATTTTTTTACAGTTTTACCTCAGGAATTTGGCTTTTATATGAGCTACTCTGCATTTGAAGTAGATTCTGCTCCAAACCCAGAAAAAAAATTATGAATTTCAAGCTTCAGATCACTTTTTATTATTATTATTTTTTTATTTATTTTTTTTTTTTAAAATTGCAAGAATTACTCTTGAAGTATGATGTTAGTTGTAATTATATCTTCAAACTTTTAATGGTAAAAATTGGACTCCTAAACTTCTAGAAAGATTAAAATTGGGTTCTTAAACTTACTATAATTGCTGAAATTGGACCCACAAATGATAAAAATGAAACCCTTGAACTCATATAAATATTATAGTTAATACAATTATGTAAATTTCAAGGTCAAATTTGACTAAATTTTAATATATATAAGTTTGAGGACATAATTTTTAAAATTAAAAGTTTAAAGGTTTATATTGTAACTATCACGATGATTTTTGTAATTTGTCATAATATTTTTTAAATATTATACCTGAATGTGCTCTTGAACAAATTTGATGTAAAGACAGGCTTCTTGAAGAACAGATGCAGTATCCGTCTACAATAAAGTTAATAAAAACATAAATACTGTTTTAAGAAGAGAAACTACTCCATATTTCATTTAAAATTCTCTTGGTTCTATGTCTTGAATCTACGTTATATTTGGTCTTTATATTTCAAAAAATTATACTTTCATTTTCGAGATTTGAGTATAATTCCATCTTAATATGTTACATTCTTACCTTTAAAGTTTTGAGTTTAGTTCTCATTTAGGTCACATTTACTTTAAAAATGTAATAAATAAATAATAATGATTTGGAAAGTGGGTCCCACTTGATTACTTTGGATGTTGTTTACTTATATTTTGCACATTTGAGGCTCACTCCCAAATCCGTTTTACAAAAATGCAAGTTGATTGACGAGCAGAAAGTGGTCAATCCAATTGTGTTACATCTTTACTGTTACAATAACGATTATTATTATTATTGACATTTTTACTGTTACCGTTATTTTCACCCTAATAGGTAAAGGTAACAATAATAGTAACAGTAAATTTGATAAGATTTATAATTTTAAGTAAATGCAATACAATAACGTTTGCTATTGTGACTCATTATGATTGAGTTATCAATGGAGTTCCATTAGATAACATCAATTTTTATTACGAATTGGTAAACATGGCCTTAGTCCTTAACTTTCAATATTTTACATTTTTACCCTTGAGTTTTCACTAATGTTCATCTTGGTCTTCGACATTAACTTTTTGTTAAATAATTTAAAATAATTATGATGTGACAGTTTTTAATTAATTTAGTAGTGATAGAAAATTAGTAAAAATTAATTTAATTACAATTAATTTTATTTTTTTTAAAAAAATTAATTAGTAAATATTATAATAAAGATTGAAAGTGAATATAAAAAATAAAATTAATTAGTGAATATTTAGGAACTATGTAAAAAGTAATTTTCTTAAAAAAATAAGAATTACCAACCTTGCCGAAAGGTGAAACAAGCTTTTGAAGGGCAGTAACTTTATCGCTAAGCCTTTGGCTTCTCCTTACTGGTACCTGCAACTTCTTTCAGTAAAAGACAAATGAAAGTGCATAAGATGGTAACAAAAAAAAATAGTGGATTCGATTTTTGAATTTTTCAAATCAGTTTGAGTGATTTTAGCTCGGTTTAGTAACTATTTTATTTAATTTTTAATTTTTAAAAATTAAACTTATAAATACTTCATTTAACCTCTAAATTCCTTGCTTTATTATCTACTTTCTTTTAAATGTTTTCAAAAACCAATCCAATTTTAAGTAGTTCTTAAAAATTGTTTTTATTTAGCTAAAAATTCAACTCAATTAGAGTAAAAATCGAATCGAAAATAGATTGAATTTTCAAAAACCAAACTCTTAGGTTGTTTTTATTCTTTTTTATATCAATATATTTTCTCATTTTTTTATTTAAATAAATAAGACATTATTTGATAACCATTTCGTTTTTAGTTTTTGAAAATTAAGTATATTTTTTTCTCATTTTTACAATGATTTGCATCTTTCTTAACTGTAATGTTAAATTCTTAGCTAAATTCCAAATAAAAAACAAAATTTTAAAAATTACTTTTTTTTAATTTTTAAAATTCAACTTTTTTTTTTAATTATTAATAAAAAATAAACAATAAAAGAAGAAATTTAAATATGAAAATAGTGTTTATAAATTTAATTTTAAAAAACAAAAGACAAAAAATAAAATAATTACCGAAGTGATTTAAATAAAAAGTTTGAAGTACTCTGCTAACTAAGGGACTAACCTTCATTCTCTTGTAATCTCCTGCCAGATCATATGGTGCTGTTTGTAGGCCTTTTTGGGTAAACAACTCATGTTTCTTTGCATTCTACATTAGGCCAGAAAAAGCAAAAGATTACACACAAATTTTCAGTAAAAAGTAGTAAATTCCTTGGAAAGTTGAAGTTTTAAATACAAGCAGGTAAATAATAGAGGGAATGAAGTATTACCAAGTCACTCTCCATAGAAGAAACCTTCTTGGGAAACAAAATTGACTGCGGTGAAATATTATCACTCGTGGATATACTTGCATTGCAACCTTCCACAAGCAGAATTGTCAAGAACAAAAAATTAATATCTAACCATAAAAGAATGTAACTCAGTAATTTTTGTTGAGTAACAAAACAATATTCAAAACTTCAAAAGGCCACTTTTAAATGGTAAATAATTGTGTTGTTTATGGTTTGAGGTCTCAATATCTAGTTATCCAGAAGTGGAGTTGTGAACTCCTTGAGCTCACAATGTAAGGAGTATGACATAAATTTATGTTTTTTAGTTGTGGAGCTCATGAATTCTATAGGCCAATCTATCCATCATAGTCTATTTATACCGTTCTTATTACAAATAATAAGCTGTCCAAATCATCGAGATGCCGTTTGACTCACCAACTTCTTAAGCTGGTTTAAACAAACAACTCAATT
This sequence comes from Benincasa hispida, assembly GCF_009727055.1. Lineage (NCBI taxonomy): Eukaryota > Viridiplantae > Streptophyta > Magnoliopsida > Cucurbitales > Cucurbitaceae > Benincasa > Benincasa hispida. The sequence continues at coordinate 17,197,051 of NC_052354.1, forward strand.
TATTTCAATATAGTAAATACCGTTGAAATTTGTATATTGAAAAACTTCATCTTCTCCTCTATCTCTATTTTTTACATTTATCCAGAAACTTCATTTTATAATCATATACCCCAAACACAAATTTATTAACTCTAAACTAGTGGACCAAATGACGCTTGAAAGTTTAGTTTTGACTTATAACTATAACTTCTTCAGGGCATTTGGAGCAAAAATTATCCTAAGACTATAATAACCACCTTTTACTATAGTAAATATTATTTCAAAATCTCCATTTGTTATAGTATTTACTATTTGCCATAGTTTTTACTATTTTACATTTATCATTTTTTTTTCTTTTCTCCAATGTTTACTATTTCTTTCTCAAACTAAAATAGTTTATACCTCAAACACATATTCTTATAATCCAAACTTAAATAAACTACACTTCAAATACAAATTATTATAACCTTATAATTATAGGACTATATGTAAACCCACTCTTTATCCAAGTGTATCCTTTATTTTTAACTAATAATAAGTATTAAAATGATATTTTGTTATGTCATTTAGTGCAATCATTTTTAAATTAGGTGGTTGAGGGAAAGAAGACATGAAATTTGGAAAAGTCAGGAAGAACACATTTCCCCAAAATAAATATAAGAAAATAAAGAAGAAACAGACTACCTGGCTGGTAGGTAAATGGGTGTTGACAGGGAATAGTGAAGCCTCCACCTTTTAGTTTTAGTTGGCCATCATTGTTGAATAACTTGGACTCCAAACACAACCCACTGTACTTAAATCAACAAACTTTTTAAGTGAAGATCACAATAAGCCCTTCTACAAAAGGTGTTTGTTCCACGTACAACTAAAAAATATCAATTTTATATTTTATTAATTTCTTACATTTTGTATTTCATGATTTTACGACTTTTTACAATTTATATGGTCATTCAAAAAATAAATAAAAAGAGAGAGAGAACTGATACATACTAATTATTAACCATCTGCGATGGAACATCCATGCTAACCAATAAATCTCACTATGTCCTACTACAAAAAGATTTATAAAGTAAGACGTTACCCTACTCCAAATTTAATAAGAGAAAAAGAATCTCGTCAATGAAACGATTATGTCAAGTAAATATATATAACAATGTTGAAAGTATAGATTATAATAAAATTGACCATAACCCATTAGCTTAAGTTTTTAGGTTGATTAATGATTTAACATGATATCATAAATCAAAACAAGAATTCTTATATTCAAACATTTATAATGTCATTTTCTACCAAATCAACATTCATTTCTACTTGTGGAGTATTTTATAAATTGCCCAGAGTATTGATAAGTATTAGAAGTATCGATATAATTAAATTGAGCAATGATTAGGGCTGCATCTAACTTTATGTTCTCCTTCCCTTACACACAAGGGAAAAAATCATTAACACATAACAATTTTTTATTTGACAGATGCCTATACGACAGAAATATAAGTATAACCTAGACAATACCTAAATATTTTTCAATTAGATTTATCATAACTTATTAGTTTAAGCTTTTACGATATGTCCTAAACTATTCCCCACCAAATATCCTTCAAACTTTCTGATTCTTTCCAGGCAAAAAGCTTATGAAAAGAAACCCTCTGAAGTTCAAAGTCAAATCAAATAACAAAATTAGTTGTATTTTCCTATGTAATTCTATTATGAGGGAAGGGAAGAAGAACAAGATCAATATATGGATTGAATTCAATCTTCAATCATATCAGTTCATTAGTCTCCATAATTATTTTTTTTTAAAGAATGTTATGGAAAATTGAAATAAAAGTAATATTGTTAGTTTACAAAGAAAATGAGTTGTATGCTTCTCACCTCTTAGCAGCACCAAGTAAGAGCTCAGTTTCTTAGGTTAGCAACTTTCCTTTGTGGTTCTATAGCCAAATATTAGAACCTGAAACGAACAATTTGATTATTGTATGAGAATTTGCACAAAATGGATATATAGTAAGAGAGAGTGAGAATTTGGGGGGCAATTTGGTAATTCACTCTTTTTTTTTTTGTTGGATTGAAAATTATTTAACTCAAATAAAATGAAAAATAAAATAAATTAACTTGGTTTGACAATGATATTTGATTGATATGAAAAGAGATTCAAATCGATGGGTTTAATAATACAATATTTACATTTTATAGTAGGAGTGTTCAAATAACCCGATAACCTAAATAACACGGACTACCTAATCCAAAATATAAGGGTTGTGTTGGGTTAGTTTTGTTCTTGGGTTGAATTGAATTTTTTTATTTTTATTGGGTTCGGTTGGGATGTGAGTTGGTTAAAAAGAAGATTTGGGTTGACCCAACCCGACCCGACATATATATATATATATATATATATATATATATTCCTCTTTGTTTAAAATTTGATCACTTTGTATTGATTAATTTGTAGATTTTTAATATTTTTCTTTTAAAATTGTTATGATATTTGTCTTTGCTTAAAGTTTACAATAAATATTATAGATATTTGGTATTTAGTATTTTAATTTTACGAGATCTTAGTTATCAGTCATGTGTTGGTATATAAATTTACATATTTTTTTACTAAAAATGAAAAAATAAGTTAAAACCCGACAACTCAAACAAATCGTACCCGATTTTAAGGGTTGGGTTGAAACTTTATTTGAGTCATTTGGGTTATCAATCAAACTAACCCGAATTTTCAAGTTGATCCAAAAAAATATTTTTAACTCAACCCAATCTAACCCATGTATATCTCTACTTTATAGCAAAAAAAATTCCAAAAGTGTAATTGAAACTTTTTGCTATAAGACGTAGGCTACGTAATATATTAATATTAAATCATGGTCAGAATTAAACAATATTTACTGCATGCACATAATGGAATGATGAATTTAATTTTACCATTGTTGGCAATATAGGCTGATCAAGAACAGAGTTGAAAATTATTAATTCCTTTGATAATTATTTGGTTTTTTTTTTAACAGTACTTGTTTTTTTAACAATGATTTCTTTTTATATAAACATTTGAATCCATACCTAAATTTCAATAATAAAAATAAGTTCTTAAGAATTAGAGTCCGATTGGATAACTATTTGATTTTTTATTTTAGTTTTTGAAAAATTAAGTTTATAAACATGTCTTCTACCTCTAAATGTCTTATTTTGTTATCTATTTTCTTACCAATGTTTTAAAAAATTGAGTCAAATTTTGAAAACTAAAAAATATATTTTTTAAGAACTTGTTTTTATTTTTGAAATTTGGCCAAGAATTCAAATTTATTATTTAAAAAAAGATACAAACAATTGTAAGAAAATTGAGAGGAAAGAGCTTAACTTTCAGAACAAAAAACTAAGGCCTCATTTGGTAACTATTTTGTATTTTTGTTTTTGATTTTTGAAAATTAAGTCTATTTTCTCACCATTTCTTCTCATGATTTGCATATTTTTTTTTCAAATACAATTGTTGAATTTTTAGCCAAATTCCAATTCCAATTCAAAAAAATAAAAAATTAAAAAAAATTAAAAAAATAAAAAACTATTTTTTTTAGTTTTCAAAATTTGACTTGGTTTTTTAAACCATTGATAAAAAGTAGATAACAAAAGTAGAAATTTTAGAAGTGGAAATAGTGTCTATAGACTTAATTTTTAAAAAACAAAAACAAAAACAAAAAACCAAATAGTTACCAAATAGGAAGACCGTATTTTTTAGTTTTCATAACTTAACTTACTCGTAAAAGAGAGACTAAAAAAAAAAACCTAAGACGGAAATAATGTTTATAAGCTTAATTTTCAAAATCAAATAGGTATCAAACGAATTTTACGAGATTTTATCTTCACTAATCACAAAATATAGTAATAAGAAATCATATCAATTATAACTATATGTTTATAGAAAATGAGAAACAAGATCTATTGAGTGTGAGGTTGAAAATTTTCCTTTTATAAAGAGTTCTAACATCATAGCCATATTCAATGTATGAAAGGCATATAAAACTTCCAAATTATGACTCAGAGCCTTAATATCTAAATTTTGTCTAAATTTGTAGCTATTTGTTTGGTTTCACTTTCACCAAATTTGAATTTCTTTGATTTATTTATACAAGTTGATTGTTTCCTTTAGCTCATTGATTAATTCATACATATAAATGAAGTACAGGTGCATGTTATAGCTAGTCAAATATACATATAAAATTAAATAATATTTGGATGCTCTTTTCATATAGGTTAATAGAAATTAGCATACAAAACTATATAAAATTACAATTATAGTGTAAACTATAAAAATTTCAGCTTTTACAATAAAAGAAGTAATCATAGAGCACCTAAAACAATAATAATAGTAATAATAAGATTATATTCCTAACCTTGAAACTAAAAAAGAGAGGTTATTTATGATGGGTTAGTCAAGGATGATCAAAGAAGCAGTAATAAGCAGAATAAGGAGGCAACCTTTCGAGGAAAAATCCTTTGTATATTTCAGTGCATTATTCAGACACTCAGGTATAGGTTTATATATACATTTAACCAAAGAATAGCCAAATTGGGCTAAGTAAAATAAAAGGAAAATATATTGTACAGTCCATAAAAGGAAATCATAAATTTGACTGTTGTAGTGAGCACCGTTGGGTTGTTTGTGTGTAGGCTATAGGTTGTAGATCACTGGGCTGAGCATTTGGGCTTTGGTTCTCCTTCACATCCCCCCTCAAATGAGTGAGTAATTCTGTTACCTCGAGTTTGGACCGAAAACAAGAGAATTGAGAGTGGGAGAGCGGCTTCGTCAGGTAGTCTACTACTTGGTCAGCTAAGGGTATGTACCAGACATCAAGTGCTCCTTTAAGTACCTTGCCTCGGACAAAATGTACGTCGATCTCAATATGTTTAGTTTTGGCATGGAAAACCGGGTTGGTGGCGAGAGCACCACCACTGATATTATCACACCAAAGCGTTGGTTTAGAGACAGTAGGAAAGCCAAGCTCGAGTAGAAGCTGTTTGAGCCACACTATTTCAGCAGAGTCATGTGCAAGTGCCCAATATTCTAATTCGGTGCTGGACCTTGCCACGGCAGTTTGCTTCTTAGAGGACCAAGAGAAAACGATGTTGCCCAAGTATACACAGTAGACAGCTATTGAACGTCTATCATCAACATTTGAAGCCTAATCTGCATCAGAGAATGCTGTAATAGAAAGATCTTCTGCTGGTGAAATTAGTAAGCCATGGTTTTTAGTGCCACTTAGGTACTGAAGGACTCTTTTCACTCCTTGCCAATGAACATCGGTTGGTTGCTTCAGGAATTGACTAAGATGATTGACAATGTAAACAATATTCGGTCTGGTAGAGGTGAGATATTGGAGTGCTCCAATGGTGTTGCGATACACAAAGGGATTAGGTAACGGGGTGCCGTTAGATATTGAAAAATGTTTACCTACAGCAGAGGGAGTTGGGGCCGGTTTAAGGTGTTAGAGTTCTAGCCATGAGAGAAGATTATCAATGTATTTGCTTTGAGTTAGGAGAAGACCGGAGCTGACACGAGATGCTTGAATCCCAAGAAAATAGCTAACTGAACCAAGATCTTTGAGAGCAAAGGTTTTGTCCAGCCAGGCAATAACATTGTTGATAAGTGAAGGGCTGTTACCTGTAATGATTACATCATCTACATAAATTAACATGAGGATAATGGTTGAGCCTTCCTTGTAGATCAATAAACATGACTGCTGTGGAAACCCCATGAGTGTAGAGTATCCTTGAGTGTTGTATTCCAAGCTCGAAGAGCTTGCTTCAGCCCATAGATGGCTTTGTGCAGCTTACATACATGGTTGGGCAGAAATTGATTAGCATACCCTGGTGGTTGAGTCATATAAACATCTTCTTCTAGATGGCCATTGAGAAAAGCGTTGTTGAAATCTAGTTGCCGAATGTGTCAGTTATAGCATACAACTACTGTAAGAATGACTCTGATGGTGGTGGCTTTGACCACGGGGCTGAAAGTTTCAAAGAAATCAACGCCAGGGTTTTGGTGGAACCCCTTGGCAACCAGCCGAGCTTTGTGCCTTTGAATAGATCCATCAGATTTCCTTTTGAGTCTGAATACACATTGACAACCAACATAGTTTTGTGAGTAGGTGCTGGCACGAGGTCCCAAGTGTGGTTGCTGTTTAGAGCTTGAATCTCCAAGTCCATTACATTTTTCCAAGCCTGGGTGGCCAGTACATCACTTAATTTGGTTGGTTCAGTGAGGGTGCAGTCACGAACTGTAGTTTTTGTCATCCATACTTTTGGCTTGAAGATTCCAGCCTTGGCATGGGTTATCAATGGGTGGCTCGAAGGTGCTGGTATATGGAAGGTTTGGCCTTCAGGAGATGGAATATTTGAGTGAGTGGAGGGCGACATTGGGGAGGGGTTAGGCAGTGGCAGCAGATTGGAGGGTGAGGCCAGTGGAGATGGGTTTACTGATTTGGGTGAGTGTGGGGTAGATGAAGGGGAAGGAGGTATGCTTTGGCAGGGGTGAGAATAAGGTAAACTAATTTGAAGTTGGATAGAGGAGTGAGTTGAGGCTGGGATATTTGTTGGACTGGTTTCAGTATTGAGTTGTGGAGATGGACAGTGTGGTGGTTGATCATACCAAGGTGGTGGTGGATAAATTAAAGATGGTTGGGCAGTGGGTTGGGACCGTTGGTTCTGCTACAAAACCTGAAACAAAGGGAAAAAAACGTTTCATCAAACTCAACATGCCTTGATATAATGGTTTTCCCCGATTGCGTTAGGCATTTGTGACCCTTATGAACTGGACTAGGCCCAAGATACACACATTTTTCTGACTTATATTGAAACTTTCGACTATTGTATGGTCTGAGATAGGGATAACAAGCACAGCCAAAGGTTCTTAATTCAAAAAAATTCAACTGTTTGTGAAGAAGTTTTTCCATTGGAGACTTTCCTTTTAGACTTTGTGTGGGCACTCCATTAATAATAAAGGTAGAGGTCATGAATGCATCCCACCAAAAATTTAGGGGCATGGAGGCTTGAGCTAATAAAGTCAGTTCCATTTTCAATATGTCTATGTTTCCTTTCTGCCTGTCCATTCTACGTAGAGGTATATGGACAAGATAGTCTTGAACTGACCCTTAGAGTATTACACAATTGATGTATTTTTTTAAATTCTCCCCCATTATCTGTTTGAAAAGCTTTGATGGTTATTCCAAACTGAGTTTTGACCATATTAAGGATGTGAGTAAAGGCAACATAGGTGTCACTTTTCAGTTTTAAAGGATATATCCAAGCAAATCTACTATAGTCATCAAGAAAATGAACATAATAACGATATCCATTAGATGACATTACTGGTGTAGGGCCCCACAATTCAAAGTGTACTAAATCAAAGGGTGAAGATGCATGAGATGAAGAGTTGAGGAAGGGAAGAGCATGAGACTTGCCATATTTACATGCTTTATAGAAAGTAAAGGCTTCATTAACTTTTACTGGCAGTTTACATTTTCTAACTACATCATTCATGAATTTTAGAGATGAGTGTCCAAGTCTTCTATGAAAAACTTCCTTGGACACGACTACATTAGCACTATAACTTTGAGTAACAGCAGAACAAGCCATTATTTTACCATCCAATATTGAGTGGGAACTATGCAGCTTCACTTTACTGCCAATGGCTCTTACTGCTTTCAACTTATATAACCCTTCATTGAGTTCCCCCTTCAGCACCACCTTGCCCGTATGGATATCCTTAACAAAACAACAGTCATCAAGAAACTCAATAGCCATTTTATTATCCTTAGCTAGCTTTGAAACACTGATAAGGTTATTAGCTATTTTAGGCACACATAAAATATTTTCCAAATGAACTATACCAGTATCAGTCATAAGAGAACAAGAACCAACATGAGAAATGGGAAGAGTACTTCCATTACCTACTGTTACTTTTTTAGTACCTCCGTATTCAGATAATAAATCATGTTGTTTGGGTCACTAGTGACATGGTTAGAGGCCCCACTGTCCATATACCATCCGGGATCAACAACTGACTCAGGGGTGGCCAAGAAAGTGTAGGTGTGGGCTGCCATGAGAGCTTGATTGAGTGGTGGGTGTTGGTTATTAAATGGTGGCCTTAAAGTTTGATTTCTGTTGATTTGCTGTGTATTCTGACTAGGGGCAAAGTTTCTGTTCAGCAATTTGTAATAATTAAGGGCAATATGACCCTGTTTGAAACAGATTTGGCATGTAGGTCTATTGTTGCTAGCTCCATTCCATAGACCCTTGCCTCTGCCATGACCATTTCCTCTTTATCCACTATTTTGGAAGGGAGGTTGAATGCTGGGGCTGTTTTGTTGCTTGTTCCCGTTGTGAGACTGACTGTTGGTGTGGCTGGTTGTGAGATTGACAGTGGAAGAAGCACTGCCCAGTGAGGTTGCTTTGCTTATGTTCTGCAGTTCAAGTCGTTTTTCAAAGCTTAGTAATTCTGAATGTATGTCTACCTATTTCAGTTTAGCTCTTCCTTGCAATGTAGCCACAATGGGGTTATATTCTTCATCCAATTCTATGAGACACTAATGATTTGAGGGAAATCGGGTTGCCAGACAGCTCCAAATTATCAGCATGACTCTTCATTGTTCTAAGATAATCGTTCATTTTCATTGATCCTTTTCGGGTGGTTTGGAATACTTGACGAAGGTAGTCACCCTCGGCTTGGGGCTGAATCCCAAACAACTCCTGAATTGCACTCTACAAACTATGAGCATTTTCATGTCTCATTACTTGTGTTGCAACTTCTACAGTCATATAATTATATAGCCAACCCAAAATCAATTGATTAGTAGCGATTCAAGACAAATACAAGGGACTTACCGTAGGGACTGAAGCAGAGGACAAGCTCGAAGCTCTGAAACCACCATCAGGCTGTTGATCGATGCTCACACCAGCTCCAAAAACTTGGTTTGTGACTCCCTCTCCTTGCTCAGTCATCATTGGAAGGCAAATGTCTTCTCTGGTCAAGTGTCCTTCCAACCGGTAGCTTCTCAAAATCAGTAAGGCCAAGTTCTTCCAGAGAAGGAAGTTTCCACGGTCCAGCTTGATTGTAGTTATCTGATTAAGTAGTTGGTTCAACATGGGCTGCTGTAGGTAGGGCTGATGAATTGACTGCTACCATTGAATTGATTTGAAGAGGCGTTTGTCATCAGCTCTGATACTAATTCAAGAATGATCAAAGAAGCAGTAATAAGAAGAATAAGGAGGCAGCCTTTCGAGGGAAAATCCTTTGTATATTTCAGTGCATTATTCAGACACCTAGGTTTATAATACATTTAACCAAAGAATAGCCAAATTGGGCTGAGTAAAATAAAAGGAAAATACATTGTACAGTCCATAAAAGGAAACCATAAATTTGACTGTTGTAGTGAGCACCGTTGGGCTGTTTGTGTGTGGGCTGTAGGTTGTAGATCACTGGGCTGAGCATTTGGGCTTTGGTTCTCCTTCACAGGGTTTTCACCATGGATACATTTTTCAGAGAAATCATTCTACTCCATCCATTTTTTAGTCTTTTTTTATTTATTTTTTGAAAAACTAATAATCATTTATATTCGAGACAGAGTGCGATAATGAGCTCAAAGGAATTATAAAGTCTAGAGAATTGTAAACTTCCGGAGCTCATAGTGTAAGAAGTTGACCATATAAAATTGATGTTTTTTAATAGTGGAATCCGTAAAATCCATGGACCAAATAAGGGTGGAGTTCATAACTCCTACTTCTTAATTCCTTATAAATATATTCAAGTCAAAGAAAAAAAAAGATTCAATTAATGGGGTGCCCATAGTTAACTAAAACCCCCTTCCAAAGTATATAATTAAATGTATAGCAACATTTTAAAAGAATTAAAAATATAGAAAAATCTATCAGTAATAGACTCCTACCAGCGATATGGTCTATCACTAATAAACTCTAAGAGTTGGATCTAAATTTTGCTATATTTCAAATTCTTTTGTATTGTGCTATATTTGCTAATACTTTGAATCTAATTGCTATATTTGCAACTGTCCCTACAATAAATGTACAAACTTAGACTCTATTTGATAACGATGTCGTTTTTAGTTTTTGAAATTTATGTTTATTTCCTCTCAATTTTCTAATTATGATTTTCATCTTTTTTAAAAAAACTTAAAGTTCTAGTCAAATTCTAAAAATAAAAACTAATTTTTTAGACTCTTATTTTTAGTTTTCAAAATTTAGTGTGGTTTTTTAAAATATTAGTAGAAAAATGAATAACAAAATATAACTTAATTTTCAAAAACCAAATGATTATTAAACGAAACCTTAAATTTACACAACTTCAAACCTCATATAACTAAAGAGAGAGCCAAAATCACAAGATTTTAGTCTTCTATTTCATGAAGACCTCAACATAATCACAATTCATAATCAATGAATATGAAATTCATCAACATAATCATCTTCTCCATTTTTTATTATCATTGTATTTTCTCCATTTTTATTACTAGTTCATTCATCACCATACTGTTGAATATTTCTATATATTCACCACAAACCAAAATAAATTTAGAACATGACATATGGAAGAACAACAATAGCTGCACATATACAAACAAATTAAAAGAAAAAAAAAAATCTTCACATGGATACAGATTCTTTTATATTGCTTATTATTTTTTTTTCCCATTATATACTTTGGAAGGGGGTTTTCTATTTGAGATCAGCTATTTAGAATTGTAGTATGCACCATTATTATTATACATATTAGCAAATAAATCCAACCATTTGTTTTCCTTTAACACCAACTCTATAATCTTCTAATTCTAGCTAATCTAGCAAGTAATAATTTTCAATAAAAGGGTGTTTAGTTCATAAACTAAACTTATGAAAGCTGAATTTAGAAGCCAATCCATATTCACGGCAATACACGATTTCAGAAAACCTAGGACACGGATATGTTGGGGATGCACTCCTTTTTTTATTAATATTTAGTTTAGAATATATATAGATTTAATATAAAATACTAAATATACTTCACTAAAAAAAGCATAAAATGTCAAGTTATTAACAATTATAGGAGATGAAAGATTTAGCCCCGTTAAACCATTTGGTTTTTAATTTTTAGTTTTTGAAAATTAAACTCACAGATACCTTTTAGACCTCTAGATTTCTTGCTTTGTTATGTACTTTATACCACATTTTTTACAATCAAGTCAAAATTTGAAAACTAAAAATAAGTAATTTTTTAAAAACTTGTTTTTATTTTTAGAATTTACCTAAGAACTACACTCTTATGCTTAAAAAAATGTCAACCATCGTATAAAAAGGGAGGAAATAGACTTAATTTTCAAAAATCAAAAACCAAAAAACAAAAAACGAAATTGTTACCGATTAGGGTCTTAGGTTTCTAACTTTGGTTTTTTATGTTTTTATTTTTTTTTGAATCATTGGATTTAAAAAATGGGTTTTCCTTTTGGTTCTTTTTTGTTTTCTTGTTTTTTAATCTTAGTTTAACATATAATTGATTTGGACTTTAAATTTGGGTCGAGCATAAAAAGTTGGACAATATATTCTCTCTAAAAAGATATCCTAAGCGTGTCGAAGAAGTGTCCTAAATAGACCCACGTGTCTAAAATTAAAAATAAATAGGTCGAACATGTCATATCCGTGCTTCATATCTCTTGGGCCATAAAAGATTGCGCATCTAAACTTGGAGAACCTACCAATTATCCTTCATACTTACACTTACAAATAATAAATCTACAATCTAAACACAACTTATGCAAATCTACGTATCTATAACTTGATTTTGGTACAATCCAAAATACAAAATTACTCGAGCCTCAATTTTTTTTTCAAGTGTAAGCCAATCATCACCAAAAGGTTATGTTTGTCAAGCATTAGAGAGAGTATTAACATTCTTCTGGTTGTCTTTTTATCAAATTTTGAATTTGGGAAATTAGTCAAAACAGTATTTATAAAATGGAGTTGACTGGATGGAACGTTTATAAAAATGTCAGCTGGGTTTTGTCTTCTAAGCTTTGTAACTTTCCTTAAAGCCGAGTGATTCCCTTTTCATATCATTTGTAGTCCCAAATCGAGTTATGTTTTCACATATATAGTTGTAATTTTAAAATGAATGGACTCTTGAACATGCAAATGTTTAGTGTTTTAGAGTGAAGAAAAAACATAGATAGAGACCAAACAGCAACTGTCTTCCAAGAAAATTCAACAGAGAAAAGGTCAAATAGAGCCATGTGATTGAATGAAACATATAAGGATTATGTTTGAGGTGCATAGTTGAGTCCATATATTCGGTGTATCTAGTGTAATTTTTAAACTCTAAATAATCTACTTTTATGATTTATATTTTTTGTTTCGAAATTTTTTTATTCAATAATTTTTCTCACCTTTAATTTATTTGAACAAAATATAGATTACAATTTTTTATTTATTTTATTTTATTTTATTTTTCTAATGAACTATAATTAACCTACAACATTTTTTCTTGTAGGAATATGATTATAAAATAGGAAACTAAAAAAGAAATCAAAACTTTTGATTCCTATTTTTTTTTCATGATTTTCATGATTATCATCTTCTTTTTCTTCTTCTTCCTATTTTGCTCTGGATTGTTCCTTTGTCACGATTTTTTTTAATTGAATCTCCCTCATTCACCTTAGCGGCCAATGAAATGCCCTTTCAATTCCTCCAAACTTGGAGGATCATTAGAGAACAAATATTTTTTTCCACTAATTCTTGTTAGAAAATATTTCAGGAAAAAAACAACTCCATTTTATGGGTTTTTTTTGTTGTTTGTTACATATTTTTCAATACATTCATACTTTTCCAAATATTCTTAACACTCATTTGATATGTGAAATCAATTAAATAAAAATATATTTAACAATTTTCTACATATAAATATTACACTTAACGTAGAAAAAATATTATTATTTATATAATCAACAATCTACAACATACTTTAAAAGTCATTGGTCTTATAGTATTTGGAGGTGGTTGTCGAAGTCGATTATCGAAGATGATTTTTGCCAGAGTTTTTTGTCGGAGATGGTCGTCAGAGTTGATCGCACGAAGGTGATTGTCAAAGATGATTATTGAAGATGATTTTTGCATGAAAGTGGTCATCAAAGTTGATCATCAAATATGGACGAGGATATATTGGAATAAAAATTATAGTATTGGTCCATCTAAACAGGTAATAATTCATATTTAAAAAAAAAAAAAGCTATTATCCTAAAACGTTGGTATGTGGTCCAAATTCTCTTTTTTTTTTTTCAGTAATAAATCTACGGGCCGAAGCCCACTAATTTGAACCTAACCCTATTGTTAATTCTGTATAAATATATTAAGTTTCCACTATCACTCCTCTCTTTTCTCTCAATTGTTAAAGAAGAAGCTCTAATCTCATTAGGAATTGACAACTTTCATTTCTTCCGTGGTGTACTTTTGTTTTCTTACTTGAATTGGTTTGTTTTCATTCTTTTATGTTCTAATTACTTTTGCTAGTTGATGATTTAAGCTTATAATTTGAATTTGTATGCTGTTCGAGAGATAACTTGAATTTGTTTGGAAAAATCGCTAGACGATGAAGAATTANGGGGGATTCCTCATCCCCATCGGGGAAACGAGTCCCTACGGGGACCCATCCCCATTTATATAATATATATATATATATAATAAAGTAATAAAAAATTTAATCGGGGACGGGGCGAGGATACCTTCCCGTCCTCGATCGGGGATCTGGTTAGAATCGCCAGTTTGACCCCATCCCCATTCAAATCGGGGATTTCCCGCCCCGATCAGAGTAGGAACTTGACCCCACGGGGATTTTTGGCAACCTTGTGAAGAATGGATTGTATGATTTGTCAATTTATCTTGTAACGTGTTTTGTTATTTAATAATTCTTGTTAAAACTAGGGTTTTACCAATTGGAAATGATAAACACATTTTTCGAGTTTAATGATGTCACATTCCCTTTTAGGCTTACCTCATTCACTTAAAAGGAGGCGTGAAGACAACAAATACCACCATTTTATGATACTTACTATCCGCCTTGACCTGTTTGGCTTAACCACTATGGAAATCAAGTAAAGAACTTAACTTGGAAGCTAATTATTTTATTGCAACAACTCAAAATTTATACAACTTATATATTCATACAAAGTATTTAAAACTCCAAACCCAACTTCAAACTACCCGAACCCTCAGAAACTAAACTTATGAAAAGAAGACTAATCCTATGGTGTGGCAGACCTCGTCTTTGGGTGGCACACAAAACTCAACCCTTTCTGCTACCTGGGGGAGAAAAACAAAACATTTGGAAAATGAGCTTGAAAGCCCAATAAGTGGTCATTTTAATATAAACATACGTTTTTCTTTTGAAAACCTATTATAAAACTATTTTCAATGTAAACCAACAAAAGAATAATGAAATATCCAGGTAGGTTCCAAAATATGAGCATCAACAGATAAAACAGAATAAACAGTAGTATGATATGATCACAAATTTTATTCCAAATATATCCAAGAGTAAAATGCACATCCAAGTTTCGAAAAACATACCAATCCCGTACCTAATACAACCCATCTTATGTGCACATGTTGACAATATCCCGTTAATGTGCTCGAGACATGCTAACAAAACCAGGATACATTATCCAGTGATTGAAATCCATTTCCAGCAACCACAATGAAATATAAGTTTTCTAATCAAAACCAGAGATTTCTAGCCAAACCATTATTTATAAATAAATTCAAATATAAAACATGTTTTCATGCAAACCATAAATGAAATATATTTATCTATATTCAGAGTTTTCAACCAGTCGAAAACATGTAAAACAGATCATGCTAGATTTTCAAACCATACATATATATTACCATACATAGTATATTAACCATAACATTTGAAAATAAAATACTCACAGTTCCCTGACAAGGATCCTTCTTTCTTCAAGTATTCTCAACTTCCTGGTCTCTTTTTGGATCCTCAATTTCCCTTTAACTCCAATTCATCCCGAATTTATTCAAGTTTGGCTTAGAATCCTGTAATTAGGGCTGAAATAACCTTTAATAATTTTTTGCCCTAAATTTAGTTTACCAATGCCCATAGGTGCAAAATTAGGCTTCTGATAACTAAATACAACAATAGGGGAAGGGATAGTCTTCCTCAGATCAGTTGGGCCCAAAGACAGTCCTTTTCAACACCTACACAACATGTCAGGTGCATACTACTAATCAGTTGGGTGCATCGCTTGTCTTCGAATGGTGTTGGTGATGGTCGACCTCCTCATTTTCATCTCAACAACCTAAGTTCTTCCTCTCACACTGCCTCTTTAATAGCTCGACTCCTTCTCTTAGTATTTATAAACTTTTCAAGCCATCCGTGTCATCTCCTCAACTTTTTCCAATATGACAGCTCCTACTTCAAATTTTGTCTAAGTGTCAACTTCTAAAGTCTAAGTGTCAACTTCTAAAGTGTTCTCACAAATGATGTAATCCAAATTGTTCATGTGGAATATGTGAATGAGGTATCATATTCAAAGAATTTGTATAATATTGGACCACAAAATAATTAATCTCTCCTCATAACTTCATTAATTGAAGGGATTAATATTTTACTGGATGATCATATGTAATTCGATTTCAATCTTGAGTGTGTTATGAACTTTTGCTTATAGGGGCTAGTGATGCATTGTAAATGTGATAAAATAATGGTGTATAATTGCGATGATGATTTATGCGTTGCACATGCAAGTTTTCCTAGTAAGACCCAAGTATAAATCTCACTAGGTTTCCTGATAAGTCCAGGGTCGAACACAAGGACTACTGAGATACTATGCGACAGTAAAATTGATTCCTTTGCGGTGGCAAAACAAATAAGTTGGTTGGTGTTTTGTTTAAATGTAAATCTTATGTGACGGATTTGAGTAAAGAGTTGACGAAATCGAAAATACAATGAGTATGCGATGAACAGGTTGAGAAAGGATTTAGCTAACACTTTTTAAGATTGCGTTCAAGTTATGCAATCATGCTACACACATACAACAACATGTCATCTCTTAATGCAAATGCCATAGTTCCTATTTCTAGGAGCATGTGATGTATACGATAATGTCGATAGGACTTATGTCTAAGCCTCTATTCTTGTCTATGCGATGATGAATGATATATACATACATAAGGTGACCGCATACTATCATGTCCTATTTCTAGGGTGCATGCGATGCATAATAGTAAACAGAACTTATGTCAAGTTTCTATCTCTTGCTTATGCGGTTTTAATCTAACTCTCTCAAGCCTAGATTCTAACCTGACTCTCTCAGTCTAGGTTATTTCTTTAGACTACTCTCTCAAGTATCTCTAAAGGGTGAATGGAACATACATAAAACAAGATGATCACATAAAGTGAAGATCTTAGGTCATGCTAGCTAAGTGGTTCTCAACCCATTTAGAAATTTAGCTTCTAGCTTCTCATGCGAAATGTGAAGAGATTGAACAGATGTTGAGATGAGAATTCCATTTTATAAATAAAGTCAGAATACAAAACAACAATGGAAAGTAGGGATAAGAAGCCCGGTAGCAATGTCTTGCTTCCCGTGGCTTTTACACTATCTTTTTACTCTACTCTGTCCAGAAGAATATACTTGCTTTCGCAAGTGTCGGCCTTCTCTTCTTGTATAGCACTTCCCGACAGTTTTTCGAGCTGTCCAGGAATGTCCTTTCGGCGTTTTCTTCTCTTTGCTCGTCTCTGCCTTCTAAGTATATGAATAACTACAGACTAACGACTATCTATTTCGTATATGATTTATCTTCTGTATGTGTCAAACTCCTTTAACGATGGTGGCCTTCGGTATTTATAGAGCTCAAGGTGAAGAAGCTTTTCTCTCTAATGATTGCAATGATGGGAGGTCATTAAATCTTATGTTTGATGCGTCGATTAATAGTCATCAAAAAGTTGAATGTACTTGCTACAGTGTGTCGTTAACGACTTGTCAACTAAATTCGGATTCGACCGTCATCAACTTTCCATCCACTCATGATTTATTATGCTTTCACCTTGATGCGTTGTCTTTATGCGGCCACCTACTTGAGCAGATTCTCGTGAGCACATACGATCACATAGCTTTGCGGTCACAATCTTTTAATGCGCGCGGTCGCGAATTCCTTGGATTGCAATTTGCTTTGCGCCAACACATTTTTCCTGCACAAAATAAGTAAATTAGCTGCTTTTATCCGATAGGCGCATGCGATTGCAATATTATTAGTTTAACGCTTTTGGACATGATTTTGTATATTTTTACCGTCGCATTCCCTCATTGTTTTACTTATTTGCACTGTAATAACATGCATTTCTGCCCGTTATCAGCTAGTCCTTTGATTTGCATGGGTGAGAGTGGCCTGAGATGCCGACTTAATAAGCCTACCATTTTGAAGACTTGACCAAATAGGGAATTGGGAACATAATTTCATAAGATGGAATTTACTCCTTCTCATATAAGGTTAGTAGATGAGTAGTTCTCTTAAGTGTTGACTCCGGGACTTGAGGGGCCCTACCCTCTCACTGGCGAGGTTACTTGGTTTATGGTTAGATCATGAACAAATTGTTTATTAGAAGATCAGTGGTACTTAAGGATATAGAGGTAATTATAGGGGTAAAACAGACATTTGATCCAATTGTAGTTACGAACAATTCGTGAAAAATTGACTTACATGTAATGGTTATATCCATGGATGCAACTAAAGGAACTGAATTCCGTGCAAAAGCATGTGAATATTGAGCATTTGTGATTTAATTTTGAAACCAATGAAAAATAGAGAAAACATACAAAAAAAAAAAAAAAAACGTATCATGGGATGAAAATTAAGAACTTTAAGCATGTTGTTCTACTAAGAAGTAAAGGGAATGAGTACACTTACCCTTGTAGAAATTCTTCTTGAAAACCTCTGCAAAAGATCACGAATGCAATAACTTTATGATAACTTGTAGAAATACAAGTTATGTATGCTGCCTTATTCAGATATTGCGGCCAAAAGAGAGAAAATATGCGTCAATTGTATGAAAATTAACTAAGAAATTCAATAATTATAAATTATCGCAAATATACCCACTAAGACCATTAAGATGGTAGAAAAGGATATTTCAAGTTTGTTTTGCAGGAAACCAAGTCACCGCTAGTGATCAAGGCTCAAAGAGAAACTGAACAATGCATCTCCGTCACATTGCGCCCGTCAAATCAATACTGAAAAGACGATCAATGCAATGACGGCGCAATGCGACAGTCGATCCAGAGCTGAACTTCAACCGTATGCGGTAATAAAAACAACACCTCATGCGGACACACGATCGAAAGATACAAATGAGCAACGCAAATGCGGAGGATTGTGACACGTGTACAACTAACCGTTGTGCATATTCGACGGACTGATTGCATAACAAAAGAAATATTTATTCCACCAGGATGACCATAGGTGATATAACTTGAATCCTGAGTGAGTTGTGAACTTTTACCTATGAAGGCGGTCTTTTGATTTGTATGGGTAAGTGTGGCTAGATCGCTGACTCAATAAGCCTACCATTTTGGGGATTCGTCTGATTGGGGAGCTGGGAACACAACTACACAAGATGAAATTCACTTATTCCCTAATGTTAGGATAAATAGATAAATTGCTCCCTTAAGGGCTAATTCCGGGGCTTGAACAATGTAGCGCCACACCTTCTCCTAGCTCGAGAGGGGTTTGGTCATATTTGGACTATGACTTATTGTTCATTATAGGGATCAGTGGTACTTAAAGAGTTAGATGTAACTACGGGGCTAAAATAGTAATTTTGGCCTAGCTGTACTTATGAGCAATTTGTGATGGGTCATCGCATTGTTGACTGGTTATACCCAATGGACACAAAAATATATCTATAGTGTGAATAGTGCAGCTATCGGTCTTTAGTGGAGTGCCCGACAGTTAATGAATGTTGAATAATTTAATTAAAGAAGTTTAATTAATTATTCAAATACTATTGGAACTTCAAGCTACAGGTCATGAGGTCCCCTCTATAGCTCTACAAGGATTTATTGAGAATCAAATGTGGATTAATTTGAATTGTTCAAATTAAATGAAGGAATTAATTATATGTGATATAATTAATTTAATTTAATTATACCTGTCTCTTATACACATCTAGATGTGTATAAGAGACAGAAAAAACTTAGAGCTATTGTTTTCATCATCTGATTGTTGGTTTATTAGTCACATCCAAATATTAAATTTTGAATTTAATTATGGAAGGGAGTTGTAACTCTCTCCCCCTCTTTTCTCTCTTTTTCAGGGAAGTTTTGGTGTGGGTGGTTTTCTTGATCTTCTTCATAGAAGAATTACAGAAAACCATTGATTTTGCTCTGCATTCCTTTTCCAAGCGTTTTCCTCTCCTCCTCTCAATCTCTTTCCCTTTCCAAAAATCACAAAGCCCACAATTTTTTGTGATTCTCATCATAGAGAATATAGAAGGCTCCAATTGGTGGTGGCCATTAGGATTTTGAGTTCGTGGTAGTATGTGACCATTTTTGGAGAAAAGGAAATACATGAAGAAGTAAGTTCTTCAAAGGTAAGGATTTTTGAAACCCTAATATTTTTCTTTTCTTTTTTCTTGTTCAATTGGCATTCTGTAAATTTTAATTGAATTGCATAATTGTTTTTGTAATTGGTATTATGTGTAAAATTGAAATTGGGACTGATCTCTACGTTTCCCTTAGAACCTTCATAGGTTTCTTCATATATAACTCTTTAAGTACTACTGATCCCTCCAATGAACAATTAGTTATAGACCAACTACAAACTAGACCTCTTCTGGCCAGTGAGAGGGTAAGGTACCTCATTGTTCAAAATCCTGAATAAGCCTTTAAGAGAGCAATTCATCTACTTACCCTCAAAATGGGAATGAGTAAATTTCATCTTTTTTAGTTGTGTTCCTAGCTCCCTACTCGAAAATATCCCCAAAATGGTAGGCTTATTGAGTTTGTGAATCTGACCACTATCACCCATACAAATGAAAGGATTGCTATCATAGGCAGAAGTACTTACTTAGGATTAAGGTCGAGTCACCTATGGTCATCCTAGTGAAATGCCTTCAAATAATGGTGTTATAAATTGAGACTAAACATTTCACGGTTTGACTTATACAAACTTTATATATAGGATACCATACCTACATGTCTCCACTTGAATGATCAGGATTAGATCATTTGTAACACTTTGCAACTATTATAACAATTACAAAGTGGGTCGTATCCGTAGTGTATCAGGATAAGGTATCTAACCTTATCCATATACTATAGACCATTCAAGTTATTTCTTAAACATGATCCCCTTGTATGTCAACCATATACATGTTTAAGTTACATTAAATAACCTTGAATCTTAGTTTATTAGATAGGGTTAATGCACACTGAATGTCAAATAAAATAACTTCTTATTTTATTAAATAATTAATTTGTGTACAAAGAATTTACAAACTATGAAATCCATGAGATTTAGGGAATCAACTCGAACAATCTCTCATTTGTCCTAAAGTTAGTAGGGTATATAATACAAAGCATAAAATAAAATAAAGTATACAATATAATAACCTAGGGCATACAATATACCCAGTAACATCTCCCACTTGACCTAGACAAGATGAAGCATGTCCAATAGACTTAGACTCTCCAGGTGACCCTAAAAAAATTTAGCCGTGAGAGCCTTTGTAAATGGATAAGCAACATTGTGCTCCAAAGTGATCTTCGTGACATGATCTTCTCGATGCACAATCTCCCTGACGAGATGATAATTGCGTTTAATGTGCTTTCCTCTCTTGTGGCTCTTAGGTTTCCTAGAATTTTTCATAGCACCACTATTATCACAATAAAGGGTGATGGGCTTTCACATGTCAAGAACAACTTCCAAGTCTCTCAAAAACTTCCTTAGTCACAAGCTCCCTTAGTAGCTTCACAAATAGCTACATACTTTGCCTCCATGGTAGAGTCAACAATGCAGCCTTACTTTGTACATCACCAGACTATAACCCCTCAATTAAGAGTGAACACTGATCCTAATGTGGATTTTCTAGAATCCCTATCTGTATTTCTCTCTTCTCTCTTCATTCTTCTCTCTTTTTCTCTTTGTTCTCTTTTCAATGTTGCATGGTAATAATAAACATAAACATATCAATCAAAATAAAGCTGACAAAAAAGCACTTATAATATTATTGAGAATGTAGAAGGAAGAACTGAAAAAAAAAAAAAAAACAAAAAAGCAAAAAAAAAAAAAAAAAACAAAAAAACAAACACATTAATGGTAGTTACCTTTATATCTCCCTTTTCCCGCTTCATTCTTCCCTATTTTCTTTTCTTTCTCTATTCAATGTTCCATAGTAATAATAAACATAAACATAAACATATCAATCAAAATAAAGCCCAAGCACTTATAGTATTATTGAGAATATAGAAGGAAGAACCAAAAAAAGAAATAAAACAAAAAACAAAAAAGCTCACACATTAATGGTAGTTACCTTTATATTGGAGAAGAGAGATTGCCATAAACATAAACATATCAATCAAAATAAAGTATCTACAAAAGCAATGCTTTTCTAGAGATGTTACAAGGGAAGAATTGGAAAAAAAAGGAAAGAAAAGAAAAGAAAGCCAAGGAAAAAAAAACATGCAAACACGTATACATGAGGATATCCTTTGTTTTGGAGAAGGAAGAATCGAGGAAAATAAAAACAAGGAAAAGCACACACATGTTAATGATAGTTATCTTTGTTTTGATTAAAATAAAACTCCTAAAAAGTACAAGTATTTACAATATTTTATTGAGAATGCTTCTATGGAGATGTTACTACTGAAAGCGCAATTAGAAGGGAAGATCTAGAAAAAAAAAAAAAAATACAAAACATGCATCAATAGTGATTATCTTTGTTTGGAGAAGAGGTGGGCTGCCCCAGAAATCACTGATCTACATGCAGAATAATAGATATTTTGGTGAAAAGTTATGTTCTATTGAAAAGATGCTTTGATGGAAAGGTGGGAAGGTTTTGATTGTATGTTTAAGAAGATTTGTTAACAGCTAACCATTAAAGCCAGGGGTATAAGTCGTATGTTAAAAATTAAGGGGCAAAGTGGAAATGTAAAGATTCTCTCCACTTTGCCCCTTTTATATATAGTTCCCACTTTGCCCTTTTAATATATAGTAAAGATTAGATAAAATAAATCTAGTCGAAGTTACCTATGAACTAGATGAAATTTATTAGGGTGGGTCATCATATTACATGGATTGCAATTAGATAAAAAAACAATTAAAAGAATGTAAGCACATAACAATTAGATACAAACAAATTAAAAGAACAAAAATTGAGTATGTTATAGGTGGATTCTAGAATCAAGGGTAAAATAGTAAAAAAAAAGAGTAAGAGAAGATCGAGAGAATAGGCCAGGGGTGAACTGGTCCTCGCCGTCTTTGACCCAATCAACGTCGAGCCTTCTAGAGTAGCCTAATAACCAAAGGCCCAGTATGGTTAGGTCTTAAAGGATGAAACCCTAGCGTGCCTAGGAAGAATGTTAGGTTGATCAGCCTCAGTCCGAGTAAGGCCCATACGCAGTCTGCCCGATGTAAAACCCTAATAGAATAGGGAAAAGGAAAGGATAAAGAATAAGGAAAAGGATAAAGAATGAAGCCTATAAATAAGAGAAGTAGACACATACCAAGGAAGTAAGTTTTCCATTTATAATCAAATACCCTTAGTGTTTTCCAATCTTCTGACTTAAGCATGGGAGTGATTGTGGCTTACATCACATTGGTGTTCAGATTTCTCTTCGTTTGCAGGTGAGTTCTCTTCCCTGTAATACAAATTTATCGTTGTCATCACGTAGAGGTAAAATGCATTTTTCCTTGGCTAAAATTCAGTATTAACAATTGGCACCGTCTGTGGGAAAAAATAGCTTACATTAAATTTGACACCAGATTCACTAAGGAGTAAATAAAGGAATGGAAGGTATCAGCCGATGCAAGGGTGGAGTCGATCAAGATCCTCAACCATTGAGGATCCAAGGTGAAAAGTCCCCACAGTCTCGGCCAAATGAGATCAACTTGAGGAGATGTTTAAAGCCCAAGAACTATGGTGGACGAATTAGATCCCTACGACTCCAAACCAAAGGAACTAAAGGTTTTGAAGCAATGGACAAGGAAGACAATGAAGGGAACATAATGGAGTCAAAACAGGTTTATTCGGTTGAAGCCAGCCTTTGAATTTTTAAAAAGAGAGAACCTAGGTCAAAAGGGATTCTCGATTCCTGAAAAGAGAAAAGAGACAATTGGTCTCCCAACACGGGGAAGAAGGCCAAGGTCGACACTTGGAGTTTTAAGAGAGGAGATTCTAGATCAAACAGAATTCTCGATTCTTTAACAGAAAAAATTTGACCAACCTCCCCGCTAGGGGAAGAGGCCAAGGCTGACCCTTGAGTTTCTGTTGTTACAGAAAGGTGAAAACAACTTCAAGATTGTTACAAATCAGTTACATTCAAGCTACCTTTATATACACTTTGTAACTAAATGTAAGATAGAGAGAAATAAAAGTTATTTAGAGTGTGCAAGAAAGCATCGAGACTTATCTTGTAACTATCTTGTAATTTTCCCTAATAAAACTCCTGTCAGCTTCTCCATGGACGTAGGCTATCCTTGGTCGAACCACGTAAATCATCGTGTTCATCTTCTTCTCCGATATTCTTGTTCTATCGTTTACATTTAGCCATCGATCGTGTAGCATTTAGCCATCAATCGTTTATCTCGACACCTCTATCGTGTAGACCATCGTCGACTTGAACCCCATCGTCTAGACAATCTTCAGTAAAGCCTCCATTGTCTAGACGACTCTTCCTTTATCGTCTAGACAACTTCCTGCTTTACCTCCAATTGGCTAGACGATAGCAGCTTCATTGTCTAGGCGATTTCTGGCAGCATCTCCCTTCGGTTCTCTCTTTTCTTTTCTCTCCATTTTCTCTACAACAAAAAAAAAAAAAAAAAAAAAAGAGAAAAGAATAGACATTAGAGTTCTACAAACTACAACAGTGCTTTTCTCTAATCTCAGCCATCAAGGTGTAGGGTGGAGATTTCTCATCACATGGATTGTGCTTTTAGCACATTGTTTTATGTTTGTGTGATTATCAAAGGTGGTATTCGGTATTTAGAATAGGGCCTCAGTTTCATTAAGCCCAAAAGATTAATAGTACAGTGTGTGTATTCAGCTCATCATTCACTTCTCAATCCCAATAAGTGGTATCAGAGCCTGCAAGAAAGCTTCAAGATTAGTCAAGATTCTATAGAAGCAAAATCTTGGAGCTTTTCAATTAGAATTTGAAACAGATATGGCAGTAGCAAGGTATGACATTGAAAAATTTGATGGGAAAGGCGATTTTGGTTTGTGGAAAGTCAAAATCAAGGCTATCTTGGGACAACAAAGGGCACATAAGGCTCTAAAGGATCCAGCCAAGCTGCTAAGCACTGCAACAGAAGAAGAAAAAGAAAAGATGGAGCTAATTGCTCATGAAACACTAGTTTTAAACTTGTCTGACAGTGTCCTAAGGCAAGTGATCGACCAAGAGACAGCTTTTAAGATGTGGAACAAGTTGAATGAGTTATATGAGACTAAAAATCTGCCCAACAAACTTTTCCTAAGGGAAAGGTTCTTTACCTTCAAGATGAGTGCTTCTAAATCCTTGACAGAGAATCTAGATGATTTTAAGAGGATAACTACTGAATTCAAGACTCAAGGAGAAGAGATTGGGGTAGATAATGAAGCCTTTGTGCTTCTCAGCTCATTGCTGGATTCCTATAAAAATGTGAAGATTGCCCTAAAATATGGGAGAGATTCCCTAACTATTGACATTATTATTTCTGCTCTCAAAATCAGAGAAATGGAGCTTATAACTAGTAAGGAAGACAAGCCTAGTACAGAGGGCTTATTTGTCAAGGGTAAGTCAAAACAGAACAATAAAGAAAAAAGGAAAATAGAGCTCAACTATGTGCTAGGGTCTACAAGCTCTTGCCAACCAAGGAATTCTACCTAAGGGAGTTCATCAGAGCCTATTCTTTTGTGAACATTATATGATAGGGAAGGCTACCAGGTAGAGTTTTGTGAAGGCTCAGCACACAACCAAGGCCATCCTTGACTATGTGCATTTGGACCTATGGGGTCCTTCACCTTTTCAGTCCTTAAGTGGAGCCAGGTATTTCTTAACCTTTGTTGATGACTATTCTGGAAAGAGTTTGATATATTTCTTTAAATCTAAGGATTTAGTTTTTGAAAAGTTCAAAGAATAGAAGATTATGGTTGAAAAATTATCTAACTGTCAAATTAAGTGTCTAAGAACTGATAATGGGCTTGAGTACTGTGCAGAGGAGTTTAATGTTTTTTGTAGACAACATGGTATAACTAGACAGAAGACAGTTAGGTATATACCTCAGCAAAATGGGGTGGCAGAGAGATTGAACAGAACAATAATGGAGAGAGTAAGAAGCCTATTGTCTGATGTTATACTTCTTGAGAAATTTTGGGCAAAAGCAACCTCATACACTGTCTATCACTGAACAGATGCCCCCATGCATCTCTTAACCTTCTAACCCCTAAAGAAAGGTGGACCAAACAACCTTCTAACCTGAATAACCTAAGGGTGTTTGGTTGCATTGGCTCTGTTCATCAGATTAAAGGGAAAATAGCTGCCAGAGCTGTGAAGTGTATGTTTTTGGGCTTCACAGAAGGTGTTAAGGGGTTTAGAATGTAGCACCCTACTGAGAAGAGATGTATCACCAGCAGAGATGTTGTTTTAAGGGAAGATGAAATGTATATGTAGAGATCTAATCCTACTGTTTCAACACCTCAATGAAGAATTATAAAATTGAGGTGGAGTAAGTTCTTATCCCTAATTCTGATCCTTCAAGCTCTGGATCATTTTTTGATCAACTACTTCATTTAGAAGAAGAAGTAGAAGATGCCACTACTAATCCCAGGTAAGAAGAACCAGATTTGAGAGGGCACAACCTGGCTAGAGATAGGCAGAGAAGAACCATTATGCCACCTTTAAGGTATGAAGACTACTTAGCTTTGAATGCTTCTGATTTATCTAATGATTCAGAACCCTCAACCTTTGAAGAAGAAGTGAGTTGTCCTAAAGTTAAGTTGTGGATAGAAGCAAAGAATGAAGAGATTGATTCACTAGTACGAAACAACACTTGGGAGTTGACACCTTTGCCAAAAGGATGCATGCCAATTGCATCCAAATGGGTGTACAAATTGAAGGAGGGTTTCCTTAATGATCAAGGATCTAAATATAAAGCTAGGTTAGTTGCCAAGGGTTTTACATAGAGGTCGGATGTTGATTTCAATGAGATTTTTTCTCCAGTGGTCAAGTAGACTTCTATCAGATTTTTGTTGTCTATTGTGGCTCAAAATAACCTAGAGCTAGAGCAACTAGATGTTAAAAAAGCTTTTCTACATGGCTTCCTAGAGGAAGTTATCTATATGAGCCAAGCTAAGGGGTATGAGGTTAGAGGGAAAGAAGACTATGTATGCCTACTTAAAAAGTCTATCTACAGCCTCAAACAGTCCCCTAGATGCTGGAACAGAAGGTTTAGTGATTTTGTATAGAAGAATGGCTGTTATAAAAGCTCCTATGACAGTTGTGTTTACATAAACACAGATTCCTACACTCATCTTATCTACTTGTTACTATATGTGGATGACATGCTTTTATCAGGAGCAACTATGAAAGAGTTAAATAAAGTAAAAGATTTACTCAAGTCAGAGTTCGAAATGAAAGACATGGGTAATGCAACAAGAATACTAGGCATTGACATTATTAGAAACAGAAAAACAAGTATTCTAAGCATTGATCAGTCATAGTATTGCAATAAATTGTTAAAGAAGTATCAAATGACAGAGGCCAAATCAGTATCTACTCTTATAGCTAACCATTTCAGATTCTCAGCAGAGAATCCACTAATGACGGGTAGAAATGTACGTCATTATAAGCCTTTATTTAGAATTATGAGGGCTGTTAATATGCGGCGATTATACTAAGAATTCATGAGAAAATGGGCTTGCATCGATCGACATTGAGAATCTCGGTTAACCCACTATTATGCATTATTTTTGTTTAATTGTCTATTTTTGTAGCTAATGCAGGAATCGATCGCATGCGCGGAAGCCAAGCTATCGCGAAGACGATCGCATGCGGTGATCGCATACGTCCGCTGTATGGGTGTCGTGGCTGTCGAGCGAATGTGGTCATCGTAGGGAGATTACGGCTACAGAGTAATAACCATAATAGAAGAGCAATCACAAGGTTGGTGGAATGCAACCATGACCACATACATTATGATTATCAAAAAGATTCTGTTGACATTTCACCTACCATGCTGCGAAAGGTCGAGATTCAGAGAAGGACCATCATGCCGCAATTGTCAGATTCAGAGCAGGTCCATTAATGCTGTCGACGATCAAGCTCTATAAATAGAAGCCTTAGAGCACAATTTCAATTTATCCAAGGTCCCCTGCTTGAAGGGAATCCAAGTTTCTACCTTCGGGTGGATCCTTCTGATCCAGATGAAAGTGTGAGGAGATAGTCTTAAGAGTTCTTCATTCCTTCAACCATTCTGAGTGACGACCGGAGCCTTTGCCGGAGTTAGATCTCGAGAGAGACTGCTCCACGGCTCATCCATGGCACCACCGGCAACCTTGACATACATCTGATGGAAGCAAGACATTGCTTCCATCTGACCCTCCATTTCTCTTCTATCTTTGTATTGTATTACATTGTGTCTTAAGAGATTAATACATTTTGTAAGCAATGCATTTCTATATTTTCTTTCGACTCCATCTCCATCTTCATTTACTTAGCATCCTTTACATACATTGCACTACTAAGTAAGACTACTAGAGTATCACATACTTAATCATGCGGCATAGACATATGAAGTATGTAGCAAACCACCGAGAGGTGTGCGTTGCGCGAGTGTTGTGAGAAAATCCTATTTGCCTAATGTGAAGCTGTACCAACGCTTGTCTATAAGCGGACGTAATGCTTGTCTATGAGTAGAATCAGCAGCGACCAACTACCCTAGAGGGTAAGTAGTTGAACACATTAAGCAAAAGCAAATGTTCCTAGAGATAGAAGTAATCTTATGTCAACCATGTTTTATGTGATTACCTTGTCTTATGAACGCATCATTCATCATTTAGGCATACTTGGGAGAGTAGTCTAAAAACCTAGACTTGAGAGAGCAGATTGGATCGCATAAGCAAGAATGTAGACTTAGGAATAAGCTCCGTTTGTTATTACACATCGCATGCACCCTATAGATAGAATATGAAAGTATGCAGTCACATCACATGCGTCCAGAAGTAGGATATGGTGGTATGCGGTCATCTTGTTTATGTGTGAGAGCACGTGAGCAGGAATAGAGACTTAGAAATAAGGCCTCTCGACACTATAGGATATACATCGCATGCGTTTTCGTCAAGTGTGTGTAGCATAATTGCATAGCTTGCGTTGGCTGGGGTTAACCTTGCGATCAAGCTTAGTGTTGCGGTGAAGTCATCCCCGCCATTTTATCTATTTTTTCATGCATCTTATTACACGTTAACAGCTGCCATGTCTCTATCTCTCACAGTCATACTTCCACTGCTTAATCTATTAATTAGGAGTAGGAGTAGTGCATACCCCATAACCTTCTATATTCTTTTATTCTTCGCCGTAAACACTTAACTTCACAACATTTAGCTACAAGTCCCTGAGTTCGACCTCGGATCACCCGAGAAACCTACGATCTCGTTATACTTGGCGAGAGAGCAAAAAATCTTGTGATAGGAACGCATGGTCATTGCATACGAGATTAACGCATACTTCCCATTCCAATGCATAACCACCGACGCATGAGAACATATGCATAGCCTAAGACATGCATCATATATGATTCTGAATTTTTATTACCAAGTTTTTGGCGCTCTAGAGAATCTGACATTGAACATCAGAAGATAATGTCAACAGTCCCTTATTCCCAAATTGTGGGAATCTTAATGTATCTAATGGTGTCTACAAGACCTAACATTGCCTATGCTACTAGCTTGGTGAGCAGATATATGGCTAATTCAGGTAAGAGGCACTGTGAGGCAACAAAGTGGATAATGAGGTTTCTTAAGGGTACTTTTAATGCTAAACTAATGTACCAACAACTTCCAGATAGTGAATCAGAGCTGATTGGGTATGTTGACTTAGATTATGCTGGTGATCTAGACAAGAAAAGATCGTTATCAGGGTATATCTTCCTATATGAAGGTGTGTCCTAAGCTGGAAGGCTACTTTACAATCAGTAGTAGCCCTTTCTACTACTGAGGTAGAGTTTATCCCTTTCAGAGGTTGTAAAGGAAGGCCAATGGCTACATGGTCTCCTATGTGACTTCGGATCAAACAGAATACAGTGAAGATATTTTGTGACAATCAGAGCACCATACATTTATCTAAGCATCCTCAGTGCCATAACAGAACTAAACATATTGATGTTAAATTTCATTTCATTCGAGAACAGATAGAAGCAAAACACATTGAAGTTTTGAAAGTACATACCTCAGAGAATGCCTCCGACATGTTGACAAAGACAGTCATTCAGCTCAAACTTCAGAAGTACCTTGATATTATAGGGTTTGAGCTGAGAGAAAAAGGTTAAAGAAGAAGACAGTCAAATTAGAGAAGCTGAAGAAACCTTGAAGTTTATTTCAAGGTGGAGATTGTTATTACAAAAAGGTGAAAACAACTTCAAGGTTGTTACAAATCAGTTACATTCAAACTACTTTTATATACACTTTGTAACTAAATATAAGAGAGAGAGAGAGAAAAATTATATAGAGTGTGCAAGAAAGCATTGAGACTTATCTTGTAGCTATCTTGTAATTTCCTCTAAGAAAACTCCCGTCAGCTTCTTCGTGGACGTAGGCTATCCTTGGTCGAACCATGTAAATCATCGTGTTCATCTTCTTCTTCGTTCTTCTTGTTCTATCGTTTACCATTTAGCCATCGATCGTGTAGCATTTAGCCATCGATCGTTTATCTCAACACCTCTATCGTGTAGACCCTTGTAGACTTGAATCCCATCGTCTAGACGATCTTCAGTAAAGCCTCCATCATCTAGACGACTCTTCTCTTATCGTCTAGATGACTTCCTGCTTTACCTCCAATCGGGTAGACGATAGCAGCCTCATCGTTCAGGCGATTTTCGGTAACATCTCTCTTCGGTTCTCTTTTTTCTTTTCTCTCCATTTTCTCTGCAACAAAGAAAATAAAAGAATAGACATTAGAGTTCTACAAACGACAGCAATGCCTTTCTCGAATCTCAGCCATCAAGGTGTAGGGTCATTTCTTATCACATGGATTGTGCTTTTAGCACATTGTTTTATGTTTATGTGATTATCAAAGGTGGTATTCGGTATTCAGAATAGGACCTGGGTTTCATTAAGCCCAAAAGACCAATAGTGCAGTGTGTGTATTCAACCCATCATTCACTTCTCAAGCCTAACAGTTTCAAAGAGGGAGAGCTCAGATTGAAAGGGATTCTCAATTCCTTAAAAAGAAGAAGGAACGATCAATTTTCCAACCAAAGGGGGGAGGATGAAGTCAACACCAAGGCCAACCAAGGAAACCAACCAACATAAACTTTAGAATCAATCTCATTCACCACAGAGGATAAGATGGTAAATATCAAAACTAGAATGGGGGCAGAACAAAGAGAGAGCTTGATCAGATTTCTGAGGAAGAATGCTGATATATTTACTTGGTCACATGAGGATATGC
This sequence comes from Benincasa hispida, assembly GCF_009727055.1. Taxonomy (NCBI): domain Eukaryota; kingdom Viridiplantae; phylum Streptophyta; class Magnoliopsida; order Cucurbitales; family Cucurbitaceae; genus Benincasa; species Benincasa hispida. Next base: position 17,227,935 of record NC_052354.1, read on the forward strand.
CTAGAATTGATCTCAATGTATAAATGCATTATCTTAATGTGGATAGAGATTTCAAACCAATAAAGCAAAAGCGGTGAATGTTTAATCAAGAGTGAAACAAAATCATAGTAAGCCAGGTAGATAACTACAAGCAGAACTCATTAGAGAGGTCCATTACCGTCAATGGTTGTCTATTGTAGTTTTGGTAAAGAAAGAAAACGGTAAATGGCATATGCGTATAGACTTTACTAATCTTCATAAAGCTTGTCCAAAGGATAGTTTTCCTCTTCCCATGATAGATCAGATGCAACAGTTGGCCATAAAATATTAAGTTTCATGGATGCATATTGAGTAGGGATGTTCATAGGCTGGTTCGGCTCAGTTTAGGGACAAAATTGAAACTTAACCGCTAAAAAAACAAAGGAAATATGAACAACTAATTCGACAACTTCCTAAAAGGAAAACCGCATTGGCTGAACCAAGTGGTTTGATCAGTTCGACTTTGGTTAGCCACACAGGCATGCAGGTTGTGAATTGGGTCGCAGGGCGGGCAGTTTACCTGTGCGTTCGCATGTTTCTTCCTTTTTTTTTTTTTTTTTTTTAGTTATTATATATATATTTTTTTTAAAAAAATCATATTCGCCTAGTGCTTTACTAGTTGACTGTTGTGCTGCCAATGCTAGTGACGCTTGCCTGAAGCCTGATCACGCCTAAATTACAAAATTGTATTCCATTGTTATTGTTTACTCGTCAGGTCTAGGGTAGATGAGTTATGTTATATAGTTGGAATTGGAAAATTGAAAAATGTGTAGGAAAAGGAAATATGAATTAATTTATAATTATGTCAAAATCTTTTAATTTAAGGATAAATTAGATTTATATTTACATAATTTAGAAATTTGAATTTGAATTTAGAAAATTTGAAATAAAATCATATCCAATCTGGGATAAAATTAAAATTAAAATTAGTTAAAAATTAAGATTAAATTATCATGACATTGAATATGAAATAATGAAATTGGAAAATGAACTAGGATCATTTGAAAAAAAAAAAAAAAAAGAAGAAGAATTAAGAATAATATATATTATATTTAATATTATATAGAATGATTAATGATATACAATTTTACACGCAAAGTAAATGGAAATTGGAAAAGGACAACCTGTCCTTGTCTTATTAAGATTAAAATTTCAAGTCTTGTCATGTTAGTCTTGAGTATCCTTCTCTCAGTCCCAATCCCACTGTCTGATAAAAAAATTTCAAGCATCTGTGAGTTTTTCGATCTCAGAGGCAAATTGTAGTGCCAACAGTGGATAACGGCGGAGGAAAAAAGGCTTAGTTATTCGATCGGCTCGATTCTTAAAAGGCAAAACAACATCTCCACCGAAGCTGATAGAAATTTGGACAGTTTCCAGCATGGATGACCTGCCACCATGCCATAAAGCCGAGCCGTCACTGAACCACTGGCAGTTTCGACCGATTGGTGCGGTTCCATCGGGTCCGATGGTTCTGACTGCATCTTTGATATTCAGGCTACAACTAGATTAAGATGAATGGATTGGACCAAGAGAAAACTTCCTTCATTACGAGTAAAGATACATGCTGTTATACAATCATGCCATTCGAACTCAAGAATGCAGGAGCTACATATTAAAGTTGGTAAATAACATGTTTACTTCGCTTATTGGAAAAAACATGGAAGTATACGTGGATGATATGTTGGTGAAGAGTATTAAAGCTAGTCAACGTGAGGCCGACCTTGAAGAAGTGTTCCAAATTCTTCACAAGTATAATATGAAGTCAAACCCTATCAAATATATCGAAGTAACATCAAGGAAGTTCTTAGGCTTTATGGTACACCGAAGAAGGATAGAAGCCAAGCCGGACAAAATTCAAGCAATCCTTGACAAATATGCCCCAACCAATCTCAAGCAACTTTGAAGCCTTAGTGGCAAGATTTCTGCCGTAAATAGATTTTTCAATAGCGAAACTCTCTTTTTTAAGATTTTAAAGAAGAGGTCAAAGTTCGAGTGGACAGAAGAATGTGACAAATCCTTTTCAAAATTGAAGCATACTAAAGTAAAGTTCCTCTTCTTGCTAAGCCTATTTCAGCAGACAAATTACTTCTCTATTCAGCAGCATCTAATACAATAGCGAGCTCAGTTCTGATCAAGGAGGAAAATGGGAATCAACGCTCGATTTACTATATAAGCAAGGCAATGGTGGGGGCTGAGCCAGATATCCAGAAGTAGAAAAGCTTGTGCTTGCATTAATCGTCTCAGCAAGAGACTATGGCCCTACTTTCAAGCATATAGAGATATGATTTTGACTAACTTTCCCATAAAGCAAGTATTACAAAATCCTGAGACGTCAGGGTAATTAATGAAATGGGCAATAGGATAAGAGAACTTGATATTCATACAAGCCGAGGACTTCAATAGAAGTACAAGAAATGACAGACTTTTTAGGAGAATTGACTTTAACTAATACCAAGGTTGAGGCTGAGGTTAAGGTCGACCAAGAGAGAGCAAGGACTAAGGTCTATTCATTACATTCAATGGTGTAAGCCTTCAATGGACCCTTTCTGTTGATGGATCATCCAACATGAAAAGGTGTGACACATGGATTTTGCTGGTATCCCCTGATGGTGAACGATACTGAGGTAGAATATGAAGCACTTGTTGCAGAATTAAAAGTTTTAAAGAGATAGGTATTTCTAACCTCCTAGTTTTGAGTGATTCAAAATTAGTAGTAAAGAAAGTAACAACGGAATACCACGCCAAAGAATGAAGGATGGCAACTTTTTTAACCAAGGTTGGGGAATTACTTGCTTCATTCCCAAAATATGAAATCAAGCAAGTTACAAGGTCACAGAATGCAAATGTAGATTCATTAGCTCGATTAGCAACAACATATGAGATAGAAATTAGCAAAATAGTACCGGTAAAAATCTTGTTTGAGCCCAGTATACACAAAGAAGATGTTATGGATATTGAAAAGCCAGATTTCTCCGAGTTTGAGGCTTCTAAAGGCAAGTTCAAGATTGACCCTACTAAGGACAAGGTCGAGGTAGAGGCTATGGATATTGGAACGCTAGATTTCTTCAGGTCTGAAGTTGGTTAAGCTAAGTCTGAGGCCGACCCTACTAGGGACGAGGTTGAAGTCGAGGTTATGGATATTAAAGAGCTAGATTTCTCATAGTCTGACATTGCTGAATAAGTGCTATATGTTTAATGAGATAGATAAAACATATAACAAAGAGTTGCATGCAAACGTAAGGTCTTAATTAATTTTAAATGATTTAAAATTAATTCACTTAGACTTATGTTAAAATATTTCTAATTTGATTAGAAATAGATTAATCTTTTATTTTTGTTTTTAAAAGGATTAAAATGAAAGCATAAAATTTTAAATTTATAAAATATTTGCATATAAGGGACCTTTTGGTTGACTTGACTATGTGTCTCGTTATCACACTTCCAAGGACCAAATAAATTTGTAACTCCAATCCAACAACCTACACTAACACATAGTATAGATGGCAAGAAAGAGATCGTCCACAGAGAATCTAATAATTGTTTTGTTGGGTTTTATGTCCTGAAACTTGTACATAAAAAATGTAAATAATTGGCTGACATCAATAAAGAGTTATTGATGTTATTTCAATAAGTGTTATTGATTGTATTGTATTCGTTTTTTCTTAATAACTCTAAATCCAATAAACTAACATCCTAGGCTGTCTTATGAGTCTTGAAATGTATGTGGAGACATACAAGGATCAATGTTCAAGATACAACCTAAATAGTTTACAGTATGGGGATAAAGTTGGGTACCTTATCCTGGTGACACTATGGACACGACCTACTTTGTATTTGATACAAATGCATTTATCCAACGCGTTCGTGTAGGTGACATGCGATTGAGGGTATCATATGTAATGAGTTTATATAAGACACGAATCACAAAATAGTAACCACTAGATGTAACTCTATTGACTAGGTAGGCTTCTATTTCAATAGGATGACCTAGGCAACTTAGTCTTAATCTTGAGTATATTATGAACTCTTGTTCACGAGGGATTTTCCTTTGATTTGTATGGGTGAGAGTGGCCAATTCACCGACTCAATATGCCTACCATTTTGGAGACAAGACCGAGTAGGGAGCTGAAAACATAATAATACAAGATGAATTTCACTCCTTCCTAACTTTAGGGTAAGTAGATGAGTGTTCCCTAAGGTGGTGTATTTGGGACCTGAATAAAGGGCCTTACCCTCTCACTGGCTTGAGAGGGATTATGTTTAATGGTTGGACGATAAACATACTATTCATTAGAGGAACACTAGTACTTAAGGATATAGAGGTAATCTAGGGGTAGAACGATAATTTGACCCAGTTGGTGTTACGAATACTCGTGAAGGACTAACTTGCTCTTATTGATCTAAATTCGTGGACACAGAAATACATCTGTAGTGAGAAGAGTGCAGCTATAGGTCTTTAGTATAGTGAACCCACAGTTAACGAATATTGATTAATGTGGTTAATAAGTTTGGTAAATTAATCTCATATCGTTGGAGCTTCTGATCTGGAGGTCCAATGAGGTCCCCTTTCTAGCTTGTAAAGGGAATTGAGGTAATTATATCTTGAATAGAGTTTGAAATGTTCAAATTCACTTAAGAAAATAATATAATCTATAATGTTATATTATAATATAAAGTTTATATTTTAATTAAACTTTATAATATAAATTTAATTTTGGATATGATTTGAAATTAATTTATGAGAGAATCAAATATTTGAACGATTCAAGTATTAATTTAATATGAATTGGATTCATATTGAAATTATAAGTTAAAATTAATGCGTATTAGATGCACATTAAAATTATAGGTTATGAAAGAAATACAATTGAATATGATTCATATGTAGGTTAAATTAAATATGTGATATAATTTAGTAATTAATTATTTTATTTTATTTTTTATTTAATTAAATAAATTGAATTAAAACTATAAATTATGTGAGAGATGTTCATTTAAATATGATTTAAATGAAATTATTAATTGAATTATGTTTAATTATTAATTATTTAATTAATTGAATTAGTTAAATTAAATAAATTTATTGGACAACTCCCACGTATGGGAGTAATAGAAAATGTGGGATACTTCCCACGTTTAACTCTCAGTCTCTCAGGCCTAAATAGTTCTGCAGAAGGAAGATTTTTTAGGTAAAAAAACGTTCTGTTGAAAAAACTCTCTAAAAAAATTCTCTTTTTCTTTCCCCAATTTTGAGACTGGTTCCCACAAACTAATAACCCAAAATTCTCATAGAATAAGGAGGTTCCTAATTGCATTCAATCCTAAGAAGAATTGATGCTTTTCCATTCGAGTCATCAATGAAAATAAGTGACCTTCTTTTCTTTGTAGAATTAAATTCCTAATTTTTAAAGTACGTTTAACCTAAATTTTATGGTAAGTTGAGAGTCTAGATCTCCTTTTTTCTATTCTTGTGATTTTGCTAGTGTTTTGGTATTTCAATTTCTCAATTGATTTGGAGTTAGGTCTTGATTATTCTACTGCATTAGGGCTTTTATTCCTACATGTTTAACCTAATTTTTAATTCAAGTGGTAACCGAATGGGGAGGGGGTTTGTTGTGAAATTAACAAAATCGTGCAAGAATGTAAAGATGAGAATGTAAATGCGTAAATGTAACGATAGGAACTCGATTTTTAAAATGATCGAGCCTAGTTTAGGTGTCCTAATTTTTCTTAGTACTCAATGGCATTTGAACAAATTAAGCTTCTTGCTATTATATACTTAGCATATGCAACCTAAAAGCCTAGAATTGCATAACCTCAATTTTATGATTAAAGAATTCAATTAATTCTAAATAACGCAACTAATTGGGTTCAATAGTGTCCATATTAATTGTGTATTTGCATTAAGAAGAGGCAATCTTGACTAAGACCAAATTAGTAGTTCGGAAAGCCTAGGTTACTAATTCAATTATTCTTGAATTTAACTAATCATGCAAAATTGTAAACAAGATTAACCTAATTAACCTAATTTACACATTAGCATGCTTTAGTTCTTGCTCTATGAAATCAAATACATAGACATTCTTAAATTCTAGCATTCATTGAATTAAAGAAAATTGACCAAAGATTCTAAAATCCAATGCATATAAATTAAATTCAACATTCAAGAACGAATTCCAACAAGAATTTATCAAAGAAATCAAGAAAAGTTAGCCTCATACCAAGAAAATTAAGGAACTATCCTAAACTAGACTAGATAGACTTACCTTCAACCATGCATCTCTTTAAGATTCATCAAGGAATTGCTAGAATCCATGAAAGGTAAGTGAAAGAGAGAAAGAAAATGTGCATAAAACTGGAATTCTTGAGAGAAAATCGAGTGAAAATGTATATTCTTTTGTGCAGAAATCGTGGATAGTTTTTTATACTTTGATCGTAGCATAGTGACACTGATAGGAACGTTGCGGTGTTGTTGCCGTATTAGATATTGAGCTAAGGAAAGCATAAGGAAAGCATCGTTACTTTGTGGTGTTTTGGGCAGGCGTGCGCGTCCAGTATAATTGGGTTAATCTTCGAGCGTAGCTACGCTGAGTGTAGCATTGTAATACTTCCTAGCATCTCAACAATCTGCCTTCTAACGTAGTGCTACATTGTGCATAACGTACGCTGCTCCTTATGACAGTTTGGTAATTTTTGGCTCTTATTGGTATTTGATGCTTCAATTCTCAAAGTTAACTCATTTTTAGCTCATTTTTGTTAACTCATTTTTAGCTCATTTTTGTTTCAATTGATTCCTTTGACTCTTGGGATGATTTTACCTACAAAATAGACATTTTATGCATAAGAAATACAAGAATCTGGTAGAGTTAAGGATATAAAATTAGCTCTTTTTGAGAGCTATCACCTTTTTCTAAGGAAGATTATGTCTAAGATTGGAGTATTTATGCTGACGAAAATGGAACACTCCTACCTGGGAACCGACTTGGAAGGTGAATTAGTCAAATATTTTATAAGCATGCAATAGATGATTAAATTTATTAAAGTGTTTAATAAATGATAATCATACATTGTTTAACCATCCAATATAAGAGTTATATTGGGAAAATTTAACAAAAGACTTCGCTAAATTTATTAGCCAGATTTACCTATGTAATAAACCCTAGTTTTAAAATATTTAGTAGGGGATAATGATATATATGATATGTCTGATTTGTTGGGATTGATTCCCTAAAGCTTGTAGGGTTCTGTAGTTTGTACACTTGTATGAACAAATATTTTGTGATTTATAATATATGATATTTTATTCACTTGTCTATGAAATATTTGTTATTTTAGTTGCATTCACCACAAACAAATAAACTAAGATCCATGGTTATCGTTGTAACTTAAACATGTATGTGGAGACATACAAGTGGATTTTTCTTTAAGTGATAACCTAAATGATTTATAGTATATAGGTAAGGAGGGATAGCTTATCTTGGTGACATTACGAGTATGGCCCACTTTGTAGGTGTTACAAATGTTGTAAATTGCTACAAATGATCTGATCTTGATCATTCGTGTATTAGACATGTGAGCAAGGATATTCTATACAAAGGAGTTTGTATAAGACCGGACCACGAAATGTTGAGTCTCGTTATATGACGTTGTTCATAATTGAGACTTTCATTTCACTAGGATGACCATAGGTAACATGACCTTAATCCTGAGTGAGTTGTGAACTTCTGCCTATGAGGGCGGTCCTTTGATTTGCATGGGTGATAGTGGCCAGATCGTCGACTCAACAAGCCTATCATTTTGGTGATTCGTCTATTGGGGAGTTGGGAACTCAACTACACAAGATGAAATTCACTCCTTCCCCGATACAGGGGTAAATACATAAATTGATCCCTTAAAGGTTGATTCCGAGGCTTGAACAATGTGGCGCCACACCCTCTCTTGGACTGAGAAGGTTTAGTCATAGTGGGACTATGATATATTGTTCATTAGAGGAATCAGTAGTACTTAAGGAGTTAGATGAAACTATAGGAGCAAAACAGTAATTTGGCCCAACTATACTTACGAGCGATTTGTGAAGGGTCATCGTACTATTGATTGGTTATATCCAATAGACACAGAAATATATCTGTAGTGTAAAGAGTGTAGCTGTCAGTCTTTAGTGGAGTGCCCGACAGTTAACGGATGGTAAATAATGTGATTAAAGAGTTTAGTCAGTTCACTACCATTGGAGCTTCAAGCTATAGGTCTATAAAGTTCTCTTAGCTCAATGGATTCAAGTTGAGAATCAGTTTTTGGGTTAGTTTGAAATGTTCAAATTAACAAGAGGGAATTTTGATTATATATATGATATAATTAAATTAATTCAATTATATATGATATAATTGATATAATGTATTTGATACATTATTATTTGATTGGAGGAACTAGTATTTGAATATGATTCACATATAATTTCTATGAATTAGATTCATAGTTATTAAAATTAATATAAATATGATTTATATTAAATGCCATAAAAGAGAAAAAATCTATGGTTTATGTATTGTATATGATGCAATATTAAAACTATAGGTTATAAATATAATATGATAAGTTAGTTATTGTATTTATTTATAATTTATTAATTATATGATAATTAAATTTCTTTTTCTCCAATAACCATCCTTAGTGGGTAGTTATATGGTTTTATGAAAAATTGAGATAAAATGAAATTTGATTTCAAAATCTCACACGACTTACATTATTAATTATCGAGTGACTACACGATAACATTGAGTTTACTATACAATCGTGCTCTTAACTAAACAACCGAGCATCAAGTCTATACGATAGACTTCATCTTCTACACGATTGTATCATCGCTTACTCGATCGTCTTCCTCTTTCACTCCAATCCTTCCCTCAAATCAAAATAAACCAGAGTCTACAACTCCTAGATTCTCACACTGAGAATACTAAGGCAATCTAGTGGTAATGTCTGGATCTGTTCGAGGATCGAGTTTATACTTACTGGTGTTCGAGGGAGATCGAGTTGCTCATTGCGTACGTTACTAATTGAGGGATATACTTGAAGAAAGTGTTCTTCAAAGGTATTGTCTCTCTAACCTTTGTATTTATTTCAAGAAGCATGTTGTAATTTATGAATTAATGCATAATCCGTTTAGTATGACTGTGAATGTATCTGTTCTTTCACAATGGAGTTTGGATGATCCACTTCCACTCATAGGTTCTCTCTATTTAGATTTCGTTCATGATTCTCCTACATTCTCGGGGTAATTCAGGCCATGACATTCATGCTTGGCCTCGAGACGCCTTAATGCGTCCCTCTGCAGAAGGTGTTTGCATGGGTCAATATCAAGGTGAATTAGAGAAAGTATTTATAGTAAGTGGAAAAGGGACGTGTGTCAACGTATCCTGCGATCTTCATCATTAGTTGATAACATGAGACTCATGCTTGGCCCTGAGGCACCGTAGATGCATCCCCCTACGGATGGTGTTTGCATGGGTCAATATAAGGGTTAACTCTTGAAAAAGATAGGATTTTAATTTTTGTTCTCAATATTGTTCTTCCCTACAGCAGACTTGTTGGGGCAAAAATTATAAATTGGAAAATGATGGGTTACATTTACTGTTGGGATTTGTGTCCTAATCTCTTATATTCTCGTAGTTTTGTAAACTTGTATAAATAAATTTTTATTAATAAAATAAACGTTGTTTTATATATGCATTAACTCAATACAATAAATTAAGATCCTAGGTTATTTTATGTAGCTTAAACATGTATGTGGCGACATAAAGGTGGATCATATTTAAGTAATATCTTAAATGGTCTGTAGTAAATGGATAAGGTTGGGTGCCTTATCCTGGTTACACTACAGATACAAACCACATAGTAATTGTCAAAAACTTGAAGCATGGTTAATACGATGTAACAATGGTGTATATTGCGATAGTGGTGTATACGTTGTGCATGCAAGTTTTCCTAGCAAAATCCAAGTATAAATTCTACTAGGTTGCTTGGTAAGCCCAGGGTCGAACACAGGGACTATGGAGACTGTATGCGACGGTGATTTCTGATAACTCTGTGATGACAAATAAAACAATGCGTTGATTGGTATGTTTGTTTAAGGTATAGATTCTATGTGGCGGAATTGAGAAAAGAGTCAATAACAACGAAAATAGAATGAGTATGCGGGGGAACGGGTTGAGAAGGGATTTAGCTAACACTTCTTAAGATTGGGTTCATGTTATGCGATCATGCTACATATATACAACAGCAAGTCATCTCCCAATGCAAATGCTATTGCTCCTAGTTTTAGGACGCATGAGATGTATGTGATGATGTCTATAGAACTTATGTCTAAGCCTCTACTCTTGTCTATGCGATGATGAATGACACACACATACACAAGACGACCACATACTGCCATGACCTATTTCTAGGGTGCATGCGATACATGTTTGCAAACAAAACTTATCTTTAAGTCTCTATCTCTTGCTTATGTGGTTCTAATCTTGCTTTCTCAAGTCTAGATTCTAACCTAGCTCTCTCAAGTCTAGGTTCTTTCTTTAGACTCTCTCTCGAGTAGCTCTAAAGGGGTGATGGACGCATACATAAAACAAGATGATCGCATAAAATGAAGATCTTAGGTCATGCTAGCTAAGTGCTTCTCAACCCATTCAGAAGTTTAGTTACTCATGCATAATGTAAAGAGAGTGAACAGATGTAGAAATGCAGGTTCTATTCTATAAATGAAATCAAAATACAGAATGACAATGGGTAAAGATAGGGAGCCTGGTAGCAATTTCTTGCTCCCAAGGCTTTTACACTTTTCTTTTCTACTCTACTCAAAGAATATTCTTACTTTTGCAAAAGTCGGCCCTCTCTCTATTCTCAACGCTTCCCGACACTCTCTCGAGCTAACCAGGAACGATCTTCCGGCATCTTTTCTCTTTTCTCGCCTTCGCCTTCTAAGTGTAAGAAAACTATGAACAAAGGCTAACTATATTCTGTATGGTGAACTCTCTATTTGACTCAGCTAGAATAAAAACCGAACTCCTTTAACGAAGGTTGCTTTCAGTATTTATAGAGCTTCAGGGTGAAGAGCTTTTTTCTCTCAAATGATTGTACTGATGGGATGTCATTAATTCTCTGTCTAATGCACCGAATAATTGTCACCGAAAAATTGCGTGTACTTACTACAGTGTGTCGTTAACGACTTGTCAACTAAATTCGAATTCGACCTTCATAAGCTTTCTGTCCCATTGTGATTTATTAAGCTTTCACCTTGATATGTCGTCTCTATGCGGCCACCTTCTTGAGCAGATTTTCACGAACGCAAACGATTGCATAGCCTTGCAGTCGCAATCTCTTAATGCGCTCGGATGTTGAATTCCTTGGATTGCAATTCTGCCTTGTGCCAACTCATTTTTCTGCACAAAATATATAAATTAGTTGTTTTAATGCGATGGACGCATGTGATTGCAATGTTCTAAACTTAATGCTTTTGGACACGGTTTTATATATTTTTACCGTCGCAATCCTTCATTGTTTTATATCTTTGCGCTGTAATAACATGCATTTCTGCCCGTTATCAGTGACATAAAGGTGGATCATATTTAAATAATATCCTAAATAGTCTGTAGTAAATGGATAAGGTTGGGTGCCTTATCTTGGTGACACTACGGATACATACCACATAGTAATTGTTACAATTCTTGTAGAGTGTTACGAATAATCTGATCCTGATCATTCATGTGGAGATATGCGAGTGTCTGTATCCTATACAAAAAGTTTGTATAAGACCAAACCACAAAATAATTAGTTTCTCTTTATAATGCCGTTACTTGAAGAGACTTACATTTCACTAGGATGATCATAGGTGACTTGACCTTAATCCCGAGTAAGTTGTGAACTCTTCCCTATAAGGGCGATCATTTGATCTACATGGGTGAGAGTGGCCAGATTCGCTGAGTCAATATGCCTACCATTTTAGGGATTTTTCTAAGTGGAGAGTTGAGAACTCAACTACACAAGTTGGAATTCACTCATTTCCGTTGTTAGGGTAAGTAGATAATTTGCTCCCTTAAAGGCTGATTCTGGATATTGAACAATGAGGGCTCTCACCCTCTAATTGGCCAGGGGAGGGGGGGGGTCTAGTTTAGTGGACTATGACTAATTGTTCATTAAGAGGGATTAGTGGTACTTAAGGAGTTGGGATGTAACTTTTAGAGGTAAAACAATTATTTTGACCCATCTATACTTACTAGCAATTTATGAAGGGCCAACATTGTTAGCTTTTTGGCCCTTAATCTCAAATTAATTAATTTTAATTAATTAATTAATCAATTGTTTGATGATAACAAACTCAATTTTTTAATTACTGAAAATGTTAGTGTTTTAATATGTCCATAGCGTAGAGCTCAGAACAACGATTCTAACACCTCTTGAATCACTCAAATCGGAGTTAAAACGAAGACGATATGATCGAAACAAGTCTATAGAGAAAATACCGTGGTGGATGAACGTGGCATAACCAGATCATTTGCATGTAGACATGTGGCAGCATATTAGTTGAATGGTAGATCATTAAAGAGATTAACATATGATGGACTTTTGATTTTTGGTTTGATTTAAAAAAAATGAAATTTTAAAAGAAATTTAAAAGGAAAATAAATTAATATTATTTTATGTTTGTGTCTAACGGCTAGTTTTTTACACATGGTATGTTTTTTTTTTTTTTAAATTTTTGATTGACTTTAAAAAGAATCATTTAAAAAGAAAATGAATTAAAAGGAAAATAAATTTAATATTATTTTTATGTCTCACGGCTAGTTTTTTATACATGGTATGTTTTTTTTAATTTTTGGATTGACTTTAAAAAGAATCAATTTAAAAAGAAAATGAATTAAAAGGAAAATAAATTTAATATTATTTTATGTTTGTGTCTAACGGCTAGTTTTTAACACATGGTATGTTTTTTTTATTTTTTTGGATTAATTTTTTTAAAAAATGAATTTAAAAAGAAAAGAAATTTAATATTATATTTTGTTTGTATCTAACGATTAATTAGTTTAAAATCTCCACCATTGATTTTTCTTTTCCAAAATCCAATGGTCCAAATTAACTGTGGTTTCTAAAAATTTTTCCATCTCTATATAAACCATCTTCCTCTCCAAATTTTGTACTAACAAATTTTACATTTCATAATCCTCCAAAACTCAAAAGTTTTCATTGTTGCTCTCTAAGCTCCCAATTTTTTTTTTTCTTTTCTTTTCATCTTATTCTTGAGAGAGTGTTATTGTATTGTGAGGATAAATTTGTTGAGTGCTTAAACTTGTAAATCCACTCTAGTGAGAGTTGTATTGTGTTCTTCAAAAATTCCAACATTTGTAATGGTTTGATCCTAAACCGTGGAAAGGATCGTGTTTGCTCTTGAATCGGTAAAAGGAGTAGTGGTGTAACGGTTGGGCTCTAATCCGTGGAAAGAGTCGGAAAGATTTTATTCAAATTCCCAAGAGGCGCTTGGGGAGTGGAGTAGGTCGAGTTTGACCGAACCATTATAAAAAGTACGTTGTCTTCTTCTCTAACTCTTTCCTTTTTATTTTTACATTAATTTACACAATTTATTGTATGTTTTAGTTTGTTCTTACTTATTTGCTAAAATTTGATAGAATTAAATTATCACATTTTTGGTCATCTTATTTGTTGCATAAATTGAATTTTTCTTATTATTTATAAAAAGTGTATTAATTAGTTTAATTGGGTTAATTTAGAAAAAACAAAGTTTAATTAAACTCTATTCACCCCCTCTAGGGTTGCCATATCGATCCAACAAACACGCTGTTGATTGGTTATATTCAATTGACACATAAATATATCTATAGTGTGAAGAGTGCAGCTATTGATCTTAAGTGGAGTGATCGATAATTAATAAATGTTGATTAATTTAATTAAAGAGTTTAATTAATTAATCTGGTATCATTAAAGCTTTTAATCTATAGGTCATAAGGTCCTTTTGCTAACTCAATAAGAGATTAATGAGAATCAATTAATTTTGGATTAATTTGAATTGTTCAAATTAATTAAAGGGAATTAATTATATAAGATACAATTAATATAATGTATGTAGATATATTATATTATTAAGTTTAATGAAAGAGATAAATATTTGGATATGATTCAAGTATTTATTATATTAATGTGATTCATATAAAAACTATATGTTAAAAGTAATATGAATATGATTCATATTAAAACTATATAGTTTGATGAGAGAGGTTGTTATTTGAATATTATTCAACTTTTAATTATATGGATGAGATTCATATAAAAGCTATAGGTTGAAATTAATGTGAATTTGATTCATATTAAAATTATAAATAATATGAAATAATATAAACTATAGGTTATATTATATGTGATATAATATAGAGTTGGTTTTAATTTATTATTATTAATATAATTAAAATATGAAAAATAACTCCTTTGCGAGTTAAGGACTTATTTCACGTTCTTTCAAGTTATCTCATATATAGGTTTTTCATAGAGGAGTTGTGTGATCGGTTGTTTATATCAAACATAGTCTCTGGTTCATCTCTTTCCTCTGTCAAAAACTCCTCTTAAGATCTCCTTCGTTTTCCCTCACCAAAATCATAGGCAAGCCCACACACTCTGCCTTTGGTTCTCTCCTTGAGGATAGAAAGAAAGATTTCTTATGGTGGTGTCCAAGAAGCACTCTATTGCTGCATTCGTGTTTGAGGTGTATGAGTAGAGGAGAAGAGATCTTGACCATCGGAGAGGAATATGTGAAGATTGACTATCTTCAAGGCTATACACACTATTCACGTTTCCTCTCTATATTATACGTAGAAAAGCATGAGTGTATGTTATTTATGCTCTTGGCTCTCTATTTTTCTCTATTTTAACAAGTTCCAAAACCACATTCTTAGACACAAGCGATCATTCACTTCCAGTGTGGGAATTCAATTCCTTCATTTACAAGAATTCATTAAGGTGGTTAATAAAATTCTAACCAAACTAATGGTAATTAAATATTATAGGAATAAGAGTTATTCTGGTGTAATATTTGATTGAGAATATCTTAATTTAGTGAAGGAGTAATTGATCGCTCGATGACGACTTTTATTTTAAATCACTTAAGTATTGTTGCAAAATATATGATTATGGTTCATTACTGTTTTGCTAAAATGTGATTGGATTTGTCTTTTAAGTGTTATACAAGATTTCTAATATTATATGATTTTGTTGGGTTTCAGCAAATATGTCAAATTCAATGATTTCCTTATTAGCTTATGAAAAGTTAACTGGTAAAAATTATACAACATGGAAAGCTTTAACTAATATAAAGTTAGAGGTTAATGAATTAGAGTTCGTCTTGTATCAGGAGTGTCCTTAGATCTTTTATCCAACTGCTCAATGAAATGTTTGTAAGGCTTATTACAAGTGGAGGAAGGCTAGTCAACAAGCTCGAATCCACATCTTGGTAAGCATACTTGTGAAGATCTTTTATCCACATCTTTTATCCAATTGACTAAGATGCTTGTGAAGGAACTGGTGAAGGTCCAATATGAAAGCAGGGATCAGTCCCAAAGATTATTTTCACAAAATACACAATCACATTTTTATAGAAAACCTAGGTCATACATACTAATGAAAAATTACAACATGCATAAAAAGATTAAATAGAAGGAAGAAGAGAAATAAGGGTTTTTAGAAAACCTTACCCTTGAAAGACAAAAACTTCACGTGTATTCTCTTCTCTAAAATGTCACGAACGAAAAAACAAACCAAATGGCCACCACCATGGAAAGAACTTATGTATTCTCTATAGGGATGAGAATCACTAAAGTGTTTTATGGGCTCTTAGTTTTGGAAGAGAGGAAGACGAAATTGAGAGGGGAAGAGAGTTTTGGAAAAAAAATTTTGCTGCAAGAGTTCAAAAGAGAATCCAAAAGATTATGTAAAATCTCTTTGAAGAAGAAGCAAAAACCACCCATCTCTCAACTCCACTATCATGAAAGATTAAGAGAGAAAATGAGGGGAGAGATTTACAACTCCTTCCCATATTAATTTTTTTAAAATTAATATAAAAATAATTTAATAAAAAATTTAATATATATTTATATGATAACTACCTTATCATATAATATACAGAAGTTGTTCTGTGAGTTTTGGGTTATTAGTGAACAATCTCAACTCTTCCTCATTTCTACTCAAATCTATATTCCCTCATTCGAAAATAGTCAGAGCCCACCACTCTTGGGTTCTCTGTCTGAGAATACCGTGAAAGCCATCATGGTAGTGTTCGTATATTGATCGAGGGATTCTTGAAGAAAGTCTTCAAAGGTAAGGGCTTCTTAAACCCTAAGTTTCTTTTAAAGCATGTTGTAATTTATTCAAATGCAAATCTTGTTCTTTCTTTTTTGTAAATATTAAACTCTATGAGAAATGAGAATTGGGACGATCCACTTCCGCTCAAGGTTCTCCTCATTAAGATCCTTTTGGTATTAGAGCCAGGTTTGCTGGTTTACTGATCCCAAATTCCATTTCTTATTGAATCAACTTTTACAATAATGGTGGGTTTTACTTCTTCTGCATTATGTTCATGATTCATGCAATGAATGGTTTAATAATGAATGCTTTTTTGTTGATGGATATTTCGGGATAGGATACTTAGTTTTAAGGCTGTATTCATTTTCAAATTTGGTTTGTAAAAGCCCCTGTTGTGGGCATAATTATGCGATAGAATCTGTATTCATTGTTTTGAGTCGCTCGTGCTGGTCCCGGGGAGCTTCTCAGAAGAAATTCAAAGCATTGCTTCAATGAAGAAGAAGGCATTTATGCAGGATCATGTAGCCTTTTGATACATGATCGTGTAGCTTTTGCTAAATGATCGTATAACAAATCTTGTAGCTTTTGCTATACGATCGTATAGCTTTTGCTAAACGATCGTGTAGCTACTGCTACATGATCGTAGTAACGTGTAGCTTTTGTTACAAGATCGTGCAACAAGTTTTTTGCAGCATTTACAACTAGTTTGTTACACGATTACTGCAGAGAGTTCGTTGAAGGGCGGTTCGGTTTGAGCGGTTCAAGGCCTGGTTCACTTGTTTTGAACTGGCTGCGTCTTACTCTTGTAATAATTAGCCTTTAAGTTTCTTTTAGGTGTCCTATCTCGGTCTATTAACTGTTTGTATTAAATATACATATGATGTATGTTTTTAATTATATGTCATATAGTTGTAAAACCCACCATATGTTATGCATTTATATTCATGCATCATTTTATATTATAAGTGTAATAGTATATATATATGCATGATTTAAATTATATAGCATGCACATGCATCATATAGTATAAATGTTGTAGATGCAATTATAGCATATCCATACATCATTTATATTATAATTGTTATAATATATGGTTGAATGAATGTATGGAAGTATGCTATAGTATGATTCATTACCTAGTTATATAGTTATTATATATGTTAGTAATGAATGGAGATTTCATGGAGCATGACACTACCTTAGGTTAATTTATAAATGTTATTATTAACTGAAGTATGTCAAGCATGTAATAAATGTTTTAATTTTACATTTATTTATAATCATTAAATGAAATTAGAATTAAAATCAATAATTAAGATTTTCATGCAAACCTTAGATTATAATCATTTTTTTAAATTGTTTTAAAATAGAATTGAGATAGACCTAAGATCACATTTCTAATGAGATTAGAAATCTTAATTTAATCTTTTTCAATCGGTTTAATAAGATTAAATTGATTCTTAATAAAAGATTAAATATGTAAAAAATGTATCTATAAGGGACCTTTTGTCTAAGTTAATTTACCCTAAGTAAAACATTCAGTAGGAGGAAAATGAGGTATATGATACTTAACTTTACCTCTACACGTTTCTCCCTGTAAATTTATACCGTGATATCTACACTCGGCCTCGAGGCACCATGGGTGTCCTCCTACAGGTGGCATTTGGGTAGGTCAATAACAAGGTGAATGGAGAGAGTGTTTATAGTAAGTAGGAGCGGGACATGTGACAACACATCCTTCGGTCTCTCGCATTAGGTAAATAAACTTTCATGCATCGCCTCGTGGTATCGCAGGTGTCACCCTAAAGAATGGCAGTATTGCATGACGCTTTATTCAATCTCCAGAAATGGATAGGGTTACTTTAGTTTCATATCCCAATCGGTTTTTCCCTACGGTTGGCTCATTGGGGCGGAACTCTAGAACCTAAAATGAGGGGTTACACTTACAAGAATTGTTAAGCATGTTAACAAATTTTGAACCGAACAATGATGACTATTAGTTACAGTGACAATGTGTTTTTCTGTCTAATGGTTCATAATGTCTCATTTTAGTGAAGAGGCACTTGATCACCCTATGGTGACTTCTGTCCTGCCTCACTGAAACATCATTGCAAAATATATGTTACTTATGGTACACTGGACTATTTTGCTAAAAATCTGATTGGTTATCTTAAGTGGTTTAATGTAAGTAGCCTAAATGTAAATAGTTTGTTCTTTTTCAACAATTACCTTAATATGGCTACCGCTACTTTAAACTTACTTGCTATGGATAAATTAACAGGAGAGAATTACACTAGTTGGAAAAACACAATCAACACAATACTGATCATCGATGATCTTTGTTTTGTCCTAATGGGGGATTGCCCTCCCATTTCTACTCCTAATGCTCCTCGAAACATTTGGAAAGCATATGAGCATTGGACACGAGAAAATGACAAGGCCCAAGCATATATCTTGACAAGTCTTAACAAAGTGTTGGCCAAGAAGCATGAGCCCATGCTCGCAACTCGTGAGATCATGGAGTCCCTGAGGGGAATATTCGAACAACCGTCTACACAGTTCAGGCATGACGCTCTTAAACGCAACTTCAATGCTCGTATTCAAGAAGAGACATATGTTCGAGAACATGCTCTCAAAATATGGTCCACTTCAATGTGGCAGAGATAAATGGGTCAAGCATCGATGAAACCAGTCAGGTTAGCTCCATTTTTGAATTTTCCTGAAAGTTTCCTACATTTCTGTAGCAATGCTATTTTGAACAAGATTGACTACAACTTGACCACTTTGATCAATGAGCTATAGGCCTTCCAATCCTTGATGAAAAGAAAGGAACAAAATGGTGAAGCAAATGTTGCTTCATTTTCTAATAAGTTCCATGGCACCAAAAAGTGGAAGAAGAAGAAGGGTGGAAAGGGAAAAGCTAACCGTATAGTTGCTGCTCAAAGGGGCAGAAAAACGATCAAGGCTGCAAAGGGAATTTGTTTCCATTGCAACCAAGATGGGCATTTGATAACCGGGAGAAATGCACGTTATTACAACGCAAAGGTATAAAACAATGTAGGATTGCGATGGGAAAAATATGAAAAATCGTGTCCAAAAGCATTAAGTTGAGAACATTGTGATCGCATGCACCCATCACATTAAAATAGCTAATTTATGTATTTTGTGTAGGAAAATGCATTGGCGCAAGACAGAATTGCGATCTAAGGAATTCAGCGTCCGAGCGCATTAGAAGATTGCGACCGCAAAGCTATCCGATCGTATGCGTTCACGAAGATCTGCTCGAGAAGGTGGCTGCATAGAGACGGCGCATCAAGGTTAAAGCTTAATAAATCACGATGGGACAGAAAGCTGATGACTCTTGAATCCGGATTTAGTTGACAAGCTGTTAATGACAACACTATAGTAAGTACACTCAACTTTTCGGTGACAACTAAACGGCGCATCAGAATGAGATTTAATGACATCCCATAAGTGCAATCATTTGAGAGAAAAGCCCTTCACCCTGAAGCTCTATAAATACCGAAGGCCACCTTCGTTGAAGGAGTTCGGTTCCAGTTCAACAGTCAGAATTTCGGAGTTCTTTTCCGCCATATACATAGATACTCGTAGTCTATAATTTTATATACATAGGGGCGGAGGCGAGTGAAGAGAGAAGATGTCAGAAGATCATTCCTAGACAGCTTGAGAGAGTGTCAGGAAGCGTTGAGAATGGAGAGAGGGCCGACTCTTGCGAAAGAAAGAACATTCTTTTGGGCAGAGTAGAGAAAAACATAGTGTAAAAGCCTTGTGAAGAAAGACATTACTACCAGGCTCCCTATCCTTACTTCCCATTGTCATTCTGTATTCTTACTTCATTTATAAAATGGAATTTGCATCTCTACATCTGTTCACTCTCTTTACATTATGCATGAGTAACTAAACTTTTGAACGAGTTGAGAAGCACTTAGCTAGCATGACCTAAGATCTTCATTTTATGCGATCATCTTGTCTTATGTATGCGTCCATCACCCCTTTAGAGCTACTTGAGAGAGAGTCTAAAGAAAGAACCTAGACTTGAGAGAGCTAGGTTAGAATCTAGGCTTGAGAAAGTTAGATCAGAACCGCATAAGTAAGAGATAGAAACTTAGAGATAAGTTCTGTTTGCTAACATGCATCACATGCGCCCTAGAAATAGGTTATGGTATTATGCGGTCGCCTTGTGTATGTGTGTGTCATTCATCATTGCATAGACAATAATAGAGTCTTAGACCTAAGTCCTATAGACATCATCGTATATATCGCATGCGTCCTAAAACTAGGAGCTATAGCATTTGCATTGAGAGATGGCCTGTTGTTGTATGTGTGTAGCATGATCGCATAACTTGAACGAAATCTTAGGAAGTGTTAACTAAATCCCTTCTCAACCCGTTCCCCACATACTCATTGTAACTTTCGTTGTTATTAACTCTTTTCTCAATTTCGCCGCATAGAATCGATACCTTAAACAAACATACCAACCAACTCATTGTTTTATTTGTCACAGCAAAGGAATTAGAAATCACTGTCGCATACTGTCTCTATAGTCCCTGTGTTCGACCCTGGGCTTACCAGGCAACCTAGTAGGATTTATACTTGGATTTTACTAGGAAAACTTTCATGTGCAACGCATACACCACCATCACAATATACACCATTATTTCATCATATTCTCAAAAAATCATAAAAGACTTAAAATTTCACCTAAAGAAAATGTCCAACTTTAGAACCTAATGTTAGGACACATCAATCTGAATAAGTTGGTGAAGAATGGACTTCTAAGTGAGTTAGAAGAAAATTATTTACCTACGTGTGAGTCATGCCTTGAAGGCAAGATGACAAAGAGACCTTTTACTGGAAAGGGTCACAGGGCCAAAGAACCTTTAAAACTAGTACATTCAGACCTCTGTGGTTCGATGAATGTAAAAGCTAAGGGAAGTTACGAATATTTCATCACCTTTACTGATGATTATTCAAGATATGGGTACGTTTATTTAATGCATCATAAGTCTGAATCTTTTGAAAAGTTCAAAGAATTCAAAGCTGAAGTTGAAAATGCATTAAACAGAACGATTAAAACATTTCGATCTGAATGAGGTAGAGAGTTTATGGATCTGACATTCCAAAACTATTTGATAGAACATGGAATAGTATACCATGGTACACCTCAGCAGAATGGTGTATCAGAAAGGAGAAATCGAACCTTGTTGGACATGTTTTGGTGAATAATGAGTTACGCTTCCTTACCTGACTCGTTTTGGGGTTATGCAGTAGAGACTGCAATGTACATCCTTAACTGTGTTCCATTCAAGAGTGTTGCTAGAACACCTTTAGAATTATAGAATGGTCGAGCTAGTTTATGCCATTTCATAATTTTGGGTTGCCCAACACACGTGCTTGAGGCTAATCCTAAGAAATTGGAACCACATTCAAAATTGTGCCTATTTGAAGGCTACCTAAAAGGGACGAGAGGTGGTTACTTCTTTGATCATAAAGAAAATAAAGTATTTATATCGAAAAATGCTACTTTTCTTGAAGAAGTTCACATAAGGGAGCATAGGCCACGAAGTAAGATTGTGTTGAATGAAATTTCCAAAGAAACAATTGAATCTCTAACAAGAGCTGTTGAAAAACCTAGTACCTCAATGAGAGTTGTTGAAGTAGGATCATTTAGTAGGTCAAATCCACCTCAAGTGTTGAGGAACCACAATGTAGTGGGAGGGTTGCGAACCCACTTGTTCACTATATGGGTTTGACAGAAATCCTAGCTATGGTAGCTGATGGTGAAGTTGAGGATCCATTGTCTTACAAGAAGGCAATAAAGGATATAGACAAAGATGAATGGATCAAAGCAATGGATCTCAAAATGAAGTCTATGTACTTCAATTCCGCATGGGATCATGTAGATCAACCTGATGAGGTTAAACCTATAGGTTGTAAATGGATCTACAAGAAAAAACGGGGTGCTGATGGGAAGGTGCAAACCTTCAAGGCTAGATTAGTGACAAAGGGTTATACCTAGGTTGAGGGAGTTGACTATGAAGAGAGTTTCTCACCTGTTGCCATGCTAAAATCTATCAGAATACTCCTATCCATTGCCTCATATTATGACTATGAGATTTGACAGATGGACGTCAAGACTGCCTTTCTGAATGGTAATCTTGAGGATTATATGGAGCAGTTTGAGGGATTCATAACCTAAGGTCAAGAGAAAAAGGTTTGCAAGCTTAATCGGTTTATTTATAAATTGAAGCAAACTTCTCGATCTTGGAACATAAGGTTTGATAAAGATCATGAACAATTCAATAGTTTTTCTAGTGTTATATATAGATGATATCCTACTCACTGGGAATGATGTAAGTCTATTGGTTGAGGTTAAGATCTGGCTAATGACCCAAATCCAAATGAAAGATTTGGGAGAGGCTCAATTTGTTTTGGGTATTCAGATATTTAGAGATAAAAAAAAAATGCTAGCTCTGTCTCAAGCATCGTATATTGACAAAATGCTTGTCAAGTATTCAATCTAGAAATCCAAGAGGAGCTTATTGCCTTTCAGGCATGGAGTCACATTGTCTAAGTAACAGTGTCCTAAGACACCTCCAGAGGTTGAGGAAATGAGACGGATCCCCTATGCTTCGGTTGTGGACAACCTGATATATGCGATGTTATGTACTAGACCTGGCATATGCTATGCAGTAGGGATAGTTAGTAGATATCAATCTAATCCAGGATTAGATCACTGGACCACCGTTAAAAACATCCTCAAGTATCTACAGAGAATAAGGGACTATAAGAATTATAAGGATTTGATCCTTACGGGATACACGGACTCTGATTTTCAGATTGATAAGGATTCTAGGAAATCCACATCAGAATCAATTTTTACTCTTAACAGAGGGGTAGTAGTCTGAAGAAGCACCAATCAAGGGTGCATTGTTGGCTCTACCATGGAGGCTGAGTATGTAGCGGGTTGTGAAGCTGCTAAGGAAGCTGTTTGGCTCAGGAAATTCTTGACTAATCTAGAAATGGTTCCAGACATGTCAAAGTCCATCACACTTTATTGTGATAATAATGGTGTTGTGGCTAATTCTCGAGAGCCTAGGAGACACAAGCGCGGGAAACATATAGAGCGGAAGTATCATCTCATTTGAGAGATTGTGCATCGAGGGGACATGATTGTCATGCAGATAGCTTTGAAGCACAACGTTGCTAATTCGTTTACAAAGGCCCTCACGGCTAAAGTGTTTGAGGGTCACCTGCAGAGTATGGGTCCAAGGAACAGACCCGTTTAGACTAGTGCAAGTGGGAGATTTGTACTGGGTGCGTGTTATGCCCTAGTTTATTATTGTTGTACTTTGTATTTTGACTATATTGTACACCTTACTAGCTTTAGGTCAAGTGGGAGATTGTTAGGGTTGATGCCCTAAATCTCGTAGGGTTCTATAATTTGTAAATGATATGAACAAACTCACTGTTTATTTAATAAATTATATGATATTTTATTCCACATTTTGTTTCATTAACCATGTATCTTGTAAGCTTAAACATGTATGTAGAGCATATGGGTGGATCATATTTAAGTGATAATCTAGATAGTCTGTAGTAGATGGATAAGGCTGGATACCTTATCTTGGTGATACTACGAGTATGGCCCACTTTGTAGGTAACAATTGTTGTAAAGTGCTACAAATGATATGATCCTGATCATTTATGTATAGGCATGTGAGCGACGATATTCTATACAAAGGAGTTTGTATAAGATCGGACCATGACATGTTTAGTCTCATTATATAACATCATTCATAATTGAGACTTACATTTCACCAAGATGACCATAGGTAACATAACCTGAATCTTGAGTAAGTTGTGAACTCTTGCCTTTGTGGGCAATCCTTTGATTTGTATAGGTGAGAGTGGTCAGATTGCTGACTCAACAAGCCTACCATTTTGAGGACTCGTCTGATTGAGGAGCTGGGAACACAGCTACACAAGAAGAAACTCACTCCTTACCTGAGGTCGGGTTAAGTAGATAAATCGCTCCCTTAAAGGCTGATTCTGGGGCTTGAACAATGTGGCACCATACCCTCTCCTGGCCCAAGAGGGGTTTAGTCATAGTTGGACTATGATCTATAGTTTATTAGAGAGATCAATGGTACTTAAGGAGTTAGATATAACTATAAGGGCAAAATGGTAATTTTAGCCTAGCTGTACTTACAAGCAATTTGTGAAGGGTCATCGTACTATTGATTGGTTATATCTAATAGGCACAAAAATATATCTATAGTGTGAAGAGTGCAGTTGTCGATCTTTAGTGGAGTGCCTAACTGTTAACAGATGGTGAATAATTTAATTAAAGAGTTTGATTAATTATTCATGTACTGTTAGAGCTTCAAGCTAAGTCCATGAGGCCCTCTTGGTAGTTTAATAAGATTAAATGAGATTCAGTTTTTGGATTAGTTTGAATTGTTCAAGTTAATAGAGGGATTTAATTATATATGATTTAATTAAGTTATTTAATTATATATAATATAATTATTATAATGTATTTGATACATCATAGCTTTAATGAGAGAAAATAAATATTTAAATATGATTCAAATATTAATTATATGAATTGGATTCATAATTGTTAAATTTAATATAAATGTGATTTATATTAAATGCCATATGAGAGAGAAAAGAAACTATAGGTTATATTGTATGTGATACAATATTAAAACTACAGGTTATATGTTATATTTGATATAATATATAATTTTAATATATATATATTATAATGATAAGTTAGTTATCATATATAATATATATATATATATATATATATATATTAAACCTTTTAATTTAAATGAGGGAAGGAGTTAGTAACTCCCCCTCTTTTCTCTCCAATTGTGGTTCTTTTGAAAGAGAGGATAGAGTGTCCTTTTTCGAAAATACAGACTGTGAGAAAGGCAAAAGTTATTCTTTGAGTTTTGGGTTGGTAGTGAACAATCTCAACTCTTCCTTCTCTTTACTCAAATCTATATTCTCTCATTCTAAAATAGTTAGAGCCCACCATTCCTGGGTTTTTTACCTAAGAATATCGAGGAAGCCATCATGGTAGTGTTCGTATATTGATCGAGGGATTCTTGAAGAAAGTCTTCAAAGGCAAGGGCTTCTGGAACGCTAAGTTTATTTTAATAAGCATGTTGTAATTTATTCAAATGCATATCTTGTTCTTTCTTTTCTGTAAATATTAAATTCTATAAGAAATGGGAATGGGACGATTCGTTTCCACTCAAGGTTCTCCTCATTGAGATCTTTCATGTTCACTGTTAACGGAGGAACTGTAGTATGGAAAAGCACCAAACAAGGATGCATTGCTGACTCTATTATAGAGGTTGAATATGTAGCTATTTGTGAAGCGTCTAAAGAAGTCGTATGGTTTAGGAAGTTATTGATAGATTTGAAAGTTGTTCCAAATATGAATTTTCTCATCACAATTTATTGTGATTATAGGAACTCTTATACAAGATTACCTCTGTGCGGAACCAAGATCGTTCCAAATTCATTGTGACAGAATTATCGCATTCATAATCAAACAGGCTAGATATGCATTTAACAACAAATTACAGGCATGCTTTTAACTTTAACAGCAACAAGAGAAAAACAAACATACCAGTTGAAGAACCCTTCTTCATCAAAATCTTGTTCTCGTCAAACGGACTGCACCTCTCGCTCTCGCTGAGATAGTCCAAGAAAATCGTCCACAAAATTGTTGTCGTCTACCCACAAACGGAATCCTCACGAACTCGGCATCAAGGAAGACACCACCACTTAGAACCCTCGGTATTCTCGGAGTGAGAAGCCAGGAGGTGTGGGCTTTGTTGGATTTGGTAGAGCGAAGGAGGAAGAGACAATTGTTTACCATGACCAAGCAAGTGGAAGATATCGGGTGTCTATCATATAGTTATACTTTATCGTTTAGGTAGGGGTACATGATTGTTTAGTAAAAGGGATGAGAGTACATGATTGTTTAGTAAAAGGGATGAGACCATATAGATGATCGTTTACTAAATAACTTAGGTGTGCAATCGTTTAGGAAAAGTTAGACGATCGTTTAGCAAAATCTATGTGAACGTTTAGTAATCTGCGCACGTGTATACGATCGTTTAGAAACTTTGAGCTGTGTGTATGCTCTCGGTTTGCTATGTGATAGGCAATATACACAATTGGTGAGCTAATGTCTGATCTTTTGCAAAATGAAAAAAATTTTCATTTTATCCTTCAGTTACGAAAACTGAATGCAACCTCCCACTATTTCATTCGATTACAGAGAAAAAGCCGACATAATTATCCTATAATTTTTAAATAAAAAATAAATATAATATTATTATATTTATAACCTATGGTTTAATATCACATCATATGCAATACATTAACCATAGTCCTTTTCTTCTTCACTAGATATAAATCATATTTATATCATTTTCCTCTAATTAATGTATCTCATACATTATGTTAACTATATCATATATAATTGACCCGTTTAATTATATCATATATAATCAAACTCCCTCTTGTCAATTTGAACACTTCAAACTAACCCAAAAACTCTTTAGCCACGAGATCCACCATCCGTTAGCTACCAGGCATTCCACTAAAGACCGACAGCTGTACTCTTCTCACCACAGATATATTTTTGTGTCCATCAGATATAACTAATCAACAGTACGATAACCCTTCACAGATGCTCGTAAATGTAGCTGGACCAATTTACCGTTTTGCCCCTGTAGTTACATCTAACTCCTTAAGTAGCACTGATTCCTCTAATGAACAATACAACATAATCCTACTATGTGTGGACACCTCTCAGACCATGAGAAGGTATGCGGTGCCACATCATTAAAGCCCCGGAATCATCCCTTAAGGGAGTAATCTATCTGCTTACCCCTGCTTTGGGGATGGAGTGAATTCCATTGTTATGTAGCTGAGTTCCCAACTCCCAAATCAGACGAATCCCCAAAGTGGTAAGTTTGAGTCAGCGATTTGGCCACTTGCACCCATGCAAATCAAAGAACTGCCTCAAAGGCAGGAGTTGATGCGTTATTTTATGATGTGGGAATTGTGGATGAAATACGATGATGAAAATGCGTTGAGCACTCAAGTTTTCTCAGTGGAATCCAGGTGTAAACCCCACTGAGTTCCTGGTAATCCAGGGTCGAACTCAGGGACTTGGGAAAATAGGTTGCCGTTTGGTAAGTTTTAGAAAAGTTTGCGGTAACCGGTAACTCAAATAGTGTTTGTTTTGTTGATTGTTAATGAAAAAAATAAACAAATGCGGCGGATTTGAGAAAATTCTTAATTGTGTGATAGATGCACTGAGTATGCGGATGAATGGGGCTGAGGAGATCTTTAGCTAACGTTACTTGGGAATGCATCAGACTATGCGATCATGCTACACCCATGCACAGCAAGCCATTTTCCAATGCGAATGCGGTGCTCCTAAGTTTAGGACGCATGTGTTGAATGCAAAAGTGTCCATAGAGCTTATTTCTAAGTCTCTACTCTTTTCCTATGCGATGATGCAAGGTGCACACAGTCAAGGTGACTGCACAAAATCATACCCTATCTCTAGGATGCATGCGATGCGTTAATAGCAAATAGTGCTTATTCCTAAGCTTCTATCTCTTGATTATGTGTTCTAATCTGACTCTCCCGAGCCTAGATTCTAACTTGACTTTCCCAAGCTTAGATCCTGTCCTTAGACTAAACTCCTGAGTATCTCTATTAGACGAATGAAGCATACATAATACAAGATAATCGCATGGAATGAAGATCCCCAGTTGTACTACCTAAGTGCTTCTCAACCCATTCAATAGATTTAGCTACTCATGCGTAAATAATGGAGAGTGAACAGATATAGAGAAGTGCTAAATAACAGAGAGTGAACAAATATAGAGAAGTAAATTCCATTTCTATAAATGAGTTTGAATACAAAATAAA
This sequence comes from Benincasa hispida, assembly GCF_009727055.1. Taxonomy (NCBI): domain Eukaryota; kingdom Viridiplantae; phylum Streptophyta; class Magnoliopsida; order Cucurbitales; family Cucurbitaceae; genus Benincasa; species Benincasa hispida. Next base: position 17,256,306 of record NC_052354.1, read on the forward strand.
AATGGAAGATAAAGGTAGAGAGCCTGGTAGCAATCCCTTGACCGAGGCTTTTACACTAGCAATCTCTATTTGGTTCAAAAGATATTCCTGCTTCTGCAGGAGCTGGCCCTCTCTCTGATCTTGAAGCTTCTGGCGCTCTCCCAAGCTTACCGAAACAATCTGTCAACACAACCTCATTTTCTCGCCTCCGCCTAAAACAAAAGAAAATCTAAGAACAAGGCTAAACTATCTAAGGAAAAATTCTTTAACTCTCCAAACTGCTGAACTGGTGAACCCCTTTTCTGAAGGATGCCTTCGGTATTTATAGAACTTCCAGAGTGAAAGGCGGCTTCTCTCTTAAGATTGCACATATGAGACGACTTTAATTCTCTGACTGATGTGCCGAATATTTGTCACCGAAAAGCTGAATGTACTTGTTGTCGTTAGTGGCTGTCAACTTAATTCGGATTCGATTGTCATCAGCTTTCTGTCCTATCATGATTAATTATGCCTTTCACCCAGATGGCCCACCAAGTTGTGTCAGCTTCATGAGGCAATTCTTCTTGAGCACCGCAAGGCCTTGAGGTAATGTTGCGCTCGTCTGCTGATTTCTTATGATTGCTCTTTTCACCTTGCGTCAATGCATATTCTGCATAAAAATACAAAAATCAACTGTTTCTATGCGATGAACGCATGCAACCACAATATTATGTGATGCTTTTTGGACACAATCTATCATGTTTTATCAATGCAAGTCAGTATTGTTTGAGAACTTAGCACTATGATAACGTGAATTTCTGTCCGTTATCACACCCTCAAATTTGAATAATGCTTGTCCTCAAGCATAAGCTAAAGATTTCCTTTTGCAAGTTGACCACAATTCTCTTTTCCTAGATTTCTCAAGGATACTTCATTCAAACCCTATACACCAAAATTTCCTCAAGTCTTATTCAAGTCTCGTCTTAAAATATTTCTAAGACCTAGAGACCGCAAGCTTAACCTTCAAAAGAACTTTACTAAATTTCGGGACCTCGCATGATTTATTTCAAAAAGAAAACTTTTCCACCGAGGTGTCAACTGGTTTTTATCCTTGTATATTTCTTGACATTGTTATTTTTTTCTGACCTTGCGCTGATCCAAGTGCCTTGCCTTTGTTTTGGCTTGCCCTCACGTGTGTCATGCAGACATCCAACTATGAGCAATGCGCTCTTTCTCAGACTAAACTCATACCTACTTGGCAGAGGAGTTGCGGTCATTTATTTATGCGTTGATCCTGGTGATTTACTTTTGTTTTGGCTTGCCCCCACGTGTGTCATGCGGACATCCAACTACGGGTAAGTGCCTTTCATAACTTAACTCTTATCAACATGGGTTTCGCATTGCGTTGACAGTAGAGTTGTTATTCTCAAAATATATATATTTTTTTCAAAATAGCAAGGTCGAAAATAAATACCTCACCCCCAAATTTAAAATGCAGCAATGTCCTCATTACCAAAAGATTGAAAAAAGTCATGCGATGTTCTTAGAAAGCTTCGTAAAGAGAGTTTGAAAGGAAGCTAGCAGACCCCTAACTTCTAGAAATATTTCATGAGGTGCCTTTTCTAAGATTAAGTTGACTCTAGTATATATGAAAAAGTAGAAGTATGTGCCTCATCATTGAAATCATAATTGGCAAAGAGACAGCATGTGGTAACCTACTAAATTTATCCATGTCAAATGATTGCGATAATAAACGAGGATGCGATGATAAAACTTTTAAACTAAAATGAGATGTGATAGTGAAAATTTTGAAATAAAGTGAAGAATACAACCCCCTAAATTTGCGTTGTCGCCTGCATTGTATATTGATGCATCCTTCTTTGCAGCGATCTATCTTCTTTGGATTGCAGTGACGAAGTAAGATAAGTTGCTTCTTCGTGTAACACCTCCGCAATCCTATGCTTCAATTGTTGCAAGAAAAACAGTGAGAGGGTCAAATTATTTTAAACAAAACAACATTTTTTTTTTTTGGAACAATAATAGATAAAGAGCTGCAGAGATATAGTGGAATGAAAATTCAGAGTAGTAGAGAAAAGTTTGAAGATTTCATGATTCCAAAACTTGTGTCCCTGATGAATTTCGATCGTCTGATAATGCAGAGACCACCTACTTCTTTCTTTATTCAAAGTTTCTCAGTTCCACGGAGTCGACTTGGCGATGCAAGCCTTCTCCGTGATATGCTTTTACTCACTGCCCATTAACCTTAAACGTACGGCTCCCATCTTCGGTAATTAGCTCCACCGTACCATGTTGGAATATTTTTTTAATGATGAAGGGTCCAGACCAGCGCAATTTTAACTTTCCAGGAAAGAGCCGTAGTCGTGAATTGAAGAGCAAGACCCTTTGTCCCACATGGAGATTTTTACCGCATATGTGTTTGTCATGCCAGCGCTTTGCATGCTCCTTGTAGATCTTTACATTTTCATATGTGCTCATTCTCCATTCCTCCAACTCAACTAGTTGAAGTTTTCGTGCTTCTCCTGCTTTCTCCAAGTCAAAGTTTACCTTCTTCACCACCCACATTGATTTGTATTCCAGCTCCAGAGGCAAATGACATGCCTTACCAAATACCAATGTATACGGGGACATACCTATGGGTGTTTTAAATGCAGTCCGGTATGCCCACAACGCATGGTCAAGCTTTGTTGCCCAATCCTTCCGCGAAGGCCTTCCTACCTTCTCAAGTATCAGCTTGATTTCACGATTGGACACCTCG